>NC_043006.1:38117463-38212463 GCF_006345805.1 Octopus sinensis
TAATGAACAGACTACACTTCAGAACATTTCATAGCAAGTTAAAACACCAGACTCTGCAATAAATAGTAAATAGCTTTATTATATAGTCACAGATAATAGTTGTATTAGGCACGTTTCACTCTTTACTGATATACATACAGATCATCATCATCATCAAAGAATATCACTGAAACTCAAAATAACAAGATTCCATATCTTAGATTTAACAAGGAGGACTTGCAGAGGCACTACATCTAGTTTTGGCAATTTTTCATACTTTTCAATTTCTATATAATTTAGTATCAAGAGAGGAACCAGTGTCTCTACCCAGGACTGTTTTAGCAGTATTAAAGGCCATGGGCAAATCAATGTACTGAAATTTATAATATTTATTCACTGACAACAAGCTACAATACACATAGATTAGATCTGGGCCCCTAGACAACTGTTCAGTATGCCAAGTGCCTCTAGCTTTGCCACAGCTAACATTTGTAAATACTAGTCCAGTACATCTCCACAAAATGTTCAAAGTTCAAATTCAGCCAAGGTCAACCTTGCCTTTGATCCTTTAAGAACCAAAACAATAAATACCAGTTACACACTGGGGAAATGATGTAACTGACTAATCCCCCTCCCTAAAATTTCAGGCCTTTTGCCTATGAAAGAAAGGATTATCATTATCATTATTACTCTTTTACTTGTTTCAGTCAATTGACTGCGGCCTTGCTGGAGCACTGCCTTTAATCGAGCAACCCGATCCCGGGGCTTATTCTTTTGTAAGCCCAGTACTTATTCTATCGGTCTCTTTTGCTGAACCGCTAAGTAACAGGGACATAAACACACCAGCATCGGTTGTCAAGCAATGCTAAGGGGACAAACACACACACGCATATATATATACATATATACAACAGGCTTCTTTCAGTTTCTGTCTACCAAATCCACTCACAAGGCTTTGGTCAGCCCGAGGCTATAGTAGAAGACACTTGCCCAAGGTGCCACGCAGTGGGACTGAACCCGGAACCATGTGGTTGGTAAACAAGCAACTTACCACACAGCCACTCCTGTGCCTATTATTATTATTATTATTATTATCATTGCACAGTGGACTAGCAGATTTGTTACAGCTTCACAGAAAATGCCTGGTGGTAATTATCACAACTCTTCACAACACTTTGCAGCCATGTGGTTTTAAGTTCAGTCTCAGGGCTCAGCACCATGGGCAGCTGTCTTTTATGGTATCCCCTAGCTGGTTAATACCTTTCGAGTGAATTTCATGGACAGAAACAATGGGGAAGCCTATTGTGTGCATGTGTGTGTGTGTATGTGTGCATACATGTGTGAGTATGTGTGTGTGTGAGCGAGTGTATGTGTGAGCGTATGTGCCTGTGCATGAGCGTGTGTGAGTGGGTGTATGTGAGCAAGTGTGTATGTGTGAGTGTGAGTGCATGTGTGTGAGCGTGAGTGCATGTGTGTGAGCGTGAGTGCATGTGTGTGAGCATGCTTATGTTTGTCTCCTTATTATTTGAGGAGGGGTGTTGGTTTGTTTATGTCCCTGTAACGTAGCAGTCAGGCAAAAAGGACAGAAAGAATAATTACCAGATTTTAAAATAGGTCGATTTGCTTGGCTAAACCCTTCAGCATAGTGCCCCAGCATGGCCACAGTTCAATGACTGAAACAAGTAAAAGAATGAATCAAAATATACATGGTTCCAGGTTCAGTCCCATTGCATGGCACCTTGAGCAAGTGTCTTCTACTATAGCCTCAGGCTAACCAAAGCCTTGAGTGGTGGATTTGGTAAAATGAAACTGAAAGAAGCCTGTCGTACATATATTCTTTTATTCTTTGTTTCAGTCATTTGACTGTGACCATGCTGGAGCACAGCCTTTTTAGTCAAACAAATCGACCCCAGGACTTATTCTTTGTAAGCCTAGTACTTATTCTATCATTCTCTTTTGCTGAACTGCTAAGTTATGGGGACGTAAACACACCAATATTGGTTGCCAAGTGATGGTGGTGGTGGGGGGGGGGGCAAACACAAACCCACAGCTAGACTGAGAGAGAGAGACAGACACACACACACACGCGATGGGCTTCTTTCAGTTTCCACCAACCAAATCCACTCACAAGTTGTCACACAGAGGGACTGAATCTGGAACCATGTGGTTGGTAAGCACAGTCACACCTGTACCTATACATGTGTGTGTGTGTGTGTGTGTGTTTGTGTCTGTTTGTCCACCCCACCATTGCTTGACAACTGATGTTGATGTGTTTATGTCCCTGTAACTTAGCAGTTTGTCAAAAGAAACCGATAGAATAAGTACCAGGCTTATAAAGAATACATACTGGGGTTGGTTTGTTTTACTAAAAAAAAACCTTTAAGATGGTGCTCCAGCATGGCTCCACTCAAATGACTGAAACAAGAAAAAACAATTAAAAAAATACATCTTAGATGGAAAAAAGAAAATCCAAGTAGCAATTATTTGTGAGAATGCTTTTCAACTTTTTTAGGAATTCTGTAAAAACAATATATATCTCCTGGGCTGTCTGATCAAAAAGTTTGTTCTGCAAATCAGAAGACTTCTGTTTTGATTTCCACTGCATGATGCCTTTGGCAAAAGGTCTTCAGCTGGGCACTAGGCAATCTGGACCCAATAACTAACCTCTTCCACAAAGAAGCCATGACATTTCCACACAACTCATTATCTCATTGCCCATCATAGTCCAGACTCCAAATTATGTTATGACTGTCTTTTATGTTAAAAAAAAAATGGAAAATGAGAATTGCTTGACTTGTCGAAAGGTTCACAGCTTTCAGACTGCTAATGTAGATGTCTCAGCCAAGATCTTGCATCTGTGTTTCCATGATCTGACTGAAGAAACAAAATGGTTGAGGTTGAGTGAAAACAACAGTTGAACTTGCAGCTCAAAGGTCGCGTGTTCAAACTTACAACAAACCACTTCACTTGGGATTTAGATAGAATGTTTTAAGTGCACATGACTTTATTCAGCTGGTTGTCAGTTAGAGTAAAGGAGCATGGCTTAGTGGTCAAGGTGTTGCACTCATGATCACAAGATCAGGATTTCAATTCCTGGACTGGGCAGTGCATTGCATTCTTGAGAAACTTTATTTCACATTACTCTATTCTTTTCAGCTGTAAATGTAAATGGGTATCCTGCAATGGACTGGCATCCTGTTCAGGAGAGATGCTGTGATCTGCATGTCTTGGAAGACTAAGATCACATGGAAACTGGGTAATGAGCTCTATGAATCCCAGAACTCTAGACGATAATTGCTCAGGGGCTGATGATGATGATGACGACTGAGGGTGATGTCAGTAAGAACAGTTAAGGGGCCAAATTATCTGTGAATATTACCAGAGAAAAATCTAGTATCTTAATCCATTAGAGGAAAATTACTTTCATTCACTAACTGGCATAAAATAGGCGACATGTATTAGCTGTTTAAAAGATCCCCCACACATGCCACTGTGCACAGCCTCAAAGTTAATTCCATCATGTATTCTCTCAGCATGGTCTCTTCCTGTAACCACTTTCATTATTTGGTGCCTTTTACTGCAGCTGTAATATTATATTTCCCCTCTTTATTTCTCTCTCTCTCTCTCTCCATTACCTATCTTTTATTTGCTGTGGTTTAGTCCAGGTCAGTATGGATCAGGAAAACCTATGAGATCAATATTCGTTTTACCTAGTTCAACTTGCACAGTGACATTTATTTTTCAGTATTTATTGATTGTGTGGGTGTAAAAGTGTACATGCATACACACACATATATATATACATATATATATATATACATACACATATATACACACACACACACTATATATATATATATATATATATATATATATATTCATGCCTATATATACTTATGTATGTGCGTGTGCATATCACATATATATATATATATATATATATATATATATATGTATGTATGTATGTATCTATATATATATAATATATATAAACACACACAGACCTATATATATATATATAAACACACACAGACCTATATATATATATATATAAACACACACCTATATATATATATATATATTATATATATATATATATAACATGTACATTTAAATATATACATATGCACACATACACACACTGATTACATATAAAGTCACTTTCATAGTACATGCTCTAATATTGAATCAATTATCTTCTTCAAGTCTGGCCTATGCACATATAAACATCCACAGAACATAATGTATTAATGTATCGAAGTACACAAATTAAGTGTAGCAATTACAGATGCAGTGATTTATACTTAAAAAGCTGCTGCAAACACTAATGGACCTGTTATAAAATATTGCTTTACTAATTGCCATTTAAATAATAATGGTAAACACTTATGTAAGTTTTGCACTGTTTTTGGATATGAAATGCATAACAAACTCCTTTGTTCTTCTATGTAATTACTTTAACAAGAATAGCATTACAAGTCAATAAAGAAGCCAACAACTGTCACTGATCTGCTAGAAATGACAGCCAAATGCCTTGTAAATTACACACACACTACTGGCTTATACGAGTAAAAATTACAGGAGACAATCAGTATAATTATCATTACCATTTAATGTTTGTTTTCTATGCTGGCATGGTTTAGATGTTTCCACAGGAGCTCGTTTTGTTCCACTGTGTGGCACACTGGCCAAGTGTTTTCTACTATAGCTTAGAGTCAATCAAATCTTTCAGAGTGGATTTAGTAGATGGAAAATGAAGGCAGCCAATTGCACATACATACACACACGTGTGTGTGTATGTGTGCACTTGCTTCTGTGTGTGTTTTTTATGGTTTGATGCCCTTCCTAAAACCAACCACTTTTGAGAGTGTACTGGGTGATTTTTTTTTAGGTGGCATTGGCACCAGTGAAATTACAAAATAACTCACATGACAAGATGCCTCTCAATTGAGGCACTGGGAGAGGGGGCTTTATGCCAAGTGATGAAAGATTTAAGTATGCTAGAGGGACAGGAAGAGGTGCCTTGCATAAGGTGGGGAGGTACCTGGCTGTCCCAGTTGGAAAAAGAGAGAAGACGGTATATAAGAGTATTAAGGCGGCGAGCTGGCAGAATCGTTAGCACATTGGGCAAAATGCTTAGCAGTATTTCGGCTACCGTTACGTAATGAGTTCAAATTCCGTCGAAGTCGACTTTGCTTTTCATCCTTTCGGGGTCGATAAATTAAGTACCAGTTACGCACTGGGGTTAATATAATCGACTTAATACCTATGTCTGTCCATGTTTGTCCCCTCTATGTTTAGCCCCTTGTGGGTAATAAAGAAATAGGTACATAAGAGTGTATGTATATATATATATATATATATATATATATATATATATACATACTCTTTTACTCTTCAACTTGTTTCAGTCATTTGACTGTGGTAATGCTGGAGCACCACCTTTAGTTGAACAAATCAACCCCAGGACTTATTCCTTGTAAGCCTAGTACTTATTCTATCACTCTCTTCTACCAAACTGCTAAGTTAAGGGGACATAAACACACCAGCATCATACAGTTCTATATTTAAGAGATGAGGAATTATGTACATTATTTACATTTGATGGATATTTGTCCTCATCTTGTTTGTTGTTAACACAATGTTTCAGCTGATATACCCTCCAGCTTTCATCAGGTGTCTTGGGGAAATTTTGAACCTAGGTTCTCATTCCTAAGGTATTTTTTTATGTTATTATTATTATTATTTTATTATTATTATTATTATTATTCAGGTATTTGCTTGGAATCGAACTTGGAATCTTGGGATTAGTAGCTCACGATCTTAACCACTACACCATATATACATCAAATGTAAATAATGTAAATACACCAGCATCAGTTGTCAAGTGATGTTGGGTGGACAACACAGATACAAAAACATACACACTCCCACACACACACATATATGACAGGCTTCTTTCAGTTTCCATCTACCAAATCCACTCACAAGGCTTTGGTCAGCCCAAGGCCATAGTAGAAAACCCTTGCCCAAGGTGCCATGCAGTGGGACTGAACCCAGAACCATGTGGTTGGTAAGTAAGCTACTTACCACACAGCCACTCCTATTTGTGTATGGGTCTGTGTGTCTGTAGCACTTTGAGTGTCTTGTACTAGAACTCCTGTGCCAACTAATGCCTTGTGAGAGAATTTGGTAGATGGAAACTATACAGAAACCTGTTAAATTTATCATTGTGTGTGTCAGCAGTTTGATGACTGAAGTAAGTAAAAGAATGGAAAAAGTATATTTATATTCCAGAGTCTCTTAAAGAACCATGAAGACTACATCCAGTAAAGTACATCATGAATGCTACAATACAGAGGTTGTGAATATTATTGTGAGTGCATGCATGTTTATAAATGTGTGTGTGTGTGTGGTAACTCAACCTGCTAGAAATAGCAACCACATCTTCTTCAAATCACTCACCATCTTAAACAAGAAAGAACACATTGGATAATCTAATTCTCAATAGCTCTACAAAATGTTGGGATGGTCATAGCTGGAATGGCTTTGATGTTCAGTTTGTTCAATCAATGTTTGACTAAGAGGGATATGCAACAGTGACAACAACAACAGGGTAATCCAGTCCAAGTATGGTTAAATACAGCAGGTGCTTGTAGCTATTAATTGCTGAAGTGTGATTTCCAGCTCTTTACACTCTGAGATCAAATTCTGCCTAAGTCAACTTTAGCTTTCATTTTTTCAGGGTTGATAAAATAAGTACCAGTTGAACACTGGGAGAAGAGGGGCCCTCAATGTAATCAACCTGCCCCTTTTCCAAAAACGACTGGACTTGTGCTAAAGTTTGAAAGAAAATTTCTGAAGGTGGTGGAGGGGAAAACTTCCTTGTCATTTCTTGGTTCTTGACATTCTGAGTTCAAATTTTGTTGTAGTCAAATCTGCCCTTTCAACTAAAATAAGCACCAGTCAAATACTGGGGTCAATGATATCAAATAAATCTTTTCCCAAATTTCAGGCCATGAGCCTAAATCAGAAATACAATAATCCTAGTCAATGCAGTGTTGTCTCTCTTATTATTTGGTACCAGTAAGAAGTAACGGGTCCAAATTGCATCCCTCAGTTCCAGACAGAATACTCTGGGCTAAATGTAAAAGTGAAAATATTTTCCTTCATGACAAACTGCAGTGAAAAGCCTTTACAGGTTCAAATACCTCTCAAGCATATTTAAATTGGTCTTGTATGTTATGTCTTTGTTTTCTTCATCTACTCATGTATTCTAGCCAGTTCAAAGTTGTCTCTCTTGGTATCTGGTTCTGAAGAGAACTAACAAGTTCAAAATACAGCCATCAGTCCAACAGCAGGTGCTCTGATCTGACTACGGTGTTCTAACACCTTTTCATCTTAAGCAAGAATTTTTTCTCCACCACAAACTGCAGTGAAAAGCCTTTACAAGTTCAAATATTCAAACTGATCTTAAGTTTATAATTGTTATTGTTTAACCCTAAATCTGGTGTTTGATTAAATAGGCCTATGATCAACAGTGTTCCAACCTTAACCAATGTTTCTTTCTTTTTTCTTTTTAGTATTATAACAACACACGCTTTATATAATATGACAGCCATATTTGGCTAGTTTTATAATGCTACAAGGTTATGTAAGCAGTTTTGTAAACTGTTTGCCTTCCATCATATATTTTTGACTATTATTAAAAAATTTTTTTTAAAAAACAAAAGATTATGTAAAAAAAACTTTGAAAAAACCAAAGGAAATTTTTTTTATATATTTGAAAAACTGAAAACCCAACAGTCACTTCACCCCCTCCATTTCACTGAAATCACTTTTAATAATGTTTGTATGTATACTGTATACAAAAATATATTACTCTTTTCATCATAACAAAAACAAAAAAATTTGAAAGCAAGATGAGAGAAAAGTTTATTTTATGAAATGACATTGAGATCAGGGTGAGGCAACTCAGAATAATAAGATTAAAAAATATTAATACAAAAATGATTTCAAAACTGATGGGGGGTGGTTATATATTCTTGTAAATAAAATAATAAAAGTGAAAAAATTTTTAAATACTATAAGCTTCTGATATATATGTGCGTGTGTGTACATATGTATGTGTGAGTGTGGGACACATACACACACACATATACATGTACTAAAATTGATATGAAATAAAACATAACATTCACATACACAAAGAATTGGAAATATTTGAAACAACTGTATATATATATATATATATACACACACACACAAATAAATATATGTTCTTGTGCATATATGTTATGAGTATGAGCATGGAAGTTATAACTATGCATATATATATATATATATATATATATATATATGGATTATGTATATATGTATATATATGTGTACATAAAATATTAAAAAAAGTATATGTAAATAAACACGCACACATACACACACAGAAATCAGTAGAAACCATGCGTATGCAGAGAAAAGAAAATGTGTATATATGATTGCATGTTTGTGTATGTCTATGTGTACACATACACACACAAACACACATGTGCTGCATACATTTTTATACAACGTTCGAAGATATTGGAGATGCTGAGAAAAAATAAAACATGACACATTTGTTTATTTGATGCTCTTCTTTCAAGTAAGATTAACTAAAAGAAAAAATTGTAAAAATAAAAACAACTGAAAAACTAAACACACACACACACACATGCAGATTGATGTAAACATGTATATGAATACATATGTGTGAGAGTATATTTAAACAATGTATACAATTATATATATGTGCGTGTTACAATGATAATTACATTTTGTTTAACTTTGGAAATGGATTCGTTGGTCAAATGGCCTTATTAATAGGGAAATTGAAAAACAAATATAAATTTGTTCAAATAAAAGATATAATCCAAATTTTACCACTTTGTTTCCCAGAGTTTTTCCTTCTTTACATCACAATAAATCATGTTTATTCTTCTTCTTCTTCTTCTTCTTATTATTATTATTATTATTAAAGAGTAGGAAAAGCATGATGTGATTTGTAATAAATAGAGATTGACTCTGTTTACCGAACTGAATGAACTAAACAATATTTCGACGGATTGTCCGTCTTACATGGATTCAAAATATAAAATGAAAAGAATGCAGGAATACGGAAATTCAAAATATGAACAGGAATGTCCTGCATTCTGTTTTAGACAAATTGATGTCATTGGTTTTAGCTTTTTCATACAGCCACATGTTTTATCGAATATATTAAATAAATCAACAGCCACCAAAGATGAATCAAAAGTGATTATTTGCCAGAGATGTACCTGACAAGATCAGAGCTGGGGTTAAACATTGCCAAAACCTGTAATAACCAGGGCAGTGGAGTTCAGGTCGTGGAATCGGAGTCAGAAACATTTAAGGAGTAGCTGGAGTCAGAGTCGGTAAAATAGACCACAATCACTTAATTATATGTCAGAGTTGGAGGTGCCAATAGTAGAGTTGGAGGTATCAATAGTAGAGGAGTCAAAGTTGGAGATGCCAATAGTAGAGGAGTCGGAGGTGCCAGTAGTAGAGGAGTCGAAGGTGTCAATAATAGAAGAGTCTGAGTTATCAATAGTAAAGGAGTCAGAAGTGCCAATAGTAGAGGAGTCAGAGTTTTTTGTTTTGACTCCACATCTCTGGTATTAACATCACATCTAACCTCATTTATTACAGGTGTTTGGTTCGAAAAAAAGACCCTGTTAAATGAATCAGTGCTAAATGAATATTAGAACTTAAGGGGAAAATAGGTTTCATTTTGAGATCCAAGGTTGCCCTGAGCATTATGGCTGGTCAATGGAGTGTGCTTCTGCAGAACTGCTGACTGGCCACCAACCCATGTCATCATAGATCAATTTGTGATAAGAGTAACATAGCTCACAGTAATACATGAACAATATTATCCTTGGGTCAGTGATAATTGAATCAGTGATAAACAAGGATACAAAATCTGATCAAAAAGTATTGGAACTGCTGCTATGGTATGCAGAGTGAAGCTACTTGGTACAGATTGACCCTCAACTCTGTTGCACATCAAGTTATAACATTCTCGTTCACTTCCGTTGTTTATTAACAGTGCTTGGAAGTAAAGTGTGTAGAGTGTGGTCGTTTTACCACACCACAGAGGTTCCATCATTGACCATAGCAGAGAAAATGTATGTGTGTGTGTGTGTGTAAAGAGACATGACTTGAAGGTAATTATGGCAAAAAATATTTCCAAAAATCAAAGCCTACTTGAAAGGGACAAGATTTCTAAGATGTTGAGGAAATCCAAGGGAGTGTGATGAGGCAGTAGCTTGCTATCCCAAAAAAGGAGTTCCAGGAATGCTCCCATCATCGGAAACAATGTTGAATAAAGTGTGTGGCGTCAGAAGGAAACTCCTTCGAAGGAGATTAAATGTCAAATTGATGTGTGTTGTAGTTTTCTTTTTATATAGCGCCAGTCCTGATATTCTTGATCAAACCTCACAGATGTACCAACAACAACAAGACTTACCACCAAAAAAAAAAAATGGATGCTAAAAGGGGAAAGAAATGATGCTAAAAAGGAAAAGAAATGGATGCTAAAAGGGGAAAGAAATTCATGCTAAAAAGGGGAAAAGAAATGGATGCTAAAAGGGGAAAGAAATTCATGCTAAAAAGGGGAAAAGAAATTGATGCTAAAAAGGAAAAGAATTGGATGTTAAAAGGGAAAAGAAATTGATGCTAAAAAGGGGAAAAGAAATGGATGCTAAAAAGGGGAAAGAAATGGATGCTAAAAAGGGGAAAGAAATGGATGCTAAAATGGGAGAGAAATGATGCTAAAAAGGAAAAGAATGGATGCTAAAAGGGGGAAATAAATGGATGCTAAAAAGAGAGACAGGTCAAGATGAAGGAAGAACAGAAGATGAAAAACAAAGAGGAGGAGCCACTGCCACTAGCACCACCATCGTCAGCATCACTCTAGCATGTTAACCTCCACAGCCTGGAACTGGAACTTATTGGTGACATCACATATTCCATGTGCTATTTAGATGCTGTGACAGAAGGAGGTGAGTGTATTCAACTTCAGAAGCACTATCTAGCAATGTAACAAAAAAACATGTACCACCCATGGCCAAATGATCAACAACAGATATGAAATGATCTTGGAGCACCACAGGAAACACCAGTGGCTTATGATGCCTTTGTCCATCAGTAGTACATCTGGCACTGGACATATTGCCGTTTGGTGGTAATCATTTGGTTCATAAGTTTTACTTTCTATCTTTTATTTTTCGTATAATACCTGGTCAATTCCACATGTACCGTTTTATTTGAATTTATCAAAATAAACTATATATTTTCAGGCACAACGAAAGCATCAATGTTCAACTGGAATCAGGCAGCATCATCATCTGAAGATTTAGCAGACGACAAAATTATTTACAATTGATGGATATTTGTCCTCATCTTGTTTGTTGTTAAACACGTTTCGGCTGATATAACCTCCAGCCTTCATCAGGTGTCTTGGGGAAATTTCGAACCTGGTTTCTCATTCCTAAGGTATTTTTCGATGTTATTATTATTATTGTTCAGGTCATATGGCGTAGGGGCTACTAACCTCAAGATTCCGAGTTCAATTCCAGGCAGCGACCTGAATAATAATATTAATAATAATAATAATAATAATAACAACAACATCGAAAAATACCTTAAGAATGAGAACCCAGGTTCGAAATTTACCCAAGACATCTGATGAAGGCTGGAGGGTATATCAGCAGATCTTTTATCTTTTATTTTTTACTCGTTTCAGTCATTTGACTGTGCCCATGCTGGGGCACAGCCTTGAAAGGCTTTAGTTGAACGAATCAACCCCAGGGCTTTTTTGAGCCTAATACTTATTCTATCAGTCTCTTTTGTCAAACTGCTAAGTTGCAGGGATGTAAACACACCAACATCAGCTATCAAGTGGTGGTGGTGGGAAAAAAACATGGACACAAAGACACACACAAATAAATATATACCTATATATATATATATGATGGGCTTCTTTCAGTTTCCATCTACCGAATCCACTCACAAGGCTTTAGTCAGCCCAAGGCTATAGCAAAAGACATTGATCCAAAGTGCTATACAGTGAGACTGAACATGGAACCATGTGGTTGGGAAGCAATTTTCTTACCACACACCCACGCTTAAAAATTATAACTTTGATGGATTTGAACAAATAACCTGCATTTGAAGGGTATTGGTCTAAAAGCAAAATGTATGGAGTTGAACTGATACAGCATACTATGTCTAGACATAAATTTGAATTAATTCTATGGTTCCTGCATTATGTTTGCAAACAGTCAATCAGATGTTACTGATTGCTTGTGCAAATTATGGCTACTTATCAAATTGATGTCTGAAAATTCTGAGAAGTTCACTCCGGGTGAAAAAGTTGTAATTGATGTAAGTCTAGTGCTGTTTCGTGGTGGAACAATTTTGTGGCAATACATACCTAAAATTATATAACCTGAAATTTTATAAGCTGTGTTCAATTGATGGCTATATCTGGAAGTTTATATTGTACAAAGGCAAAGAAGATACAGGTCCTGGTTTAACACATTTTGAATTCATCACTGTTTCATTCATGAAAGAATGGTTGAGAGAAGGTCACATGCTGTTCATAAGTAATCTTTATTCTTGTGTAGCAACAACAAGATTTCTCCTTGGAAAACAAACATATGGCACATATAAAGCACCCACTATACTCTCGGAGTGGTTGGTGTTAGGAAGGGCATCCAGCTGTAGAAATCTTGCTAGATCATATTGGAACCTGGTGCAGCCTACTGGCTTGCCAGTCCTCAGTCAAACCCATGCCAGCATGGAAAATAGACTTAAAACAACAACGATGATGATGATGTATGTGGTATATTGAGAAGTAACAGAAATGGAAATCCTAAAAGTATCACTGTCAAGAAACTGTAATAAGGTGAGACAGTTGGTAAAGAAGAATCAGATGGTATAAAGATTATGAAACGGAAGGACAAATGCTATAATACAGTGCTTCATAAATTATGGGTCACGATACCATTTGGGGTTGCAAAGCAAAATGCTGGGGTTGTGAAAATTAAATTCAAACACTTGAATTTCAGTCTATATGTTATTTCACAAACACATATTTAAAACCTGGGGTCACGAAAAATCTGTTGATGAAAAATGGGGTCATGAATGAAAAAAGTTTAAGAAGTGTTGCTATAATAGAAGACACTTGCTCAATGTGACACATGGTGGGATCGAACCCACTACCATAGGGTTGAGAAGGCAGCTTCATAACCATGCAGCTATAAAAAATATGAATGAAGAGATGAAAAAGAAAGAAATAAAAGAGGGAGAAGAAACAAGCAGAAAGTGAAGAAATAGTTCTTTACACTGACATGCCTCTCTGTATAACCTCAACCTATTTTCCCCACACCCCAACCCAATGTCCCTCAAGGGTCTCTCCTGGCACATCTTTACCACAATCTTTCTCAATATTGCTCTCCTTATCCTACTTTCTGACACACCTGCTCTCTTTCTTACTCCCTAACTCATCCCCTTTTCTTTTTCATCCAGAGTATCTGCTCCACAGTAAAACACCAACCTCTGTCCCCCTATTATCTCTAATCTCTCATCAACTGGTATAAAAGCACCCCACCACCACCACCATCGCCACTACAACTCCCTTGTCCCAGTTGAGAGGGATTTTGTCTCGTAAGTTACTTGTTGATCCTGTCAGTGTTGGTGCCATGTAAAATGCACTGGTGCTGGTTCCACACAAAAAGCACCCAGAACACTCTGTAATGTGGTTGGCATTAAGAAAGGCATCCTGCCACAGAAACCAGGCCCAAACACATGACTGGAACCTGAGGCAGCTCTCCAACTTGCCAGCTTTGGTCAAACTGTCCAACCTATGCCAGCATGGAAAGCATATGCTAAATGGTGATTTGGCCGATGCCAGCCCCGCCCCGACTGGCTTCTGTGCTGGTGGCACATAAAAAGCACCATCCGAACGTTGCCAGCACCGCCTTGGCTGGCTTCCGTGCCGCTGGCACGTTAAAAGCTCCAACCGATCGTGGCTGATGCCGGACTCCCCCTGGCACCTGTGCAGGCGGCACGTAAAAAGCACCCACTACACTCGCGGAGTGGTTGGCATTAGGAAGGGCATCCAGCCATAGAAACTCTGCCAGATCAGACTGGAGCCTGGAGCAGCCCCAGGCTTCCCAGACCCCAGTCGAACCATCCAACCCGTGCTAGCGCGGAAAACGGACGTTAAACGATGATGATGATGATGATGATAAGGAAATTATGTAACAAATGGAAAGTACGAGTGCGACATGTCCTCAGACACATTTAGGCAAGTATTAATTCCAAGTAAGAACTGACTCGGATGGTGACAATTCATCCAACCTGTGACAGAATGGAAGGCAGACAGAAAATGAAGACAATGGACCAGAACAAATGAATAGATAAATAAATAAAAAAATTGAAGTGATCCTACAAATGAATAAATAAAAATATATTTAAACAAATTCTATATAAAAAAAATAAACATGAAATGGAAAACAAAAGAGAAAAAAAAACCGCAAAAACTCCCAACAAACCTTAAATAAATAAATAAATGTTGAATTAATTAAGTTTACCAATTTAACGAATTCCGAAAGTGATGAAGACAGTTTCTCTAAGACTTGAAAGACTTTTAACTGTCCAAACAATATCAAACAGAATTCAGTACCGAGAACAGCATGGGGAAATGAGAGGGTGACAGGGACGAAAGGTGATGGTGATGGTGATGGTGATGGAGGTGGTGATGGTGGAGGTGGTGATGGTGGAGGTAGTGATAGTGGTGGTGGCGATGGTACTGGTGGTAGCAATATTAATAGTGGATTTGCTGGTGGTGATGGTGATAGTAGTGGCAGTAGTAGTGATGGCAATGGTGGTGGTGATAGCAAACATTAATAGTGGATTTGCTGGTGGTGGTGGTGATGATAGTGATAGTGGTGGTAATGGTGGCAGTAGTGATAGCAATATTAATAGTGGATTTGCCGGTTGTGCTGGTGGTGGTGGTGGTGGTGGTGGTGGCTGTGAGGATAAAAGCAAGGTCATAGCACCAGTGAAAGTATTAATGATGGTGGAGGTGGTTTCGATTGTGGTCTCTTGATGATGGCGGAAGAGGAGTCAATGATAGTTAAGGTGGAGGTAGCAAGAGTGGTAGAGAAAGTAGTAAAATTGGTGGTGATGGTGGAGGTGGTTTAAGTTATGGTGGTAGTGAGGAAGAGGTGATTAGTTGCTGTAACAATGTCTCGGAAGTGCTGTAGTCACGGTGGTGGTGGTGGTAGTGGGTGTGATGGTGTTGGCGGTGATTTTGTGGTTGTGGTCATATGGTGGTGGTGGTGAGGAAAAGGTGATTAGTTGCTGTAGTAATGTCTCGGAAGTACTAGTAGTAGTCGTGGTGGTGGGGGGGTGATGGTGTTGGTGGTGGCTATGGTGGTAGTGGTGGTGCTGATGGGGTTAGCTTTATGAAGAAAAGAAATTAGTTCATTGTGGTTAATTAAATTAATAAGTTCCGGGATTTTTCTTTTGTACAAGGGTTGGGTTGGATTAACATGGAAATTAATTGGCCATATATGAACACACACATGCACATACTCATAGATAAATACACATAGATGTGATACATACACACTGAAACACACTTATATATACATAACAGGTAGATGGAAAACTTTATACACTTGCACCAACTTAGAATATTACATTCTCTCTTTCCACACGCGACTGGATGATGCTCAAAATAGTTGATGAACCAACTAGAGAAATGGCAGTCAAGTCTCCCTCAAGGGGCACGTTGGCTTATGGGGTCCTCGATACACTCTGCTATTGTTCTTTTATATTTGCTTTTTCCACCTTGGCAAGGGTTAGGTGAGATATACTGAGACAACATTCAATGGCTGGATGCCTTTCCTGCTGCAAACCTGCGCTTGTTTTGCAAGTAAGGTACTGTTAGTTCTTCTGCCCCACCCCATTGGTCTTCAAATGAAATTGCTGGGCTACAGAACATAGTGAGCATGTGAGACATGAATGATGCATCAATGCTCAGAGCGTCTATGTGAAGACACACAGATACACACACACACACACACACACACAGATGACTGTTTCTGTCTCTCACTACATGTCGTCATCATCATTTAGCATCCGGTTTTCATGCTGGTATGAGTTGATAGGAGCTGGCAAGCCAGAGAGCTTCACCAGACTTCAACTGTTTGTTTTCGCATGGTTTCTATGACTGGATGTCCTTCCTAACACCAATCACTTTACAGAGTGTACTGTGTGGATGCATGTGTGTGTGCTAACAACTCAGCTACTAAATGGGTCCACCTGTTGTTTGCAAACTTTGTGACATGTCTGGCCCAATCATGACACTCCGTCGGTTACGACGACGAGGGTTCCAGTTGATCTGACTAATGAAACAGCCTGCTCGTGAAATTAATGTGCAAGTGGCTGAGCACTCCACAGACACGTGTACCCTTAATGCAACTCTCGGGCATATTCAGCATGACACAGAATGCGACAAGGCTGGCCCTTTGAAATACAGGTACAACAGAAACAGGAAGGAAGAGTGAGAAAAAACACCTAAAGCTCCACGTGCAAGAGACATGTGGAGCTTTAGGTGTTTTCACTTAATAAACACTTACAATGTCTAGTCTGGGAATCGAAATCGCGATCCTATGACCGTGAGTCCACTGCCCTAACCACTGGGCCAATGCACCTCCAAGCTGGCCCAATAGAACTTGTACATATTCTAATATAATTCAATCACATTATCCACTTGTCTACTTTTTTCATACTAACTCACTTCAGATATGCTCTCACAGTGATATCACTAGCATGGATCTTTCCATGGCTCTTTGCATCTTAGCTAAATGATGTACAAGAAATCAGGAAAAAAATTTTTTTAAACCCACAAGAAGAGCCCACACAATGATGGGAAGATGTATTAGTCAAATGATTTGGGACAAGGTGGAAAAGGTACAATCAAATAAGAATTTGAAGCACATTGTAACAAGTGTTATATAAAAAGATCCTGTATTCTGCTTGATACAGGCGATATAAAATAATGGCATACCTGGTGTTTCCAGATGGAGAATGTAGTCAGAAACTGTTCTTAATGAAGGTATGTTCGGTTTAAAAGAACATTATTGGATTACTCTTAGAAATTTATCTTTCATGTAAGAAATAGAATTATTATCCAATACATTTTTAGCAGTATACCAGTCTGGCACCGAATGTATTGTGCTACAGACACACACAAGAGCGCACGTGCACACACACACACACACACAGATACAACAACAACAACAATAATAATAATAATAATAATAATAATAATAGTAATAATG
The DNA here is from genome assembly GCF_006345805.1 of Octopus sinensis. Lineage (NCBI taxonomy): Eukaryota > Metazoa > Mollusca > Cephalopoda > Octopoda > Octopodidae > Octopus > Octopus sinensis. The sequence goes on from NC_043006.1 coordinate 38,134,860, forward strand.
ATAATAATGATAATAATAATAATAATAATAATAATAATAATAATAATAATAATAATAATAATAATTGGAAGTGTTATCATGTACATTGTTTTGTCTTGGTATAAAAGATGGGCTACAGCAAATATTCTGCTCAATACCACAGATTTGCTTGTCAGTTGTTTGACCTTAACCAGTTGAGCATGTCCCTTAGTGGCTGACGATATGTGCATCTCTGATCACGAGCAGAAGTAGTGGGGGAGCATCATAGCCATGTGTTGAGAGGGATTCTTTGGGGTTTGAATAGTTCACCTCTGGAAACATGGGTGGTTCTTTCAACATCCTTAAACAACCCTTATTCAGGGACCGTTTGAGCAGGATGGGCTACTCAAAATGAAGAAAATTCTAACTGGGCCCCACCTGCAAGGTCATGTGCTGTTTATCTTGATATGAGATCACCATGTCGCGCACATATGGTTGTGATGCATGTGCCTGGTGTACCTTTATCAGACGGGTAGTCATGATGGGTATATTGGGCTTCGTATATTTTACCCCAGTGTCACTTTGATGGCATGAACTGCTCTCTCACTCAATGATAATAATAATAATAATAAAAAGCATGGAAGTGTAGCATGTGGTGCAGAAGAAATTTGCCTGAAACTATCAAATAATAATAACAATAATAATAATAATAATAATAATAATATGCAGTACCAGGCAGTGGCTCTCATGGCTTCTGATCTTAACTGATTGGAAGTGTTATCATGTACATTGTTTTGTCTTGGTATAAAAGATGGGCTACAGCAAATATTCTGCTCAATACCACAGATTTGCTTGTCAGTTGTTTGACCTTAACCAGTTGAGCATGTCCCTTAGTGGCTGACGATATGTACATCTCTGATCACGAGCAGAAGTAGTGGGGGAGCATCATAGCCATGTGTGAGAGGGATTCTTTGGGGTTGAATAATTCACCTCTGGAAACACGGGTGGTTCTTTCAACATCCTTAAACAATCCTTATTCAGGGACCTTTTGAGCGGGATGGGCTACTCAACCTGAAGAAAATTCTAACTGGGCCCCACCTGCAAGGTCATATGCTGTTTATCTTGATATGAGATCACCATGTCGCGCACATATGGTTGTGATGCATGTGCCTGGTGTACCTTTATCAGACGGGTAGTCATGATGGGTATATTGGGCTTCGTATATTTTACCCCAGTGTCACTTTGATGGCATGAACTGCTCTCTCACTCAATAATAATAATAATAATAATAATAATAATAATAATAATAATGAAGAACTTTGTAATTTAACAGTGTGAATGACATACTAAATCCAAACAAACTAAGTAAGAACACAAGATTAAGTACATGTGGAATCTGTTACAGTTCCTTTGCAACTATTATCTCATACTGTTGATATTCTTTAATTCTTAAAATTTATTGGTAAATGAATAAAGTCTAGATCAGTGGTTCTCAACTGCTGCTCCTGGGGAGGCACACAGCCCTCAGGCTTCCTTCCAGCAGCCCCCAATGGTCTTCTCTCTATGAAGGCTTTTATTTTTTTTATTCTTTTATTTGTTTCTGCCATTTGACTGCGGCCATGCTGGAGCACCGCCTTTAGTCAAACAAATCGACCCCAAGACTTATTCTTTGTAAGCCTAGTACTTATTCTATTGGTCTCTTATGCCAAACTGCTAAGTTACGGTGATGTAAACACACTAGCATCAGTTGTCAATCGATGTTGGAGGGTCAAGCACAGACACACAAACATATACACACACACGTATATATATACATATATACAATGGGCTTCTTTCAGTTTCTGTCTGCCAAATCCACTCACAAGGCTTTGGTCAGCCTGAGGCTTTAGTAGAAAACACTTGCCCAAGGTGCCATGTGGTGGGACTGAACCCGGAACCATGTGGTTGGTAAGCAAGCAACTTACCACACAGCCATGCCTGCGCCTATAAGATATGTGTTCTCATGTCAGGAATCAAACTTGGGCTACCTGGGTGAAAGCCAGGAATCCTACAAACTAGACCACATATGAATATAAATTTTTCTTTAACTGACTTGTTTTACTTTTTTTGGTGCAGCCCCACCCCACAAAAAAGAAACATTCTAGTTTTGGATTTGGCCTGGATATTATAAAAGTTGAGCACTACCAACTTAGACAGTCATAAAATGAATCATTCACAGAAATAAAATCAACCTTATAAACGCATGGAAGCAAGACAGCCTTCACATCCAAATATAGGAACTGCAATACCAACAACAATAAAAAATTCCAATTGCAAGGATTCCATGCTTATATGAGGCTAGACCCATTACTTCCTGCAGAATTATGTACATTGTCATGTCAATACACCATCATCACCTTTAATGTTCATTTTTCTATACTTGCATGGGTCAGAGTTTAGGGCATCCAGCTGTAAAAACCTTGCCAAAACTGACCTCACCTGTGCTTGTGCCACATAAAAAGCATTAAATTCACTCTGCTAAGTTAGGAAGAGCAGCCAGCTGTAAAAATTCTGCCAAAACAGTCACAGAAGTCTGATGCAGACTTCTGCCTGACTAGCTCAGCATGGAAGGTGGATATTAAATGATGACGATGATATATATGATGGGCTTCTTTCAGTTTCCATTAACCAAATTCACCTACCTGGCTTTGATTAGCCAAAGGATATAACAGATGCTTGCCCAAGGTGCCAAATAGTGGACTGAATTTGAAACAACATGGTAGTGAAACAAATTTCTCACCACATAGCTATTTATGCACCTGTATGAACTTCCAAGTTCTGCAGGATGGCCATGAAGCTGATATTTGAGAAAGAAAAAAACAAAACAAAAAAATTAAGAATAGAGAAATAAACAAAAAAAAATTTGCCAAACTGGTTGAGAAGTGCAAGACATGAACCTAAGATTGAAGGATTCTTGATTGTGGTACCAAATAAAAGCCTGCCCTCCACAAACCATTATATGCATTTAATGAAACAGAATTTCTTACAGATGGAAAGTAATTACAGTCTGGATGAAATTAATGGAATATCTGTTTCTTCTTTTCTTTTTCTTTTCTATTACTGTAGAATGTGTGAAAATTAGGAAGAAACAATTAATCACATTGGCTACAGTTGGTCAGTATTTGCCAGAAATAATGTCGCCAATTGTTTCTTCCCAATTTCCAAGGATGATGCCACTGGGAGTTCCATACACAGGAAGAATGTCCAGTTTGACGACTGGGAATATGAAATTTGATTACAAAATGTGAAATGATGGCTGCAATAACCATAAACAACACTTGCTCCTCAGCATTAAATACTGTCTGGAACTTCTCACCTATATATATACACACACACATGCACGTTCATGCATGCACATGCACACACAGATATGATAGAGTGTGAGATAGAGTAGTGATGTGGAAATGATGCCAACTTCATAAACTACTCACGGGAAAGTGATGGTACAAACATACATTTTAAAAAGTCTCTTAGAATGACAAAAGACAAGCCAATTCATGCAGTCAGGGAGATTAAGGAAAATCATCCAGATATTGTTATGGAAGCCCTTCAGGGAAAAAAAACAAGATGTCTTCTATTCATTGTGTGAACAAATTGATGACAATATATTTCTAAAGGAAATAAAGAAACGATACAAATATGAATATTTGGTATGAAAATAAGTAGAATGTGAGGATTGAAAATACAAATAATCCGCTAAATAAAAGATTTTCTGAGAATGATTAACAAGAATGCAAACAAACACATAACCAAACCAAAACCCAACCATAAAAGATGTGTATTCTATGCAACTTTTCCCTAATTTCAAATTGAAGCTTCTAATTCCGCCAAATACTATGAAGATGTGATTATCTCCAATATACATTAATACAACATACGAAAAGAAAAAAAAGTATTACAATGCAATGAACACATATCAGGTAGTATATTGTTTCATAAGTCATCTTCTCTTATGACCCCTGTTTGTCGGAGTGGCTGTGTGGTAAGTAGCTTGTTTACCAACCACATGGTTCCAGGTTCAGTCCCACTGTGTGGGACCTTGGGCAAGTGTCTTCTACTATAGCCTCGGGCCGACCAAAGCCTTGTGAGTGGATTTGGTAGACGGAAACTGAAAGAAGCCCGTCGTATATATGTATATATATATATATATATATATATATATATGCGTGTCTGTGTTTGTCCCCCTAGCATTGCTTGACACCCGATGCTGGTGCGTTTATGCCCCCGTTACTTAGCGGTTCGGCAAAGGAGAACGATAGAATAAGTACTGGGCTTACAAAAGAATAAATCCCGGGGTCGAGTTGCTCGATTAAAGGCGGTGCTCCAGCATGGCCGCAGTCAAATGACTGAAACAAGTAAAAGAGTAAAGAGTATATGACCACCTTTACATATTACAAAATTCAATCTGTATTAATGAAATTGGTTTGGTAAGACTGACATATCAGTTTATCACGACCTGTCAGTCTGCTATAGTCACTACACCCTCCTCCTCCCTCACTGAGCCCCACAAAGGTTTTAGCATTTCAATAAATAATAAATTAATTAAAAATATGATGCTGATTGTCTGCTAGTATGTGTGTGTGTGTGTGTGTGTGTGTGTGTGTGTGTGCATGCGTGTAACTGTATGAGACTGGGTGTTTCAGTGTTTGTGTGTGTACACGTAACTGTATGAGACCGTGTGTGTACGTAACTGTATGAGACTGTATATGTGTGTGTGTGTGTGTGCACGCATAACTGTACGAGATTGTGTGTCTGTATGTGTGTTGCTTGTAACTGTATGAAACTGTGTGTACGTGTGTGTGCGTGCATGTGTACCTGTATGGAACTGCATATTTGTGCGTGAGACACTGTGTGTGTGTGTGTGTGTGAGTGTAACTGTATGAGACTGCATGTGTTTGTGTGTGCATATAACTGTGTGAGACTGTGTGTGTGTGTGTGTGTGCGAAACAATAATTGAATGTGTATGTTGGTATCTGTATGTTTAACATACAGACTGCGTGTGGAATGTCTGCTGATATCTGTGTGTGTGTGTGTATGTGTGTGAGTTGTTATCTGTGTACGTTTGTGCAATTCTCTGCTGATATCTGTGCATGTGTGTGTGTGTGTGTGAGTGTAACTGTATGAGACTGCATGTGTTTGTGTGTGCATATAACTGTGTGAGACTCTGTGTGTGTGTGTGTGTGTGTGCGAAACAATAATTGAATGTGTATGTTGGTATCTGTATGTTTAACATACAGACTGCGTGTGGAATGTCTGCTGATATCTGTGTGTGTGTGTGTGTATGTGTGTGAGTTGTGTACGTTTGTGCAATTCTCTGCTGATACCTGTGCATGTGTGTGTATTTATATATGTATGCATGTGTGTATGCATTAAACGAATAGACTGTTGGTATGTGTACGTAACAATATGTGACAGTGTTTGAGTGTGTATGTGCATATGTTGTTATCTGTCTATGTTTACTCTTTTACTTGTTTCAGTCATTTGACTGCGGCCATGCTGGAGCACCACCTTTAATCGAGCAACTCGACCCCTGGACTTATTCTTTTGTAAGCCCAGTACTTATTCTATCGGTCTCTTTTGCCGAACCGCTAGGTAATGGGGACATAAACACCAGCATCGGTTGTCAAGCAATGCTAGGGGGACAAACACAGACACACAAACACACACACGCATATATATACATATATACGACGGGCTTCTTTCAGTTTCCGTCTACCAAATCCACTCACAAGGCTTTGGTCGGCCCGAGGCTATAGTAGAAGACACTTGCCCATGGTCCCACACAGTGGGACTGAACCCGGAACCATGTGGTTGGTAAACAAGCTACTTACTACACAGCCACTCCTGCGCCTATGTTTGTATATCAATAGATTATGCAATAGTCAGCTGGTATCTGCTGGTGCGTGGCTTAGCGGTTAGGGTATTTGGCTTACAATTGTGGGTTCCAAAACCAGCAGCACGTTGTTACACAGTACTCCTCCAGTTCACTCAGCCGGAAAAAGTGAGTTGTACCTGTTAATCACAAGGGCCAGCTTTGTAAGCAATAAAACAATATAACTCACATGTGCTTATCAGCTTGGCTCCCTGTCAGTGGTTCCCAAAGTGGGCAGTATTGTCCCCCCAGCGTTGAAGAAAAGTGGGACAAAAATGGGGTAGCAATTCACGTAAAAATTGGGGTAATAATGGGGAAGTGATTCATGTAAAAACAACAAAATAATGGGTCCATTAGGTTAAGTTTTTAATTTTGAAACACAGTGGCTTTGAATTTACTCCAGAAAGAGGTCTATGCTTGCGATGGTCAGTCTGGATGGGGGACGCTAAGAATGTGGCCTGAGTGTCAGCCCAAGAAAGTGTGGGAACCATTGAGTTAAATGACGAAGGTTCCAGTTGATGTGATCAATGGAACAGCCTGCTTGTGAAATTAACATGCGAGTGGCTGAGCACTCCACAGACATGCGTACCCTTAATATAGTTCTCAGGGAGAACAGAATGACACAGAATGTGGCAAGGCTGGCCCCTCTGTAATTACAGGTACAACTCATTTTTGTCAGCTGAGTTGACTGGAGCCACATGAAATAAAGTATTTTGCACAAGAACACAATGAACTGCCAGGAAGAGAACTCACAACCATACAATTGTGAGCCGAATACCTTAAACATTAAGCCATGCACCTTCACAAATACTAGCAACTATTAGAACCTCTCTGCAAGGTAGAACTCACCGAAAACAGTTACCTGTATGTAAACACTAAGAACAATATTTCGCGCTCACACTCTCTCTCTGTTCTGTTCTCTTTTACTTGTTTCAGTCATTTGACTGTGGCCATGCTGGAGCACCGCGTTTAGTCAAGCAAATCGACTATTACTTATTCTATCAGTCACTTTTGCCGAACCTCTAGGTTACAGGGACCTAAACACACCAGCATCGGTTGTCAAGCGATGTTGGGGTACAAACACAAACACACAAACACACACACACATATATATACAACAGGCTTCTTTCAGTTTCCGTCTACCAAATCCACTCACAAGGTTTTGGTCGGCCTGAGGCTATAGTAGAAGACACTTGCCCAAGGTACCATGCAGTGGGACTGAACCCAGATCCATGTGGTTCGTAAGCAAGCTACTTAACACACAGCCACTCCTAAGCCTACGTTCTGTTGTGATAGTGAAATTACTAACACGCAATGCAGAAGAAAAACAAAAATAGATATTCTATGATTTTAATGAAGATTAATTATTTTCTGTCTATTAGAAATGTCTTATTAGTAATCATCATCATCAACATCATCATCATCATCATTTAATGTCCATTGTCTATGCTGGCATGGGTTGGACGGTTTGACTGGGGGTGACATGCTGGAAGGTTGCATCAGACTCCAGTCTAATTTGGCATGGTTTTCTATGGCTGGATGTCCTTCCTAATGGCAACCACTCCAAGAGTGTAATGAGTGTCTTTACGTGCCATTTGCATGACACCGGGGTGCATTTACATGCCACTGGCACGGGTGCCAGTTAGCGTGACACTGGTATCTGCCATGACTGTGATTTTGCTCAGCTTGATGGATCTTCTTCTCAATCATGACATAATGCCAAAGGTCTTGGTCATTGCCTCCATGAGGCCCAACACTCAAAAGGAACTCAACCACCCTGCCTCTGTGAGGCCCAACACAATAATAATTATTTCTACTCTAGGCACAAGGCCATGAAAATTTGGGGTGAAAGGGGGCTAGTCGATTACATCAACCCCAGTGCATAACTGGTACTTATTTCATTGACCCCAAAAGGATGAAAGGCAAAGTCAACGTTGACTAAATTTGAACTCAGATCATAGCAGCAGACGAAAACCACTAAGCATTTTGCCTGGCGTGCTAACAATTCTGCCATCTCGCCACCTTGATGATAATGATAATAATAATAATAATAATCCTTTCTACTGGAAGCACAAGGCCTCAAATTTGGGTGAGGGGATTAAGTCGATTACATCGACCCCAGTGCATAACTGGTGCTTATTTAATTGACCCCAAAAGGATAAAAGGCAAAGTTGACCGTGGCAGAATTTGAACTCAGAACATAGCGACAGACAAAATACCTATTTCTTTACTACCCACATGGGGCTAAACACTGAAGGGACAAACAAGGACAGACAAACGGATTAAGTTGATTATATATTGACCCCAGTGCATAACTGGTACTTATTTAATCAACCCCGAAAGGATGAAAGGCAAAGTTGATCACTATATTCTGAATTCAAAGGTATTTGAACTCAGAATATAAAAAGCCAAAAGAAACATTGCTAAGCTTTTTGTCTGACACAATGAGGATTCTACCAGCTCCCTTCCTTTACTACTACTACTAATAATAATAATGTGGAGGTGCAATGGCCCAGTGGTTAGGGCAGCGGACTCAAGGTCGGAGGATCACAGTTTCAATTCCCAGACCGGGCGTTGTGTGTGTTTATTGAGTGAAAAAACCTAAAGCTCCATAAGGCTCCAGCAGATTGAAGCCTGGCATGGCCTCCTGGCTTGCCAGTCCTCCGTCAAACTGTCCAACCCATGCCAGCATGGAAAGCAGATGTTAAATGATGATGATGATGATTCTTTTATAAAATAATAATAATGTAAATGAAATAATGATGATGGTGATAATTAGTTTATTGTCATCCTTCTAGGTCTGCGGCAATAATTGAAACACTACAATACGATTTTCAATTATCAAATTTTTAATTAGACAGACAAAAATTAGAATTTAATTTTTATGAATGTTTGTATGTGTGTGCTTTTTCATTCCTTCCAATAAATTTTTTTATCTTTATTTTTATTCCCTTTCCCTCTCTCTCTCTCTCTCTCCACAAACATACACACACAGATACAAACAAACATGACAAGATGTAGGTGGTTTTAATTATACAAAGACAAGGAAGGCAACGGTAGCTTTGAAGTTATGCAAAACAGATGTATCAAATTACGATCAAAGAATTGAAATTATCATCATCCTCATCATCAGGTGGTAAGCTGGCAGAATCGTTAGCACACCAGATGAAATGCTCAACAGTATTTCATCTGTCTTTATGTCCTGAGTTCAAATCCTGCCAAGGTCATCCTTGCCCTTCATTCTTTCAGGGCTGATAAAATAAGCACTTATTGAGCACTGGGATCAGTGTAATTGATTTAATGACAGTTGGATAAGAGAATAAAAAGTACATCCATGTGCCAAGCAATGTCAAACCTGTGTAGCAGAGTAGGCTCATGAAACTAGTATGGCCACAAGCTCAAATTCATGGTCTTTACATCAGACTGTGGTTGATAGAGAGAACATACTGAGGCCTTCATCCTGCAGTGGACTGAACATAGGCAAGACAATCTAATGTAATCCATCATCATCAGTTGGAAGTTCATTTTTTTCAATCTTGCATGGGTAAGAAGGAATTTGCTGAAACTGATTTTCTCTGGGTGAATTACCTTCCCATCACCAACCTTCTGCCGTTTCCAAGCAAGATGATGCTTCCCCATGGCCAGAATATTTCCAATAATTGCAGAAGGTAGTGTGCTGGCAGAAACGTTAGCACACCGAGCAAAATGTCTTTACATTCTGAGTTCAAATTCAGTTGAGGTCGACTTTGCTTTTCCTCATTTTGGGGTCGATAAATTAAGTACCAGTTGCATACTGGGATCGATCTAATCAACTGGCCCCTCCCCAGAAACTTCAGGCCTTGTGTCTAGAGTAGAAAAGAATATTTGCAGAAAGCGGCGAGCTGGCAGAAATGTTGGCACACCAGGCAAAATGCTTAGCGCTATTTCGTATGTTCTGAGTTCAAATTCCACCAAGGTTGACTTTGCCTTTCATCCTTCCTGGGTCGATAAATTAAGTACCAGTTGCATACAGGGGTCGATCTAATTGACAGGTCCCTCCCTCAAAATTTCAGACCTTGTGCCTAGAGTCACCATCATCATCGTTTAACATCTGCTTTCCATGCTAGCATGGGTTGGACGATTTGACTGAGGACTGGCGAACCAGATGGCCCCAATCTGATCTGGCAAAGTTTCTACAGCTGGATGCCCTTCCTAACGCCAACCACTCCGAGAGTGTAGTGGGTGCTTTTACGTGCCACCAACACAAGGGCCAATCAGGCGATACTGGCAACATCCACACTCAAATGGTGTTTTTTTATGTGCCACCTGCACAGGAGCCAGTCTAGCGGTACTGGCAACAACCTTGTTTGAATGTTTTTCACGTGCAACCAGCACGAGAGCCAGTAAGGCGATGCTGGTATCGATCACACTCAAATGGTGGTTTTTACAAACGATGTTGGTGTGTTTACATCCCCATAGCTTAGCGGTTCTGCAAAAGAGACTGATAGAGTAAGTACTAGGCTTACAAAGAATAAGTCCTGGGGTCAAGGTGTTCGACTAAAGGTGGTGTTCCAGCATGGCCACGGACTGAAACGAATAAATGAATAAAGGAATAAAAAAGGACCCGTGAGGGTTCACATCAAATCACCTGTGTAGTGTCATATAAAAGCAGCCAACACACATGGTAAAAATGTTTGGTATTAGGAAGGGCATCCAGCCATGGAAACCATGCAAAATCAGACTGGATCCAGGTGCAGCTCTCCAGCTTGCCACCTCTGGTCAAACTGCCCAAACCAATACCAGCATGGACAACGGACATTAAATGATCATAATGATGATGAAGAACAGACTTCCACACAGTTTCTGTCTATAAAATTCACTCCCAAGGCACTGGTAGGCCTGAGCTATGCAGTGGAACTGAACCAAAAACCATAAGGTTACAAACTGAACTTCTTAACCACACAACCATTCCACCACACATGTGAGTGAGACAGAGAGATGCTTAATGTAAACTTGATTAAAACATTCTTACTGTCGGAAAAAAATCCTCCCCCAAAATTTGAAATCTTTCAACAAGGTAATGCTGAAAAATAGCTGACATTTTAATCTAACACTTGAGTTATGAGTTGTTATTTGTTGGCCTGAATCAGGGGGGGGGGAAAAAAAATCAAGTAAAAAGGTTTAGAAATTATATATGAATAAAGACGTACAAAACTATTGAATTAAAAATATTAAAAAAAAAAGCTGAAGAAAATATTTTTGGTAGCTAAGTAAAATTAATGTTATATATCTTGACAGAAAAATTAAGAGTATAAGGATTTATTAGGTTAAAAAAATTTGAAGATTCTAGAAAAAGGTGTATGAAACTACCGTAATTGCATACAAGGCACACCCCTATCAATAAGATTCATTAAATAATATAAGACACCGATCATGCGAGTTATGTAAGCTGGGAAAGGAGACATAATGAGATAATGTGACTTTTCCACATACCTACTGATCCATCATAAGCAATTTTCATAAGTTTGTGCTAACAGTCTATGATATTTTGGCTTGTTTACAATATTTTCTTAGTCATGAGGCAGTGAACTGGCAGAAGTGTTAGCATGCTGGGCGAAATGCTAAGAGGAATTTCGTCCATCTTTACGTTCAAATTCTGCCAAGGCTGACATTGACTGTCATCGTTTCAGAGTCAATGAAATAAGAAACAGTTGAGCATTGAGGGGTTTATGTGATCAACTTAGCTCTGCCCCATAAATAACTGACCTTGTGCCAAATTTTGAAACCAATACAGAAGGCAGCCAGCTGGCAGAATCATTAACATGCCAAGCAAAATGTTTTTATGTTCTGAGTTCAAATTCTGCTGAGGTTAACTTTGCCTTTCATCTTTATTGGATCAATAAAATTAGTACCAGCTGAGCTCTGGGATCGATGTAATCAATTTGCATCTTCCCCGCCATCCCCAGTGCCCCCTGACTGGCTCCTGTGCTGGTGGCATGTAAAAAGCACTGTTCAAACATGGTCGTTGCCAGTACTCCCTGAATGTCTCCCATGCCACTGTCCGAACATGAGCAATGCGAGGGCCACCGTACTGGCTCCTGTGCTGCTAGCACATAAAAAGCATGCACTACACTCTTGGAAGGGCATCCAGCTGTAGAAATATAGCCAGATCAGACTGGAGCCTCGTGCAGCCGATGGCTCTCCAAACCTCAGTCAAACTGTCCAACCCATGCCAGCATGGAAAACGGACGTTAAATGATGATGATGTGCCAAATTTGTAACCAAATTAATAACAATGATTGTGCCAAGCAGACTTATGCTTATTTGGCTTCCCCACTTAGCTTGCCTTTCGGTCATGAATGACCATGTGATTGCACCTAGAAAGTTTCCCTCTGAGGCACAAGTCCAAGCAAGGTTGTTTAGGGAAGACCAGCAGTCACCCATGCGTACCAGCCTCCCCTCTCCACACCACTGATGTTATCCAAGGGAAAGGCAAAGGCCAATACAGCGTGGCACCAGTGATATCGCAATTCATTTCTACAGCTGAGTGAACTGGAGCAACGTGAAATAAAATGCCTTGCTGAAGAACACAACACACAATCCGACCTGGGAATTAAACTCACTACCTCATGATTGTCAGTCTGGCACTCTAACCACTGAGTCACGCACCTAGCCCACAGCATTTGGTTTGCCATCCGTAATTCAACCACATTAAACACAGAACAATTGTTTATATACTCTTTTACTTGTTTCAGTCATTTGACTGTGGCCATGCTGGAGTACCGCCTTTAGTTAAGCAAATCGACCCCAGGACTTATTCTTTGTAAGCCTAGTATTTATTTTATCAGTCTTTTTTGCTGAACCACTAAGTTACATTACGGGGATGTAAACACACTAGCATCAGTTGTCAAGCGATGTTGGGGGGAGAAACACAGACACACAAACATATATATATATATATATATATATATATACATACATATATATGATGGGCTTCTTTCAGTTTCAGTCGACCAAATCCACTCACAAGGCTTTGGTCGGCCCAAGGCTATAGTAGAAGACACTTGCCCAAGGTACCACGCAGTGGGACTGAACCCGGAACCATGTGGTTTGTAAGCAAGCTACTTACCAGCCACCACTCCTACGCCTATTATAAAATAACCTTTTAAATAATTAATACAATATTATTTTGGATGTATATCTTCTGTGATGACTTTTTGATGTAATTTTCCTGCTCTTACTTTATAATATATATATATATTATGGAAGAGCTAAATAACTGGGTTGAATGGCAGAATAACCTGAAGTGTCATGCTCTGGCTTGAGTTATGATCAGATGGATAGATGGATGAATGACATCCACATCAATATATCCTGTTACACATAATTATGAAGAGAATGATTTACAATGACAACATCTGATTATTAATCTTGGGTTGACTAAGAATAGAAATACATTTAAGTGAAAACTTGAGAACTTAATGTAATAAATATCGCATTTAGGAAATAAATTGAGAAGCTTTATCTGATGTAATGAGTTACAACAATATATTAATACAACTGTACATTCTCACTTGTTTGTCTAATGCTAAAAGATGTAACTTGAATAGAGAAAGATGCTGAGGGAGAGGAAGTGAGAGAGAGAGAGAGAGAGATGTATATGAAAGAGAAGGCAGGTAAAGATGAAGAGATATAAACTTGAAGATGGAGAGGCAGAAGGCAGGATATCAAGACATCACTAAGCCTGTGACAGCACTTCGTTACAAGGTAATTGTTGCAATTACCTCCAAAAGTAATTATTGCAGATACACAAATATAAATAAAAAAATGGTATATCTATGCATGTATATGCTTTGATTCATTTAGTTTTGTTATTTGATTTTGGATTCTGGTCATGCTGGGGCACTATCAAGGGCTCAGTGAAGCATATCAACCCCTGTACATATTTTAAAGTTTGGTACATATTTTATTTTATCAATGTATATATTTGTCAGACCATTTGCTACAGTACACCAACATCACTGGTTATAAATGTAAACACACACACGCATATATGTGTGTATATAGATATTTAAATACACACACACATGCAATTGACTTCTATACCATTTCTACCTACCATCTTTTACTCAAAGTGTTAACTCGAGCCTGCATAAGAAGACCCTTGCCCAAGAAGCTTGGCATGGCCTAAACCAAGAACCAGATTTTAAAATATACAGCTCTGCCTGTGCCTATATTATTGATGTGCTTTTTAGAGAATTCACAGTTCAGAGTGGCACCTACTACACTTCATCCAATAGGACAGTGGATTCAAGTCCAACTAAATTAACTATTCTCTTATATGAAAATATGGATGTAATAAGCTGATATTCATTTATAACCAAATCATAAATTTAAAAAATATTTTTCATAACAAGCTTATTTCCAAGACAGTGATCAAAAAATATTAAAAAATTGTTTGACAACCAATGTTTGTGTGTTTACGTCTCCATAACTTAGCGGTTCAGCAAAAGAAACTGATAGAATAAGTACTAGGCTTACAAAGAATAAGTCCTCGGGTTGATTTGTTTGACTAAAGGCGATGCTCCAGCATGGCTCACTCACTTGACTGAAACAAATTAAAGAATAAAAGAAATGCAAAGAACGTGTGTGTGTATATGCCTTTGTGACTGTGTTTGTCCACCACCACTTGACAACCGGTGTTGGTGTGTTTACATCCCTGTAACTTAGCAGTTCAGCAAAAAAGACTGATAGAAAAAGTACTGGGCTTAGTAAAACAAAAAAAAAAGTCCTAAGGTTGATCCATTCAACCAAAAATTCTTCAAAGCAGTGCTCCAGCATGACCGCAGTCAAATGACTGAAACAAGTGAGAGAAAGCAATATTTTATTGCAATGACTTACCTTTTCCAAGAACTTCAGCTCAGCTCGACATTTTTTCTCCAGCTTGGAATAACCACTGATGTTGGAATGCTCTCGACAGAGTTTGATGAAATTTTCTGCTACAGATTCATAGGTTTTCAACTGGAAGTCTTCTGACTGTGAAGCCATTATTATTATTATTATTATTATTTAGTTCTTCCTGGAAGATGTGAATGGAAAAATCAAATAAGAAATAAATCCTAGAAATTGATTCTAATAACCCATCGTTTTTCTCAGTATCCTTCTCTTTTGTTTTCCAACTAGGGTAGCTACCAACTGGGGTATCTATGCATCCACCCTACAGTTAGACACCTAAATGTACCTTAAATTCCTCAAGTGGAACAAAACCACACCCCATCAATAGTATTCCCCACCCCCACCTGAAACATTTTTGCCTTGTAAGGTACTTGGTGACCTTATCAGTGTTGGTAGCACCTAAAAAGCACAGGTACTGGTGTCATATGAAAGGTTCTGATAATGGTACCATATAAAAAGCTTTGGTGTTGGTGCCACATAAAAAGCACCCAGTACACTCTGTCAAGTGGTTGGCTTTAGGAAGGACATCCAGCTGAAGAGATGAAACCAAAGTAGACAATGGAATTTGGTGTGGCTCCTGGCCTAGCCAGCTTCCATCAAACCATTCAGCACCATTCCATCATGGAAAATGGACATTAAATGATGATGATGGTGAATAATTAGGAAATCTTATCTACCAGAGTTGTGTTTCTTTCTTACATAAAACCCAAGTTCCATAAGGCTTGAGTTTTCAAGTACATAAAAAAAAAAAGGTTTAAATCTTTTCTACTCTAAGAGTAAGGCCTGAAATTTGGGGGGAAGGAACCAGTCAATTAGATCGACCCCAGAATGCAGCTGGTACTTAATGAATTGAGCCTGAGAGGATGAAAAGCAAAGTCGACCTAGGTGGAATTTGAACTCAGAATGTAAAGACAGACAAAATACCTATTTCTTGACTACCCACAAGGGGCTAAACACAGAGAGGACAAACAAGGACAGACAAACGGATTAAGTCGATTATATCAACCCCAATGCGTAACTGGTACTTATTTAATTGACCTCGAAAGGATGAAAGGCAAAGTCGACCTCAGCCGAATTTGAATTCAGAACGTAGCAGCAGACGAAATACCGCTAAGCATTTCGCCTGGCGTGCTAATGTTTCTGCCAGCTTGCTGCTTTGAAAAAAAAAAGGTTTAAATGGCGGTGCCCCAGCATGGCCACAGCTCATAAGCTGAAACTAGAATCAATCAATCAATCATGTCTAACTGAGAGAAAAAACTTCCAGAATGTATGTGTCTTTATTGTCTATGAACAGAAACATAAATAAAAGAGAATGTGAGTACTAAGGATCTTATTCATTAATTCACCAGAAATTGAAATTTCACTATTTCAATGAGTTCTTGGTACACATACACACACAGATTAGATCCTTGGTTTACGAATGCCTCTCATCTTGAAGAAATTGGTTTACAAACAATTTTTTGACCATGAAATGTCCCAGGTGACAAATGATGTCCTGAGCAAAGAACATGTTACAAAGCTGCAACAATGGAAGGAGGAATTCCAACCATGTTTCATGGTTCGCTACCTCAACAGCTCCTTTATAGGATCCAGTGGCCAAAGACATCATCAGGAGGAACCATGTCCAGTTTTGGCTCCTACTCCTCTACAATTTTCGACATGGTGGGACCCCGCTCCTTTCAGAGGTGCCTTCAGCTCTGGTGTTGAATGCATTTCTTCTTTCCCCTTTTTTCTTTTGTTCTTTGGTTTCTTCAATGCAGCGTCAACAAATATCAGTGGGCGACTGACCATCCTGCCAAATTTCCCTCAATTTACAATCTTAAGGTCCCAGGTTCACTCTTGTCAGATGGATTCTATTTTTACCTGTATTTCAAAGGTCCATCCTAGTCAGATACTGGGTCACAGAGATTTCATAAATAGGATTACATTTCAGGTACACAACTCTGTGGAGTACTCAGCCACTTAAACGTTAGTTTCAGAAGCAGGTAGTTGAACTGACTGAATGATTGAATGCTCGACATTGAAACTGATGGAGGATGTATCATCATCACTATCAGTATGATTATCATCAACACCAGCATTACATTATCATGACTACCACCATCACCAAACCACTAGCACCACCACCTTCCTCCTTATCACCACCATCTCCATCACCAACATCACCACCACCACTGCCACCATCATCCTGCTTATCACCACCATCTCCATCATCATCATCACCACTACCACCCACCGCTACCAACACCACCACCACCACCATCACCATCACCATCATTTCTTTCATCCCTATTACCTTTCCATCTCTAGCATTAAGTAATCTAGCAAAAAAAGAAATTATAATTTCATTTTGTAACGAAGCAATTAGAATAATGCTGAATTCTTTTTGTATTTTTCCTTCCTTATCCTTTTATCTTTCTTTTTTTTTTGCATTAGTTAATGACTAGTTAATGAAATTATAATAATTAATGGTTTCTGCAGATGAATAGAAAGTAATTTTTATATGAAAAAATTAATAAAAATTGTTGATAATTGTCGCGGTTTTTTATACCTGAAGATGGTAACGATGATGCAGATGATGATGATAGTGATGTTGATGATGATTGTGATGGCAGTGGGTGGGGATGATGATACATCCTCCATCAGTTTCAATTTTGAATTAAATGCTACAGGTTCTTCACAACACTGCACTGTATGAGCGCATGTGAAGGCACAATGGCCCAGTGTTTAGGGCAGTGGACTCACTGTTGTGGGATTGTGGTTTCAATTCCCAGACCGAGCATTATGAGTGTTTATTGAGCGAAAACACCTAAAGTTCCACAAGGCCCCTACAGGGGGTTGTGGCGAACCCTGTTGTACTCTTCCACCACAACTTTCTTTCACTCTTTCTTCCTGTTTCTGTTGTACCTGTATTTCAAAGAGGCCAGCCTTGGCACACTGTGTCACTCTGTATCTCCCCCGAGAACTGTGTTAAGGGTACCCGTGTCTTTGGAGTGCTATATATTATTTATTTAAAGGTCACAAATAAATAATAAATAAATAATATGTATCTCTCACCAGATGGAGTACTTTTTTTGTTTACTTTTTTATCATGGATCAGTACATTTTATTTATATATATATATATATATATATATATATATATATATATTTGTTGCTGCTTAGTTATATATTTAGGAGTTGGTTGTAATTTACTTATTGAATTGAGGGCGGGTGGGAACAGCCCATGCATTGTGAGTGAAAATGAATACATGAAAACTGCAGAAGCCTGTTGAATGAACTGGACTGTACCTGTACTTCAAAGGGGCCAACATGTGTTGGTTTGATTGTACCTGATGATTACTTTATGGGCTCATGTGCTGGCCACTAATGGTATCATGTCAGGTCACTTGTGACGTCTCTTACAAATGCTAACGGTAACATGGGATCCAGTACAACTTGTTGTATGGTCAGATCGTTGGTGACTAAGCTAGCACACATACTAGGCTTGCCTGGTGAGGAGGGTTGCTAGAAACCCAGCAGAACTAAAACAAAACCTGTCAAAAGGACGGATGAATCTAGTGTGGGTTCAATATCTATCTAGTAATAGCATAGGCCCTCAGAAATTCCAGGTTGGTGTCTGGTGTGCTGGAAGACCACTGGGAGTGAGGCACCTCTTAGCTTTTGCTAAAGCATGTCTCTAGAACCTGCTTCAAATCCAGGCAACACCACTCTGATAATCAGGGGTGACTTGGTCCATGAATCTTCTGTAAAGGTTGACAATTGACGGCAAGATGGGTTGTTATGGATCACACTATCCCAAAGTGTGTATACATGTGATTGGGGACCACATGTGAACTGGTATCCCCACTAAAACTCTGTACATGAACTCTGCACCTCCATGGTGAAGGACAACTATGGCCTCAACATTGTTGGATGTGGTCAGCATCTATTGAAGTGCATGGCTTAGTGGTTAGGGTGTAGGACTCATGATGGTAAGATTGTGGTTTCGAAGGGGGCGAGCTGGCAGAAATGTTAGCATACCGGGCGAAATGCTTAGCTCTATTTCATCTGCCATTATGTTCTGAGTTCAAATACCACCGAGGTCGACTTTGCCTTTCATCCTTTTGAGGTCAATAAATTAAGTACCAGTTATGCACTGGGGCCAATCTAATCGACTTAATCCATTTGTCCCTTCTGTGTCTAGCCCCTTGTGGGCAGTAAAGAAATAAGATTGTGGTTTTGATTCCTAGACTGGGTGATGCATTGTGTTCTTGAGCAAGACACTTCATTTGACGTTGCTCCAGTCCACTCAGCTGGCAAAAATGAATAATCCTGCAATGGACTGGCGTCCCATCCAGGTGAGGAATATATACACCACTGAAACCAAGGAACTGGCTCTTATGAGCCTGGCATTGCTCCAGGAGGTAACTTTACCTTACTTTTTTTCAAGGAAGGTGGTCAGCATTCATGAGGGACATGATGAACTTGTTGATCAGAGCTGGCTCAATCCATCCCGGGTGAATGGCACTACAAGTACAAGGCAGTATGAGAACCAGTACTGGTGCTATAATTTACTGACGTAAGCATTTCAGTTGATAGAAGAACTGGAAAATTCATTGTTGAAACTGTACAAAGATCTAGTTACTCATGCACATTTACTCTGCATCTGCATGTGAACATGCATGTGCATGTAGGTGTGCATGCACATGTTTGTTTATCTGCATGTGTGAGTGCTTATGTGTGCACATGCGTATGTATGCATGTGCATGCATGTTAGTGTGTGCACATGATATATATATATATATATATATATATATGCACACGCACATGTGTGTATTTGTGTACCTGGCACAATTTTGCATGTTCCTTGTTATTGATTTGTAAGACATGCAATTTGGTACAACTGTACTGTTCTATTGTCTCTCGACCTTGTGGCAAATAAAAGCAACCATTATCATAATCAACTTCACTGACTGTCATCATCACCCTTATCCTCACTGAAATACTTTTCATCAGCATTTCTATGCATTTATTGCATTCATTTCATCCTTATCATCACCATCATTAATATCATTTTTATTATTATTATTATTATTATTATGACTGTTAGC
This sequence comes from Octopus sinensis, assembly GCF_006345805.1. Taxonomy (NCBI): domain Eukaryota; kingdom Metazoa; phylum Mollusca; class Cephalopoda; order Octopoda; family Octopodidae; genus Octopus; species Octopus sinensis. The sequence goes on from NC_043006.1 coordinate 38,154,755, forward strand.
ATTATTTTTAATATTACTGTTATTACTATAATTATTGCTATTAATATTACTTTTGATATTACTATTACTAATATTATTACTATTAGTAATAATAATAATAATTATTATTATTATTTTTATTATTATTATTGTTATTATTACTAATATAATATTGTTATAACCAGCACCATGGTCTTATTAAATAAAATATCTGAAATATCAAAATATCAAAGTGTTAGAAATAGAAAGAAGCAGGATGGGGATGTAGGTGCGAAGGGGGAAAAAGTAAAAAAAAAAAAAATTAGAAAATATATTTTAAAAAAGGATGGGGGGGGGGGGGCAGAAAAATGTTTAAAAAAAAAAAGAAAAGAAAAAAAAACAAAGAAATTTCTTAACCAACATTAAAACATATTTGAAAAGTTTATTCTGGTATGAACAGGCTCACTATTGTCATAGGAACAGGAAGTTAGCATTTTCTTCCAAAGAATAGACGCAACCATTGCTGCTAAAAATAGCAATTTCAACAGCATAGCTGAAAGAAATTACTAGAATGGAGAGGGTTAAACTGGAATGCACATGCCTAGATGCACATGCATGCTTGCATGCACACGTTTCATCAATGCATGTGCAAGTGCATGATACAAACTAACAGCCATGTATAGACTACGTACAATAAAAATTTATTGATCTGCAATATGCATGATACACACAATCTACATACACACACACACATACACCTTTTTATTCTTTTATGTATTTCAACCCAAAGGCTGTGGCCATGCTGGGACATTGTCAGTGTTATCACCTTTCCAATGGCCGTTCTTTTGTGACTGGTTTTTAGTGAAGCGGGGAGTTTGACATTGTTGCCCTCTTTTAAGTTTCTTGCAATGATGTAGGTTCATCTGTGATGTTGGACAGCAGGAGGTCAAGTTGTTTGCTGAAAATAGCTACCACTACCCCAAGTAAATCTCCCAGATATTTTAGCAAGATATTACATAGATATGGGCCCTTGAATTCCATGCTATTGCAGAACATAGTCCTCACTCTAGACAGGATAGCTGATCCCTTTAGAACATTGCTGTGGTGTCCAGTTCAGAGGCTGGTATAGCTCTCAATGCCAAAGTTTGGCCAACCCTTCCAAGATCTTTCAATTGTATATCATTGCATATCTCTCCTGTCTTCACTCCAAACACACACACCTGAATGTTTTTGCTAAAATATTTTATACGATAACAATATTTGAGGAAAGATTTTCTTTAAAATTATTAAATATTTAAAAAAATTTTTAGAAACACTCAATGTCATAAACTACTCTGGAAGATGTTTTTATAATGTCTTTTTTACTCTTTTACTTGTTTCAGTCTTTTGACTGTGGTCATGCTGGAGCACCGCCTTTAGTCGAGCAAATTGACTTATTCTTTGTAAACCTAGTACTTATTCTATCGGTTTCTTTTTGCCGAACTGCTAAGTTACGGGGATATAAGCACACCAGCATCAGTTGTCAAGTGATGGTGGGGAGGGGACAAACACAGACATACAAACATACACACACACACACACACACACACATATATGTATATACACACACATATACGACAGGCTTCTTTCAGTTTCCATCTACCAAATCCACTCACAAGGCTTTGGTCGGCCCAAAGCAATAGTAGAAGACAATTTTCCAAAGTGCTACATGGTGGGACTGAACCTGCCACCTTGGGCAAGTGTCTTCTACTATAGCCTTGGGCCGACCAAAGCCTTATGAGTGGATTTGGTAGACGGAAACTGAAAGAAGCCCGTCGTATATATGTGTGTGTGTGTATATATATATATATATATATATATATATATATATATATATATATATGTGTGTGTGTGTATGTGTATATGTTTGTGTGTCTGTGTTTGTTCCCCCAACATCATTTGACAACCAATGGTGTTGTGTTTACGTCCACGTAACTTAGCAGTCCAGCAAAAAGAAACCAACAGAATAAGTACTTGGCTGTGTAAGCACTTTTCTCATCAAACTTTTTTTAAGCATATTTCTAAATATATTTACATTGTTAAATTTTGTATATAGATTAGCTGTGGAGTAAAAAATTTGCTTTTCAACAGCAAGGTTCTGGTTTCGGTCCCAGTGTGGGGTGCCTTGACTAGGCGCCTACTGATAGCCTTGGGCTGACCAAAGCCCTGGGAGTGGATGGAAACTGAAAGAAGTCCATCATATATATTTATAAATAGCGTTGGGCCTCATAAAGGCAAAGTGGCTGAGTTAATTTCAAGTGTTCGGCCTCATGGAGGCAAAGTGGCTGAGTTCCTGAGTGTTGGGCCTCATGGAAGCAATGACTGAGACCTTTGGCATTATGTCGTGATCGCAGTCGTGGCAGACACTGGTGTCATGCAAATGGCACCTGTGCCGGTGGCATGTAAAAACACCCATTACACTCTTGGAGTGGTTAGCATTAGGAAGGGCATCCAGCCATAGAAAACCATGCCCAATCAGACTGGAGTCCAGTACAGCCTTCCAGCTTACCAGCCCCGGTCAAACTGTCCAACCCATGCCAGCATGGACAACAGACATTAAATGATAATAATGATGATGATGGATTGTGTGTATGTATGTGTTCATGTCATGTTATTAATTTGTGTTATTAATTTGTTAATGGTGAGTATTTTCATTTATGTATTAATTTTTGCTTAGTATCATTTTTACACGTGTGTGTGTGTGTGTGTGTGATTATGTAAGCATTTTTTTCTTTTAATTGAATGCTTTTTGAACAGGTGTATTTGAAACAACAATTAACTCTGTGTCTACTGGCTGTATCTCTAATGGATGATATTTTTCATAAATAAGTGAATTTTTAGTGGGGATTGTTTTGTGAGAACATCTGTTCTTTCAAGAGTAGTACTTTGGACAAATAACTCTGTGTGTGTGTGTGTGTGTGTGTGTGTGTGTGTGTGTGTGTGTGTAATTGCCAGTGTATGTGTGAGTGGCAATTTGTATTTTTTAAGAATTTTGTTTGACATTTCAAGGACATGTATATGTGTGTGGTAAGTTGGGTAGTGTTGTCAAACAGTGGTTCTCAACTGGGGTCAATGGGGTCCCTTGGGGGTCCACATAAGATTTTGTTGCCAAAAATTCATGTGCATTAATTCAGTTTACTTCTACAATTCACAAAATATTTTGACATATTTTTTTAAACACAATATCTCATAAAATTTAATTATAAAAATATTTTTTAAGCATCAAAATGGCTACGGGGTCCACTCAAGTTAAATAGGAAGGAAGGCGATCAAACAGGAATGAAAGGGCTAAAACAGGAATGGAAGGGGTCAAACAGGAATGGAAGGGGTCAAATAAGAATGAAAGGGGTCAAACAGGAATGGAAGGGCTAAAACAGGAATGGAAGGGGTCAAACAGGAATGGAAAGGGTCAAATAAGAATGAAAGGGGTCAAATAAGAATGGAAGGGATCAAATAGGAATGGAAGGGGTTAAACAGGAATGGAAGGGGTCAAATAAGAATGAAAGGGGTCAAATAAGAATGAAAGGGGTCAGATAAGAATGAAAGGGATCAAATAAAAATGAAAGGAGTCAAATAGGAATGAATGGGGTCATAAGAATGAAAGGGGTCAGATAAGAATCAAAGGCAAAAAAAAAGTTGAGAAACCCTGGTCTAACTCTAGAATAGGTATACGCTTTTGTCAGTGGTTAAGGGACAAAAAAAGTTTAAAATCTATGGTGGTGGCAGCAGTGGTGGTGAGTCTCCAAGTGGATAATTAGTGGAACAGGCTGATCAGAAATTTCAGGGGAAAGTGCCTGAAGCAGGAGTGCAGGATCAAAGTGATAGCCAGGAAGAGACATGTATGAGGGGGTGCTGAAAAGCTCCGGGCTCTAAAGGTTTCGCGAAAGGCCTGATTGGAGGCCCAACTTTCCAAGTTCTTTTAAAGGGCTTAGAAAAGCTGAAGGACTGCTGCAATAAGTGTATGAATCTGAGATGGAAATATGTTGGAGGAAATCATAATTAACTGACCCTCCTGTATTTTCTTTTACCCAAAGCTATGAACTTTTGAACACCCCCTTGTATCTGTTGAAGTGACCAAGGAATGAGAGAGAGAGAGATGAGATGGAAACATTCGGTGCAGAAAGTGAAATGAATTTAGAGAAAAGGAGAAGAGAGACTTTGAGACTAAACAATCAAAGTCTTCGTTGTAGAACGTTAAGTAATAAGGTTAAATTCTCTGTATATGCAGACATCACTTTTCAGAAACTATGCTAAGATATAGAGTATAGCCTAGACAGGAGAGATGGATCAAAAGTAGAGGAGATAGAAGAGAAAGAACAATTTATATTTCAGAGTAGAATGTACAAACATATACATGTATATCAATATATATATAAAGGTAAAAATTATTAAACAATTTATCGTTTGCATTGTCATCATTATTGTCATTTAATGTCTGCTTTCCATGCTGGCATGAGCCAGAAGGCTACATGTCATAAGACGTAAAATATTTGTTTATCAGAGTGTATAAACATGTGAAGAGAAGGCCATCGATAAGACTTCTTACATGTTAGGAAGGGCATTTATACACTCTGATAAATGTGTGTCTTAATATATACTAATCATGATATACACATACATATATGTGTATGTTATGTGTAGTTGTGGGGTTAAGAAGTTTGATTACCAACCATGAGTTCAGTCTCACAGTGCAACCCCTTGGGCAAGTGTCTTCTGTAATATTCTCAGCTTGATGAAAGCCTGGTCAGTGAATTTGAGAGACCGAAAACTGAAAGAATTCTTGTGTGTGTCTGTGTGTGTGTATATACATATGTGAGTATGTGTGTAGTTGTACTTGGAAAAAAAAAACGTGAGGATTGGCAACAGGAAGAGCATCAGGCCATAAAAAATCTGCCAGAACAATTTCCATCCAACCCATGGTTGTTCCTTCTTGAGCCATGCCTGGCTCATAAGAGCCAGTTTCCCGGTTTCTTGGCGTATAGGTTCCCCACCTGGACGGGACGCCGATCCATCGCAGGGGGAAAGAGTGAGAGAAAGTTGTGGCGAAAGAGTCAGCAGAAGTTTCGCTATTACCTTCTGCCAGAGCTGCGTGGAGCTTAGGTGTTTCGCTCATAAACACATACATCGCCTGGTCTGAGATTCAACCTTACGATCCCTCGACCGCGAGTCCACTGCTCTAACCACCAGGCCATGTGCCTCCACATCCAACCCATGCAAACACAAGGAAGTACTCACTAAAGAACGATAATAATACATGCTAAATTGCAAAATAAAACATTTTCATTTATTGTAATTTAAATACTAGGAAACAAAGAAATAGAAAAGGGGGCAAAAAAGTGGAGGGGATTAAGCAGGTAAAGATGTAGGGGGAGTGAGCAGTGGGCTAGTACTGAACTAGTATGGATCTTATCAACCATGAAAGGATGAAAAGCAAAGATGACATCAGTAGAACTTGAAATCAGGTTTCTAAAGGGCTGGAAAATATGCCGCAATGCGTTTCCTCTGACATACTGATAGTGCTGCCAGATAGTAACCTTAATAATAATAATAATAATGGTTACAAATTTTGCCACAACGGCAGTAATTTTGGGAGTGGGTGATGAGTCAATTACATCGACCCCAGTTTTCAGCTGGTTCTTATTTTATCGACCTTGAAAGGATGAAAGGCAAAGTTGACCTTGGTGGAATTTGAACTCAGAACATAGCAACAAGCGAAATACTGCTAAGCATCTCATCCAGCGTGCTAAGAATTTGTGCCAGCTTGCCACCTTTATTTCTACTCTAGGCACAAGGCCTTGAAAATTTGGGGAGGAAAGGGGCTAGTCGATTACATTGGCCCAGTGCGTAACTGGTATTTATTTCATCACCCCTGAAAGGATGAAAGGCAAAGTCGACCTCGGCAGAGTTTGAACACAGAACATAGTGGCAGATGAAATACCTCTAAGCATTTCACCTGGTGTGTTAACAATTCTGCTAGCTCACCACTGTAGTAGTAATAATAATAACAACAACAATAATAATAATAATAATTATAATAATAATAATCCTTTCTACTATAGGCAAAAGGTCTGAAATTTTAGGTGGGGATAGTTGATTACACAGACACCAGTGCATAACTGGTGCTTATTTCATCGACCTAAACAGATGAAAGGCAAAGTCAACCCAGCGGCATTTGAACTCAGAATGTAAAGACAGGCGACATGCAGCTAAGCATTTTGCCCGGCATGTGAACTGTTCTGCTAGCTTACCGTCTTAATAATAATAATAATAGCACTGATGCACTGCCAGGCAGTGACTCTCATGGCTTCTGATCTTAACCGATTGGAAGTGTTATCATGTATATTGATTTGTCTTGGTATAAAAGATGGACAACAGCAAATCTTCTGCTCAATACCACAAATTTATTTTTCAATTGCTTGACCATAACCAGTTGAGCATGTCCCTTGGTGGCTGAAAATATGTGCATCTTTGATCATGAGCAGAAATAGTGGGGGAGCATCATAGCCATGTGTTGAGAGGAATTCTTCGGAGTTTGAATGATACACCTCTGGAAACATGGGTGTTTTGTTCATCATCCTTAAACAACCCTTATTCAGGGACCTTTTCAGCAAGATGGGCTACTCAACCTGAAGAAAATTCTAACTGGGCCCCACCTGCAAGAGCATGCGTTGTTTGTCTTAATATCAGATCACCATGTTGTGCACATTGGGTTGTGATGCATGTGCCTGGTGTACCCTTATCAGGTGGGTAGTCATGATGAGTATACTGGGCTTCGTATATATTTTACCCCAGTGTCACTTTAATGGCATGCACTGCTCTCTCATTCAAGAAGAAAAAGAAGGGAGGAGGAAGAAGAACCCTTTCTATTATGGACACAAAGCGTGACATTTTAGGGGATGATGATACTTGATTACATCAACTCCAGTGTTTAACTGATGCTTATTTTATTAACTCCAAAAGGAAGAACAGCAGAGATGACCATGGTGGAATTTGAAACCAGATTGTAAAGAGCTGGAAAATATGCTACTATCCATTTCGCCTGATGTGCAAACAATTCTGCCAGTTAATTATCTTAATCATCATCATTAAACGTCCATGTTCCATGTTAGCATGGGTGGGACAGTACTACCAAAGCCGGCCAGGCCGAAGCCTGCACCAAACTTCTGTGACTGTTTCAGCAGAGTGGACTTAGTGATTTTATGTGGCACAAGCACAGGTGAGGTCAGTTTTGGCAAGGTTTTTATAGCTGGATGCCCTTCCAAATACCAACCACTTTACAGTGTGGACTGGGTACTTTTAAGTGGCACCTGCACTGACAGGGTCACCAAGTACTTGCAAAACAAAATCTTTTAAGAGGGGAGGAAGCATTGAAGGAGGTGATGATGAAAAGGTTATAGTGAGACAGATACAGGTGTCTTGCTGTAGAGGAAGTACAAGGTTACCTGGTTGGAGAGAGAAAGATCAGGAATGAAGACAGAAATAAGTATACTATCACAAAGAAAATACACGGTTACCCAATAATAATAATAATCGTTTCTTTATTGGTCATAATGGCCGAACACAAAACAGACAATGGCAATTAACAATACAATTAAACAATAAAATTCCCCTAAAATAGGGAGTCCTTTACAGAGACAACTGAGGAACCCCGCACATTCTGGTTATCCCGTCTGCCAGATACACCTCTCTCCATCTCAACTTCTCCGGTTAACAAACAAAGGTTCAGAGTAGGCCCATTTGCACGAGCCATCCTCACCACATTCACCCACCTTTCAACAAATTTACTGGGGGTGGGGCAGAACTTTCCTCTCTACTCTCACTTGAAAACTTGATGAGGGCTCAGCCGAAAAGGAAAATATCAGTCTTCAGTCCTTTCAATCTCATCCACCATGCTACTTCCTTTGCCATAGCCACCAGACAGAGGAACACTGCCTTTCTTTCCCAGCGAAAGGAAAGCAGCGGGGCGATAAAGGTAGTGAATTGGTAAAATGATTAGAGCATGAGACCCCATCCAGGCCAACTTTGTATTTCCCCCTTTTAGGTTCATAAAATAAAGTACCAGTCAAGTACTGGGGTCGATGGAATGAACAAAACTCCTCCCGTCAAATCTGTTGGCCTTGAGTCTAAATCAGAAACATTTTATTGGCAGAATTGTTAGAACGTTGGAGTAATGTCTAGTAGTAAATCGTACAACACTTGAAGTTCTGAATTCAAATCCCGTTTGGGTCATCTTTGCCAAATACCTTTATGGGGTTTGATAAAATAAAATATCAACTGCCCCTCCCCCCGTCTCTTCAAAATTGTTAGCCTTCTACCTATGGCAGAAAGAATTATTATTACTAAGGTGGTGAGCTGGCAGAATCGTTAACATGCTGGGCGAAATGCTTAGCTCTGAGTTCAAATTCCGCCGAGGTCGACTTTGCTTTTCATCCTTTCAGGATCGATAAATTTAAGTACCAGTCAAGTACTGGGGTCGATGTAATCGACTATCCACCTGACCCACAAATTCCAGGCCTTGTGTCTATAGTAGAAAAGATTATTAGTATTTTGTTTGGTAGAATATAAATACACTACAAATGAGAGATGCCATCCATTTCGTTTTACCGTTCTGAAGACATAGCGAAAATGGATCTGAGATTATTATTTCACAAATAAATAAGGCGGCGAGCTGACAGAATCGTTAGCAAGCTGGACGAAATGCTTCGTGGTATTTCGTCTGCCGCTACGTTCTGGGTTCAAATTCCCCCAAGGTTCACTTTGCCTATCATCCTTTCGGGGGTCGATAAATTAAGTACCAGTTACGCACTGGGGTCGGTATAATCGACTTAATCCGTTTGTCTGTCCTTGTTTGTCCTCTCTGTGTTTAGCCCCTTGTGGGTAGTAAAGAAATAGGTATTTCACCCGTCGCTACGTTTAACTTTGCCTCTCATCCTTTCGGGGTCGATAAATTAAGTACCAGTTGTGTAGTGAAGTCGATCTAATCAACTGGCACCCTCTCCCACCAAACTCCAGGCTTTGTGCCAAAATTAGAAAGGATTATTTCGCAAATACATTTTAATAAATAAATAAAATATATCAAGATAGATAACTCTTCCATGCTTTAGGAATTATCTCCCTTTAAGCACAGGACGGGTATAACAGACTAAAGCTTCTCAAAGTGGTGGTCCGCGGCGAGTTGCCAGCAAAGAAAGAAACGTTATAAAGTGCTCATGTAATATTGGGCGATCTTACAACTCTCTTGAAGTTGATGCGAAGCGGAAGAATTGATGTGCGTGCGTGTGTGTATATATGTACAGCCATATGTATGTGTATATACATATATACATTTATGTATATATGTATTTGTAGAGGAAAGGGTGACACTGTGTAGCATATTAATTAACTATTTTATCAATACCTTGGAGTGGTTAATGCCAAAGGAATTTAAGCCTAGAATTGAGAAATGACAAGTCTAATATTTTTCTTTCATTGGCATAGTGACGGGAACTTATAAGAATAGAGGTCTCCTTCGGAGATGGTTTCGCCAAAGCGAAAATGAAAATCGGCAATTTACTTTTTTACTTGTTTCAGTCATTTGACTGCGGCCATGCTGAAGCACCGCCTTTAGTTGAGGAAATCGCCCCCAGGACTTATTCTTTGTAAGCCAAGTACTTATTCTATCGGTCTCTTTTGCCGAACCGCTAGGTTACGGAGACGTAAACACACCAGCATCTGTTGTCAAGCGATGTTGGGGGGGGGGGCAAACACAGACACACACACATGATAGATCGTTGGCTCCTACACGCATTTTTTTTTTCTGTGTATCTTTCTGGCGAAGAGCGTAGGCTCGAAACATAAAAGACTTGTTCTATTTCTGTTCCTGAGCGCCATACTAATACATTTGTTTGTTTGTACTCCACCTGCCTTCGTCTTTTGTTTATTTTCGTAAACCTTCCCGTTATATATATATACACATATACATATATACGACGCGCGTCTTTCAGTTTCCGTCTACCAAACCCACTCACAAGGCTTTTGGTCGGCCCGATTCTATAGTAGAAGACACTTGCCCAAGGTATCACGCAGTGGGACTGAACCCGGAACCATGCGCCTATTTTGTAAAAAATTTTTTTTGTATATATATATATATATACACAAACATACATACATACTTCTAAAAAATAGGTAAACATACGCGGTCCACACTCGCGTACTCATTGTCTTTTATGTCCACGAACCAGCTGATGAGTGAAATACACGCTCGCATACACATTTAGGATTGCCGGTTTTTCTTATGCTTGATACCGGCTTTCATTACCTGCAGCAAGGTTCGAAACCCGAATATCGAGGAACGAAATAAAACTAAATAAAGTCTCTATGCCGTTTTAGTTAACTATGCTGTAAAAGTCTCTTTAACATGGCTTGAACTCAGACCGTAAAAATGACAAGGTTGAATACGATAGGACAACCTTTATATCGTACTCATGGTGAATATCAACACTTAATATTACGACGAAGCGTATTAAGTCCCGACACTGCACCGTGTCCGACAACTCACCACCATTTTATTAGTCCCCGGAGTGGTTAAAACCGTGGTTAACACAAGAGACGACACAACTGGGGTTTGAACTCAGAATTGAGAAATGACAAGTGTGAATATCTATTTCCACGCACACCACCCGTTTTCCACGTAACCCTAACCCCTTACACTACACACCGGGTGTGTGTATTCTTTAACTTCGCCTCTTTTATTAGCAAAAATGACGTAAACGTATAAGAATCAGCTGTTTTCATGTTGGGTACTTTGTTTTTATCGCCTGCATTGAGATCCGAAACCCGAATATTGAGGAACGAAACGAAACAAGTAAATAATTACTGTATGTTGTCTGAGTTAACTATCATGCAGAAGTTTAATTGAACATTACCTGAAATCTACCGGTGAAAATATCAAAACTAAAGACAAATTATATTCAGTCCCGGCACTGTACTGGGTCCGCCAACTCACCACACAGTCTCTCTTTCTCGCCCTCTCTCTTAATATATACACTAAGTTATTAATAACAACCTCATAAAGGTGCAGTATGGCACTAAATAACAAGGGTGTTTTCAAAATAACAAGCATGACCAATATCAACTTACTGTCAATAAGTAAAATATCTCTTAGGCATTACAAAAGTAAGAGGGTCCGAGAAAATCAAGAAGACACAACCACGTTCAACATAACATGTTGGTTTGTTTACGCAACACGTGTTATACTTGTCAAAAGACGAGTGACCACTCTGACACAGAGAACGTCAAGAGAATTACTCATAAACATCTACCTAGTATCTTTTCCTTGTTTCAGCCATTGGACTGAGACCATGCTGAGGCACTGCCTTGAAGGGTTCAGTTGAACATATCGACCCCATTATTTAGCGCGCCGGGCGAAATGCTTGGCGGTATTTCGTTTGCCGTTACGTTCTGAGTTCAAATTCCGCCGAGGTCGACTTTGCCTTTCATCCTTTCGGGGTCGATAAAAATAAAGTACCAGTTTCGCACTGGGGTTGATGTAATCGACTTAATCCCTTTCTCTGACCTGTCTATGTTTAGCCCCTTGTGGGGAGTAAAGAAAAAAATTATTATTATTATTAATATTATTTAAAAGACTGGTACTTATTCTATCATTCTCTTTTTGCTGAACACCTAGGTTACGGGATTGTATACAAACTAACGCCGGCTGTTTGTCAAGCGATTGGGTGGGTGTGGGGTAAAATGCAAATACAGCCCTTTCTACCGAAGGCACAAAGCTTGAAGTTTTGGAGGAGCGGACAAGTTGATTACATCGACCCCAGTGTTTCACTGGTATGTAATTTGTCGATACCGAAAGGATGAAAGGCAAAGTCGAACTCGGCGGAATTTAAACTCAGAAAGTAGCGGCAGACGAAATATCTATTTCTTTACTACCCACAAGGGGCTAAACACAGAGAGGACAAACAAGGACAGACAAACGGATTAAGTCGATTATATCGACCCCAGTGCGTAACTGGTACTTATTTAATCGACCCCGAAAAGATAAAAGGCAAAGTCGACATCGACAGAATTTGAACTCAGAATGTAGTGGCAGATGAAATACCACTAATCATTTCGCCCGGTGTGTTAACGATCCTGCCAGCTAATAATAATAATAATAATAATAACAATAACAACTGGAAGCACAAGGCCTCAAATTTGGGGGAGGAGATTAAGTCGATTACATTGACCCCAGTGCATAACTGGTGCTTATTCAATTGACTCCAAAAGGATGAAAGGCAAAGTTGACCTCAGCAAAATTTGAACACAGAACATAGCGACGTGTGAAATGCCACTAAGCATTTCGCCCTGTGTGCTAACAATTCTGCCACCTAGCTGCCTTAATAATAATAATAATAATCTTTATATCCAATGGATGGTTTGTTAGAACACCAAATACTGCATTATGAGCGGAGAGAGATTTTCACTTATGTTATGCTTGGTGCATAAAAGCATACACATTGAAGATTGGAGCAGACGAATATCTTTTGTCATGAGTGCTGGAATTCCTATATCACGAGATGTGACTGGCATGCGGTGACCTGAAGTCTTCCTCTAATGATTTCTAATGAAATCACATAATAATGGAGTTCTGGCGCCCATGATAAACGATATTCGTATACAATGATCTGCATGTATACTTTAATGCACCAAGCACTTGTATCAGGGGACCTCTGAAGGCAAATAATGTATTCAATGTTTTGATAGGACATCCACGTTAGGTTGGATATAAAGATTACCTTTTGGTACCAATACTGCTTCCGTCACTAATAATAATAATAACAACAACAACAACAACAATAATGATTTTTATTTCCAAACATAGAGGGGACAGCATGAGGACAGACAAAATGCCACAGTGGGGACAAAAACATAAAACGAATGAAAAAAAATATTATTAATAATAATAATAATAATAATATATCAGAAATGCACAGCCAACAGTTTCCAAGCTTGGAACAATTATATCCCGACACTGTATGGACTCCGCAAGGACCACAAAATAACCACCAATCCAGTGGCAGGACTTCTAACAAGACCAGTCTGCAGAGCAAATATCACTAGCAACTACAGGATCTCCTACTTCCTTACAATGATCATACACCCCGTAATCCAGATGTCACCAGATGTTTGTGACAGCAGAGAAGATCTCCTCAGCAGGATCAACGACTGTAACAACACCTGCGACCTGACAGGATGCATAGTTGATAGCATGGATGTGGTATCTTTACACCCATTCACCAATGAGGATTTTGTGGTGGAGAAGTGCATGGAGATGATCAACGAAAGCGAAGTAGAGTTCTGCAGTGTCAACAGAGGAACTGGGCCTCCTATTCAGACTAACATATGACAATGAATATCAAGACAAATATGATCTTAGAACTTTCTGCCCCAGTAGACGTTTAAGAGGCAGACCCACTACAATTACATCTATGGCCAGGAAGACCCCTATAGAGAAATGGAGCCATACAGACCCCTGAAAAACAGTATCAAGTAAAGAAAATTATTGCACATGCACTAGGGGCTAGTATAAGAGTTACCCTAAAAGCCACACGTTTGAGTTTAACAACAAAATATGCACCCAGGATGAGGGGGCAACCATTGGGGTTAGCATTGGTGATGATGTGGCCAACCTTTTCATGGTATGGTGGAAAAGGAGGCTTAAAGAATGCCTGGCACAGAACTCCATACTCATGAACATGTACTCTCGCTATGTCAGTGATATCAACATGGTGGATAAAGACACCCCCACAAGAGAGTACCCTTGAAATAGAAAAAGAAACTAATACTATGGAGAGCATCCAGCAAATAGCTAACTCCATCCGCCAGAGTATTAAGATCACGACAGACTACCCTACAAAACATCCTAACCATAGACTACCAGTACTAGATACAGAACTCTGGTTGGAAACTGTGAATAATAAAACCCAAATCCTCCATTCACACTATGCCAAGCCTATGGCCTCCAGATACCTGATCCACCGGAACTCAACTATTGCAGACAATACCAAATTCAATATATTGATGGCAAACCTCATCAGAGTAAGGAGAAATGTGTCCCGGATGTGCAACCCTACAGAGTTAAAGAGACACATACAACACTTCGTTCACCGCATGCAGGTCTCAGGATACAGCCACAGAGAAAGGATCAGAGTATACAAAGGAGCCATGAGGAAATTTGAAACTATTATACGCAATGATAGGAATGAGATTTGCCCACTCTACAGGAGTAAGTCATGGAATACCATTGAAAGAACGAAAAAGAAAATAGGAAAGGCCAACTCATGGTATTTTAGCCACAAATACCAGAGTGTCATGTTCGTCAACACACCCCTAGAGGCGAACTGATGTACCGCTTTAGAAGGGCCCTAGACAAGCTTTAGCTAAGGATTAAGGTTGTAGAAAAGCCAGGTAACCCTATCAAATCCCTAATCGGTAGAACCTAACATTTAAATAGAACCCCTTGTACTGATAGGAACTGTATTGTATGTAGATTTAGCCCACAAACAAACTGTAAAGTTAGGAATGTAGTCTATAGAATAAGATGTACAGAGGGATGGTGCAGAAACATGACAATGACGTACGTAGGGGAGACCGAACGGAGCATAGGAGAGCGGGTAAATGAGAATTGGATGGAAAAGAAGAGCTCATTGATTCTATACCAGCATACCGAGTGGGAACACAGGGGCTCACTCAACAACATAGAACGGACGCAATGCTTAGACAAATTACAGAAGCTACTCACATAATAGAAGATAAACCTAGCCTGAATAGGAAACTGGAATGGAATGCTAGCATCCCCACCCCACATACACATCACAATCTATGACAGAATAAGATCCCCATAAACTAATAATAATATGAAACTTATACAATAGATAGATAAATAAATATAATTAAATAATTATATACGTAAACAAAAGAGGATCTATTCCATTTGATGTACAGATTTTTTAATTCTTCTGGTGCGTGAGGAAGGAAGGATTTAGAATAAGCCAGCAGCCGCCTGTGCACACAGCCAATGTTGCGGTGCTGTCAGCCTGGCAGCTGCTGCTGGCCATCTGTGATGGATTTAGAAGAAGCCAGCAGCCATTTGGCCATGTGCACGGACTTGACTGAACTGCCGACTGCTGTCACATGGTGTTGACCACGCCATCGCGATCCAAACTTTACGATTAACTTACCACAAGCAATGAATCGGTTGACAATGAGTGCAGTCGTGTGCAGGCTGCGGTGTTTTTGCCAGGTGGCCTCTGCCGACTGCTGTTGATGGCGTGGTCAACTCCACACGCCATCATGGTCAGCATCACAACATTGGCTGTATGTATGGATGACAGCCAGCTTCTTCTAAATTCTTCTTTCCTTCCTTACACACCAGAAAACGGCTTTGTGGAATGATGACAATTATCAGGAGGGGGAGGGGGAGGTGCATAACACACGGACACACACTCACGGTCGATATCATGACAACAGCCTTTCGCACATGGCATATCAATGACCACTGTTGCATGCCCTTGTCATTGACCGATAGTATGCCTCCCTCCATCTTCTCATGCCCAGCCACACAGCAGCGGCATTGAGACTGCTCGTCTGCATCCACGTCCATGTGGGCGCCACCAGAGCCAATGCTGGCAGCCGTCGCTGGCCTGACCAGAAAGGTGACGTGGTCGATACCACAAAACTGGTCCATTGGTATTCTTAGCTAAAGCTAGAGCATCATCTCTATAAATAGCAAAATATACATCAGGAAAAGCTTTTCCTAACATGTCAAGCAGGAATAGCCCAATGAGATCACAAATTTTAGTAGAAGATAAAAATTTTGGTTACCAGTAATTTACATCCAAATAAATGAAATCATACTTCCAGTGATTTGTAAGATGTGATTGGATGAGATACGCTGTTCCATTCATGTACCTTTAGGTTAAAAAAATGCATGTTTATATTAAAAATTCAAATGCTAAAGAATAAAAAAATAAAACATAAATGAAATAAGACATAAAATCATAAGAAACATGTATGTGTGTGTGTGTAGATAGATGCATTCGAAGGAAGATAAAAATTGTAAATAGAGTTCAGCAATAAGAGATATTAGGAAAATGAAATCAGTTAAAAACTAATGGCCATTTAAGAAAATATATCAAAGGGCTGCAGGATCATCCCATATTCAGCTCCTTCGAAATAATATTTCCTTCTTCAGGATTCATTGTTTGTGGTAAAGTTCAGTTAAATTCGATGTGGTGGGTGGACGTTGAATGATTAAATAATTTAAAATATATTTGAAAAAATACACATGTATTTTTTCAAATATATTTCATATTGAAAGGAATGAGAGGTAAAAATGGAGAGCTTGTTCTCTATGGAACACGGAGGGGTGCTCTCTGTCATTGTACTGGCACCAGAGAGACCAGAAATGGTTTGTTGATCTGTGCTGGTATCTCTCAAATGATGATAAATCCTTGTGTACACAAGGAATAGCAAGAATCATTATCATTATCATCACCATCATCATCATCTGTTTTCCATGCTGGCATGGGTTGGACGGTTTGACTGAGGTCTGAAGAGCAAGCGGCTGCACCAGGGTCCAGTCTGGTCTGGCAGAGTTTCTACAGCTGGATGCCCTTCCTAATGCTAGCCACTCTGAGAGTGTAGTGGGTTCTTTTTACATGCCACAAGCACCAGAGCCAGTAAGGCTGGTCTGGCAACGAACACATTCAGATGATGCTTTTTACGTACCACCAGCACAGGAGTCAGTCAGGTGGATGTGGCATTAACCACTTTCAGATAGTGCTTTTTACATGCCATCGGCATGGCAGCCAACTAGGGGGCACCAGCCCTCAGCTACAATACTGGTTTTACTTGACTCGAGCATATCATATTGCCCAATGCATCAGGAGCATTCTTAACTGGGCTGGATGTGCATGGCTGTGACCCCACTTTAGTTGCCGGGTCTTCTCAATCACAGCATATCTCCAAAGGTCCTGGTCTCCTGTCCTTACTTCTGTGAGGCCCAATGTTTGAAGGTCATGCTTCACCACCTCATCTCATGTCTTCCTGGGTCTACCTCTTTCACAGGTTTCTTCAACAGTTAGGGAGTGGCACTTCCTCACACAGCTGTCTTCATTCATATGTAACACATGGCAGTCGCCTCTCTTACACACCACATTTGATGCTTCTTATGCCCAACATAAAGTTTTGAAAAGTTTTTTCAAAATTTTCATCAAAATTTTTGAAAAATGTTTTGAAAATTTCATCAAATCCTCGGAAAAGATTTTCAAAATTTTCCCCAAAATCCTATAAAGGCACAGGAGATGCTATATAGGCTATATGTATACATATATAGACTATATATAATTCCAGGTGTGCCTATATAATCTATATAGGCCCTAGGGGGCCTACATTGTCTATAGAGACCCAGGGGTTCATATGTTGGCTATATAGGCACAGGGTGCTTATGTAGGCTATATAGTTCTTCAAAATTTTCATGAAAATCCTTTGAAAAGTTTTTCAAAATTTTCATGAAAATCCTTTGGAAAGTTTTTCATTATTGGCTCAGGTGTGCCTATATAGTCTATATATGCCTGGGGTACGTATATAGGCTGTGCAAGCACAGGGGTGGCTATATAATCTCTATAGGCTCAGGTGGGCCTATATAGTCTATATAGGGCCAGGTGTGCCTATAGCAGCTATATAGGCCCAGAGCCACCTATATGTACTATATAGGCTCTGGGGTGCCTAAATAGTCTATATAGCCACAGGTGTCCTTACATAGGCTATATCGGGAAACGTAAAGCTATATAGATTATATAGACCTACCTACAGTAACAGTGGCAGGTTTTGACACAGTGGCAGCAGTTCCATAACACTACAGTAAAGTCCAAGGAGGGTGAGGAATGTCAGGAAGATTTCCTGGAAAAGTCCGAGCAGGGGTGAGTGGGACTTCTGGGAAAGTCCGAGGATGGGGCTGGGTACTTCCTGGAAAATTCCAATGAGGGGGAGAACGGACTTCCTGGAAAAGTTAGAGGAGGGGTGGGTGGGACTTCATGGAAAAGTCCCAGGAGGGGGTGATTGGAACTTCCTGGAAAATTCCGAGGGAGAAGGTCTTCCTATTGTGGATATCTCATGCCTTTCCTCTCTCTTAGAAAACGAATTCATTGAAGCAGACGATAATTTGAACGTTCCTGCAACCACCTTTCTCATGTCTCCTCGCTTTTGAAACGCTAATAATATTGTTAACATTTCTTCAAATTTCATTTGCTTGCAACAAAAGAAAATAACCGTAACATTTTTATTTAGTGAATATACAAAAATCGCTTTAATATCGTCTTCCTCTCGAGAATGTCTCTCACAAATAGAACAATAGAAATTCTAATTGTATCGTTTATCTTTTGGTTGTTTCAGGCATTCGACTGCAGTCACGCTGGGACAGCGTATCCAAAGGCTTAGTCGAACAAACCTGTTCTACTTATTTTTTAAGCTTGATACTTATTCTAAAAGTTTATTTTTGCCGAGTCACTAGCTTACAGAGATGTAAACAAACAAGCACCGGATGTCTGTCAAACTTCTCCCTCACGAAACGGGCTTACTTCAGTTTCCCTCGACCAAATCCATTCACAATGTTTAAGTTTTGGTCGGATTGGGGCTTTGGTAAAAGACGCTTGACCAAGGTGTCACGCAGTGGGACTGAACCCGAAATCAAACTTTTTACCACACATCCATACTTGTGCTTATGGTCACTCGTCTGCCTATCGTCAAAGAAATTTATAGAAGCACGCTAAAATCAACTTCAATGTCCATGATTAGCGTAACTCAAACATGAAATTAATAGCAATGCTAATAATTTCTAATTGGATCTCTTTTCTGCCGTAAGGAAACAGATCTAATTAATAATATCCTACTCTTATGTTTTTCTCCGTCACAATATATGAATGAGAAAGGACGGAAGGAGTGAAAGATGAATAAGGAAGGAAGAGGTGACGGCAAACTTGGTAGTGAAATGATGGAAGTTCTTTGGTGAAAGAAGGATATCAAACAGCGATTCAACTCTGCGTGAGTATGCGTGTGTGTGTGTATGTAAACGGGAGTTTGTGTGTGTGTGTGTGTGTGTATGTAAAAGGGAATTTGTGTGTGTGCGTGTGCAATGGAAGTGGGATGGTGAACATTCAACGCTGAAAAGGAAAATGAGCGTTTCAACTTTATTGGAGTAAATGTGTGTATGTGTGTTCGTGTACCTTATTATGTACCTTACCTCTATTATGTACCTTACCTCTATCTCTCTCTATATATAAAGCTGAAGTTGTCTGTGTATAGCAGGTTTGATAGCCTTCAACTAACACTATCTTCTCCGAGACCCTGCGGCGCAAGTTGACCAAAATTGAGAGAATGATAGGAGAATGGCTTGCTCTTCCTTCCGTAGAAGAAAAAAAATTCAAATCGGACCACGTTAACACCAAAAATTATTTACATCAAAAAGGTGCTTTTTTTTTCTATGAAAATCCCTATTTTTTACGATTTTTTGACTGCTGTGTCGCCATTTTTCGATGTATTTCAACCAGAAAATGTTCACTTAAAGAAAATAACAAACAACATAATGCAAAATTTTTACATTTCAAAAATTCCAATTCTAAAGGGTCAAAACAAACCCGAGCAACGCCGGGCGATACTGCTAGTTAAGTTTAAAATGTTACAATTAGTCGTCATTTTTGACGACACTAGGCTAGCTAGTAAATAATAATCCTAATTAATCTCGCTTCTCTACTATTTCACTATAGTGGAAGGGAGATAATTATGTACTTACCGTCGCAGTTGGAATATATAGTTATTTCCCTTTAACTACTAACGTATTTTTATTCCGTCTCGGCTTTCATAAACACACACACACAATCTCTCTCTATGAAGGAATCCCTAAATTTGCATACCGAAGGTGTTTAACACTCTATAAATACCAGCAGCCTGTCAAAGGAGATCTTAGTCCACACATTATCAAGATATGAAGGTATGATATATATATTATATATATATATATATATATATATACACACACACAAGAGATTATTATCCGTACAACGCAAAGTAAGGTGAATAAATTCAAAATAAGCAACAGGATATCAAGAGGTGATGCAGTACGACCGTTTCAAGTGGCTCCATTTAATTGAGCAATGCAATCATTATATCAATTTAAATGTAGGGCTATCCTCAGCTGTATGAAAAAATAGAATTTTTTAATCAGTTGGAAACATTAATAAAATTTTACTCAAATTTTCTAATTGAGCATGAAGAGGGAGAAAGTCCATGTTGCTACTTATGTGACTCAGAGTATACTACACTTCTAAGAAATGTATGGAGTTTGTTAGGATCAAGATTGTAAATGATTGTGGTTCATTGTTAATTTATTAGTCTTTTTTTTATCAACTACCAAATCTAAGGCTAAAGGAGAGTGTCTGTTTAGAATGGATGGACAGAGTTGAGAATTTATAGTTGGGGATGGTTATAAATATTGTCAGGATTTAGAAAATTTGTAACTGTCTATAAAGGAGGCTGGGTAGGGGAAGACCCTAAATCAAGATGTTAATTACCAGTTAAAGGAGCAAGACATTAATAAAACCTACAATGTTCATACAGAGGAAACTATCATGGAGGACAATGGATGATTGTATATAAACAATATTGTTATATTGTATGAAGATAAAATTTTAGATTACTAAAAACGATATTATAACCAGAATAGATAAATTGTGTACATATACCAGTTTTAAACATTAGAAAGGGAAGATTACATAACATTAGTTTAATATTCATACCTGTTCTTAATTATTTACTTATAAGGTGATTTCTATAAAGATTGCTCTGGGTATTTACTTATGGAATACTGGGGTGATAAATCATGCTATCTTTATAATAAATATAAGCTAAGAATCAGAAAAAGATCAGAAAAATAAGTTGTGTACAGATGCATACACATATTTAACTATGTGCACACATGCAAATATGCACAAATATTTCTACTTTATTATGGGTATGTTATAATCGGCTCTTCTAGACTTGAGTAACTAGAAAGTATATATTTCTCTTTAAGAACATTAATAACTTATAAGAGATAAGAGGTTAATAGGTAAAGATATCAAAATAAGAAAACACAATAAGAAATTATTGAGAATAGTAAAAAAAATATATATAATTTAATATATATAATACTAGGGGGTAAGTTCACCTCATATATGACACTAGCATTTAAATTGATGTAATGATTACATTGTTCAATGTATATATATAAAATGACAAAGGACCAAGATGCCTAACACCTTGATGTACTCAAGAAAACCTGTACTCCACAGCAGAAATGTTAAGACTGGTTCCTCTCGTGGTGTAAGCACCCATACAATTCCACATAAAAGTGCCTGTGCAGAGCCATGTACGAGCACACAGCACACTCTGCAAAATGTATATAGAGGGTATAGGCCCCCTGGCCTATATAATCTATATAGGTCCAGGGGGGCCTGTATAGTCTATATAGAGCCACCAAGGTCTATCTAGACTATATAGGAACCCATGGGTCTATATAACCCCTGAAGAAAAACTGGGCCTATATTGCAGCTTCTGCACCAGTATAGGATTTGATGAAAATTTTCAAAAAATTTTCAATTGATTTCCTTGAAATTTCTGAACAACTTGTCAAAGGAATTTGATGAAAAATTGCAAAACTATATTGGCCTACGGGGCCTACTTAGGCTATTTGGCAGCCCCCCACTAGGATCCTATATAATCTATATAGGCCCCCACTTGGCCTATACAGTCTATATTGGCACCCATGGGTATAAATAGCCCATATAGTCTCCCCTGGGCCTCAGTAGACTCTCTAGGAACACCTAGGCCTATATTGCAACTTCTGCACCTGTATAGGATTTTGATGAAAATTTTGAAAAACTTTTTAATTGATTTCTATGGGATTTCTGAAAAGATTTACACAGGAATTTAGTGAAAATTCTGAAAAAATTTTCAAGAGATTCTGAAGAAAATTTTTAAGGAATTTTCAAAAATTTAAATGAAATATCTGAAGAAAATTTCAAAGTATTTGGTGAAAATTTTCAAGAACTATATAGGCACCACTGGGCCTATATAGTGTATATAGGCCCCCATGGGCCTATATAGCCTATATAGGATGCCCCTGGGCCAATATAGACTATATTGGCAAACTTGGGCCTGTATAGCCTATAATCACCCATGAACCTCTATAGACTCTCTACAAACATCTGGGACTATACTGCAACTTCTGCGCCTATAAAGGGTTTTGATGAAAACTTTTAAAAACGTTTCAAAGGAATTTGAAAATTTTGAAAAAATTTCCAATTGATTTCCATATAATTTCTGAAAAACTTTTCTAAGGAATTTCGTAAAAATGTTTAAAAACTTTTCAAAGGTGTTAGACGAAATTTTTGAAAAAGTTTTCAAAGAATTTGCTGAAAATTTTGAAATATATTGCCTATATAAGCTATATTGTCTATATAGTCTATATAGGCTGTATAGGCGCCCTGGGCCTGGGATTATATAGTCGATGCTGCCTGTATAGACTATATAGGCCCACTGGGACCTATATAGACTATATAGGCACCCCTATATAGACTATATAGGCTATATAGCCTCTGCAAAATCTGTGCCTATATAGAATTTCAATGAAAACTTCCAGAAAATTTTCCATTGCTTTCCATGGAATTTCTGAAAAACTTTTCAAAGGAATCTGATGAAATTTTTGAAAAAGTTTTCAAAGAATTTCGTGAAAATTTTGAGGAACTATATTGCCTGTATAGGCACACCTGGGCCTATATAGCCTATATAGGTTTCCTGGGCATATATAATGAAGCTCAGATTTTGCCACAGGGCCTGCAATTCCTTAACACTACAGCAACAGTCTCAGATCTCACCATGGGGCAGTTCAGTAGGGTCAGTTGCACACTGTAAGGAAAACAGTACCAAGACACAATTCACTCCAACAGAAATTTGGAAACGACATGTTGTACTGCTTGACATTCACGCCAGAAGCACCAATATGAACATTTCAGAGTGTTTTGATGTTAATCTGAGGAAAGTGCAGCGGATTCAGAAAGATTTGGAAGAGTCTAATGGTGATTACAAAAATACAGCAGCTCAGAAATCTCACTTTGATAATTCTGATAAGAAAAGAACTGTTGGTGGGATCCAGGTCATGATTGACAAGAATCCTTCCAAGTCAGTCAGGTCTATTGCCAGGGTCATGGAAGTGTCTGAGTTTCTTTATCAGGCAGGTAGTGCATGAAGACATTTGGTATTCTTCATACGAAATGAGAAAGGGCCAATTTTTATCCCAAGCCATGAAGGACAAGAGGAAGCATCACACTACGAAGCTTTTGAACAAGCTCAAGAATACCATCCAAATCAACATGCTTTCGTTTTTCTCAGACGAAAGAATTTCTGCCAAGATCAGATGGTGAACCCACAGCAGTGTACCCAAAACATACTCAACACGGAGGCCTGCATCAAATGCCTGAAGGAAGTAGTGCTGCTCTAGATCAAGGGGGTGGCTGCTGGAAGATCCTACGTCTAGCAACAAGATTCGGCGCCATGCCACACAAGCAGGAGTACCCAGTGATGGCTATTAGACAATTTCTGTGACCACATCACCCCTAACATCTGGCCACCTAACTCCCCAGACTGCAACCCCCTTGATTATTATGTGTGGAGCACAGTTGAGCAAGAAACCAACAAAGCTCCTTTTACACCAAAGATGAACTGAAGGCAATGATTATGGCACCACTGACCCACTTAAAAAAAAGGAGACTGTCCAGAGTTGCAGGAAGTTCTGAAGTCGTCTAGAGGCTGTGGTTGAAGCCAATGGCGATTTTATTGAATATATTTATGCTTTAGTATTTCAAGATATTTTTATGTAATTCTGGTAAATATATCTGTTAATATATATCAGTGTTATTTTCAGTTTTGAAAATTGCCGCCCTTGTTGGGAAATTTGAAACCATTACTAGTACTCTTGTGGAGTTCCTGCAATTGTGGTGAAATTTGAAACCAGTATTAGTACAGTTCTGAAGTTGCTGTTCCTGTGGCGATATTTGAAACTGTTACCTGTAGTGCTATGAAGTGGCAGCTTCAGTGGAAAAATGTGAGGTAATTACTAGTAGTGTTATGGAATTGCTGCTCCTGGGGTGAAATCTGAGACAGTTGCTGTAGTCTTATGTGAAAGCAGACCCCTGTGGCAAGATCTGAGACTGTTGCTGTAGTGTTATGGAACTGCAGATCCTGTGGCGAAATTTGAGCCTCATTATATAGGCCCAGGGAACATATATAGGCTATATAGGCCCAGGGGTGTCTACACAGGCAATATAGTTCTTCAAAATTTTCACAAAATGCTTTGAAAACTTCTTCAAAAGCTTCCTCATAGTAGTTCAAAAATATATCAAAATTTTCATCAGATACCTTTGAAAAGTTTTTCAGAAATTTTATGGAAAACAACTGAAAATTTTTTGAAAATTTTCATTGAAATCCTATATAGGCAGAAAATTTGCAATATAGGCCCAGGGTTTTCTTCAGAGGCTATATAGGTAAGTCTGGGCCTCTGTAGTCTATATAGGAGTGCCTATATAGTCTATATAGGTCCTAGTGGGCCTATATAGGCTATACAGGCACCAAAGGCCTATATTGACTATATAGGCCAAGGCCCAGGGGGCCTATATCGCCAGTATAGGCAATATATTTCAAACTTTTCAACAAATTTTTGAAATGTTTTTCAAAATTTTCATCTGGAAAGTTCCGAGGAGGTAGAACTGAGAGGAGCAAGTAGATGAAGGGGAGGAGGGGAGGTACTTCCTGGAAAGTTTCGAGGTGGGGGAACTGAGAGGGGGAAAGTGAGGAAGGGGAGGAGTAGGAGGTACTTCCTGGAAAGTCCGAGGAGGAATAATAAGAAACTTCCTGGAAAGTTCCGAGGAGAGG
Organism: Octopus sinensis; assembly: GCF_006345805.1. Classification (NCBI taxonomy): domain Eukaryota; kingdom Metazoa; phylum Mollusca; class Cephalopoda; order Octopoda; family Octopodidae; genus Octopus; species Octopus sinensis. The sequence goes on from NC_043006.1 coordinate 38,179,748, forward strand.
TAACAAAGCCCCGGGATGACCAGTGGCATGTGGGCGAATTTGGTTGAAAGAAACTGCGTGGAATCTCGTCGTGTGTGTATGAGCACGTCTTTGTAGCTGTGTTTTTTCCTCTACGCCGCTTGACAACCGGTATTGTCCTAATTAAACGGTTCCGTGGAAGAAAGACCAATATCCTAAATACCAAACTAAAATACGTACAGATTGAGATCGATTTGTTCGAATAAAAATGCTTCAAAGATGTGCTACAGCATGGCCGCAGTCCAATGACCGAAACAAGTAGCAGAAATAAATGAACGAAATAATCATATTCAGATCGTATAGCTTAGTTGTTATTTGTAGCTGTGGTATAACCAAGAAGAAGTTCCTTCGTTGGGTCGTTCAAAATTACGTTTCTGTTGAAACACTATAAATCATTTCTCTAGAACAAAAATAAATCTCAGTAAAAATTTAATGTACTACAATCTACTCAACACTTTCATGACCGTCACCACGCTTCAATAACCATATATCTCTCACATCCTGCTAGCCTCTATATTTACTTCCGACGTTTGTCGTCTGCTTCCGACATTTATCGTCTGATTAGTGTTAGTCTACTCCCGTAAAAAGCATGACCTTTGCTCTTTACTGGTGCTGCCCTTTAGCGCCATTTTAAAATCTACTAAAGTGAAGTAAAACTACACTGCTGGCTTTAAAAGCAAGTGTAATGTTGTAGAAACTATGTATTTCAGGCATCCATTACTTCTGTGACCCTGAAGTGGCTATTATCTAGCAATATACATAGGAAGATGTCAGAATGAATACCGCATGACAGCTGAAGCAACCATTGAAAAAGAAGGAGTATACTAACTAAAGTATCTAATCTCTTTCGGTGGATAATGCATACATGGTTTCTAAACCTATTATGAATCCACAATCGATTAAGCATTGAGTGACTGCATTTCTAGTATTACAATATTGATGTATTTTGACTCTTTTTCTGTTTTAAGTTGTTTCATTCACCGGTCAGCGACCGTACTGAAGCACCACCTGGAAGGATGTAGTGTGTATCTATCCCCGTTTGTCACAGATTCATTATCCCTAATCCGAGATAAAATTGTACGCTTAATTGTGAATCGTGTTTCGCTTATCACGAATTGATCTGTGATAACATGGGTCGGTGGCTGTTAGTCAAAGAATCTGGTCGGACCATGCAAAAACGCGTCCCAGCGACAATGGTCAGCTACCTAGAATGTACTGAATATCACCCGTGTTTATATCACCGTGCTACGAGGCAGTGTATGTTTCATAAGGTTTTACGTAAGATATCCATCCATCAACATGCCACCAGTGAACTAAAGAAAAAAATTATTCAGTTATCATTGATTCATTTAACACATTTTTGTTTGTTTTTTAACCCCAAAGCCATGGGAACAGATGTACTTATTTCAAAATCTGAGCTAAATTACAGACATAACTCAGATATCGTTTCTTTCCTCCCTCTTTGTCAACGGTGTCAAAATAAAACTATAGAGACAAACACATTCAAATAGGCAAGCAAGCGCATCTGTGTGTGTACATACACACATACACACACAGATGCCTACATTCATACATACATATATATATAAATGTGCGTGCACGCAGCGGGCTTCTGTACAGATTTCGTTTTACCAATTTTACTAAAAAAAAAAAAACATTGGTCTGCCTAAAAAGATACCATGCAATAGAACTGAACCTGAAATCTTATAGTGGTGAAGTGAAAAGCCTTAACCACACAGCCATGAAATCGTAGTAAATTGGGTGCATACCCGGGTATACTATTAGTACAGCCAAGACAAGTACAGGTATACCAAATACTAACAACATAAACCCCTGTTTTATTAGAATTATCTTCGCCTCTAAAGGATGCATCATAAATATCAAATGGCAATTAAGACCAGTTCCACTTGAGAAGAGAAGATAATTTCAAGATTCAAAAAGTCTCCAAAGCTAATGCGCCTAAATTTAGGAGAACAGTCAAGGCGGATAGTTTTGCCTCGAAAGTTGTCATGAGCGCTACAGTTGTTCGACCTTATCGCCAGTTATCAAGGGACTAAGACTTATAGAAAAAAGAGTAGAAAGGGCATTGGCAACTTGTATAAAAGAAAATAAGCTAAGGGAAATAACTCAGAGTTGGTACCAGCACGTATTTGAACTATAGACAAATATAGGTGCATCAAATACCATACAACATAAATCCATGGTTTATTGAAATTATCTGTACTTGTAGAGGATGTATTATAATTACAAAATGGCAACTGAAGTCAATTTCACTTGATGATGGGAAGTAATCACAAGGTTCAAGTATTCTCCAAAGTGGAAAGTAAAGTAAGAAACAGCAAGCGTGGGAGATATCTAGTACATTATCAACCAGCTGCTGTTGCTGTTGTTGTTCTTCTTGTTGTATAGCCCCAGACCAGTCCACTTAGCAAGGGGTAAGTATTATGATCTCAAACCGAGTAACCAGCCTTATGAACCCGAGAACTCGAGACAGTCCTGACATCGTAAACGTCTGTAGTTTCTTGGGTTGAGAAATATCCATAGCGGCTGACAGCTCTTTTACAAGCATCTTAAAATTGGGAAATTCTGAATAGCAAGATAAAACAAGCAATTTGGTTACATCGTAAAACAACCATTTGGGCCACATAAAATTCCTCAAAAAATGCCAGTTATGTTTACTTTTCTTATATTTCCTGAGTTGTCAAAAGTTTCGTCGCATATCTGCGTTCTGGTCACTGACACAGTTTCTCTGCATTGGAACAGTGTCAGTGATACGGACGTAGTGCATGTGTGTGTGTGTGTGTGTATATCAATATATAAATATGGAATCAACAGATGAGATCGAGAGAATCTCAATATATAAAACACTTTGTAGTGCTCAAATGATTTGAATTTCCACCCCAACATCTTCACCGAGGACCAAGTTATCAGGGTAAAGAGTGGCTATAAGGGGAATCCAAATGAGCAAATGTGGCGACAATGATTCAAAATAAACAGATGAAAACCTTAGGTTTAAATGTACGAAATATATATAGATATATACATGTAAAAAGAGTAGGCAGACTTAAATTTTCCAAATGATTCACATTCAAGTATAAATACGAGGTTTGTCTGTAAAGTAACGGGACTGGATGTGCCGTGCGAGTTTTAGGCGAGAAAGGCATAAGCGGATTGTGTTATCATCTAACGTGATATAGAGTATATAACTCTAATCTTAACCTTCTGGAACTCTTGTATATCTTTTCACATGTTTTTGTTTACATCATTTTTTCAGGTCGTTCAGGTATGACCCTCGAGGAACAAACGATGAACACCGAGTAACGAACAAACCTTAGATTTTTGGTCGAGGCGAGGAAAACGTCGTTACAAGCAGCTGAAATGCTTTGGCAAGTGTACGGAGGATAACACCATGTCGTGCACACAGGTGTATTTGAGTAGCACAATATGTTCAAATAGGGGCGTGAGGAGGTGAAAGAGAGAGAGAGAGAGACCATCAACAAGCAGGACTGAGGTCAACGTTGAGCGGATAAGGCCAGTGGTGCGTGGCGATCGTCGGTTGACTGTTCGAATGATCGCATGGAAAAGTACAGCGTTTGGAAGATTATCACTGAAGATTCGGGCGTGCGGAAAGTCTGAGCAAAAATTATACCAAGACAGAAGGAGCATCACATGCAGGTGTGTCAGGACATCAGCGAACGTCTTCAAACTGAACCAGATTTGCTTCGTAGGGTTATCACTAGTGATGAGACATACACTTTTGAGTACGAGCTGGAAACCAAGTGCCAGAACTGTTAGTGAAAGTCTCCAACGTCTCCGAGGCCGAAGGAAGCGAGACAGTCAAAGTCAAAAGTCTCAGTCACTTTGATCAGGGTCTTCGATGTGAAAGGCATCGTCTACAGTGAGTTCTCGCCACATGGTCAGACGATGAATCAACAAATCTACAAAGGGATCCTGCGCCGTTTGCTTCGCTCGTTGGGCGAGAAGAGACACGAGCTGCAGCAGGAGAAATCGCAGCTGCCACACCACGTCGATGCAGCTGCTCACAACGCCTTGAGCATCCGGGCGTTCCTGGCCGGGAAGAACGTCGCCGTGCATGTACGACCTCCCACTTCAGCTGTCTTTGCTTCGTACGACTTTTTTCTTTTCCCCAAGCTAAAGAGATCATCAAAGGAACCTGTTTTGAAGGCGTGGAGGTCATCAAGAGGGCTGTAACGACGAAGCTGAGGGTCATTCCAGACGAATCCTTCCAGCAGTGCATAAAAGCGTGGCAGAGAAGGATGAAAAAGTGCGTTAAACTCGCGGGGAATTACTCTGAAAGAGAAACCATTTAGAATTTGTTGCTTGAAATTGAAATAAATTGGTTGAGATATCAGTCCCGTTACTTGTCAGGCAGACCGCATATATATATATATATATATATATATATATATATATATATATATATATATATATATATATTAATTGAGCAAACTTACTCAGATTACACAGACAATGTTATCTGTAGAAATAACTTAAAAGTGATATGTATAAATATATCTGATAACAATATCCTTGTTTCTCCAAGACGCTAGGATGCGACTTGAGAAAAGCATGGCGACCATTTCTAACAGTTCTAATAAGAACCACGAAGTATTTTCCTTACTTAGGTACCACATCCTTCACCAAATTTCCAAAAATTCATTTTAAACATTACAAAAATACAAACAATTTCACAAACAATTCTTAAATTTTCTCCTTTTATATTAGCAACCATTTCCATATTCTTGTAACGCTCAAGAAAGTTCAGGAAACACACAAGTCAGAGATTTACTTCAAAAGAACAAAGTAGAATCTTTATTCTTCCATGGTTGGAACTTGTTTTTTCTTTATAATTATTTACTTTTACAATTTCTATTTTCTCTCTCTCTTTCCATTTCTCTCTCTTTTTCTCCTTCTCTCTCTTTTTCTTTCTCTCTTTCTCTCTTAGATTTTTTTCTTAACTTTTGTCTTCATATTTCTTAATATTTCCTTCACCATGTTCTTTTTTAATCCTCTTGTCTGTGTTTTTTAAAATTTAATTTTATCTATTTATTTATTTTACATTTTAATTTTCCTTTTCGCTTTTCTGAAATCAAAAAGAAAGTTTGAATGAATTCAATCCTTTCCAGCTTTTTTCTTTCTTTCTTTCTTTCTTTCTTTGACTTCTTATTCCCACCTTCCTTCACATCAACAGATTCTTATTATCTCTTTCATTTTTTTTTGCTACGTTCCACTTTACTTTCACACTTGCCTTTCTTCTTTCCTTTCTTTTTCCTTCCTTCCTTTTCTTTCTTTCTTTCTTTCTTTCTTTCTTTCTTTCTTTTCTTCTTCATCTTCCTTCTTTCCTTTCCTTAAGACTTTCATTTTTCTACTGTAATCCGTCGTTCAACTCAAGCGCCAATGACAGAAGATTAACGCAGTACGGAATGACTGTTCTCTGTGGTAAAAACAGAGAGAGAAAGAAAGAGAGAGAGAGAGAGAGAGAGAGAGAGAGAAGACAGACAGACAGATATATAGACAGAGTAAAAGTCAGGTGAGCAACATTTGTCACAATGATGTTAAGATAGCATATGTATAAATCAAATGACAAACAAGTGAGCACAAGTTTGCGAGTCTGTGAGCGTTTGTAAGTGAAATCTTCTTTAATTGTTCTTTTTTTTTTTTCGACTTTTTATGGTGTGGTCGTCGTGATGGTGGTGTTGCCTGAAGGGAGTGTGTGGTGACGGTGGTGGTGGTGGTGGTAGTGGTGGTGGTAGTGGTGGTGGGGGTCATCGTCGCTGGCGTCGTCATTGTCGTCGTGGTTTTTGTCGTTACTGTCACTCTGATGATAATTACTATCATAGCAGAACATCATTATCACCGCCATTGTCGGGCTTCATTTTCGATTACCCATTAGCATTACAATCACCACCACCACCACCACCAACACCACCACCACCAACACCAACACCACCACCACCACCAACACCACCACCACCACCAACAACAACAACAACAACAACACCAACACCACCACCACCAACATCACCACCTCCACCATCACCATTGTCGTCATTATCATCATCATCATCATCCACATCAACATCAACATAACCACAACTACCATCATCATCATCATCATCATCTCTGTAGCCATGATCATCATCAGGGTCAATGTATTCGTTGTACTTGACAAAATGCATTTTACTTATTTATTTATTGTATGGTTTGCGAATATAAAAGCTCGAAATAGCCCCCCTCCCCCCGAAGGATCTCTGGAGTAACGTCACTCGACAGGGAGTCCACCCAGGTCGAGCCGCTATTTGTCCGTATTCAGCAGTCACTGCTCCTGTACTAAGGGCATGTGATTAACACGCCCTCCAAAAGGATCGTAAGATGGATCCTTCCAGTAGGGCCAGAGACGGATGGATAATACCCATAGTCTCAATTGGTCACGCCTGGGAATTAAGCCGAACATTTTAAGGCCGGTTCTTTTTGATTGAACCCTATGAAAAAGGAAGCAGAGGACTAAGCTCCCACGACTGTTGCAGAAATAGGGGTCAAAGAAAATGGAAGGATGAGAATGGAAATCCAAAACAAAAATTCATGAAATTTCAGATAAATTTCATCCAAAGGCGTAGACATGATAGTGTGGTTAAGAGACTCCCTTTGCAATAAGGTGGTTCCAAGTTCAGTCCTACTACACAGAGCCTTGGACAAATACCTTCTACTATAGCCCCGGTCCTACAAATGCCTTCTACTATAGCCTTGGGCCGACAAATGCCTTAGTGAATGTGTAATGCACAACTGTGGGAGTCCATTGTATGTGTGTGTGTGCGCGTGTGTGTGTGCGTGTCTGTCTGTGTGTCTGTGTGCATGTCTTCTTGTTTGTGCTTGTCCCCCACCACTTGATCACCGGTGTTGGTTTCTTTACGTCTTTGTAACTTAGCGGTTCAGCAAAAGAGGCTGGTAGAATAATTACGAGATAAAAAAAAAGAAAACAACATAAGCATAGCTGCAGTCGAATGACTGAAACAAGTAAAAGATAAAGTATAAAGATATAATTTTTTTACAATTCAGCTCACTAACAAGCTAGTAAGCTAACAAGCTAGCCTACTAGCTATCAGCCAATATTTCCTACAAAATCATGTCTGGTTTCTGCGGCTGAAGAGAAGCTAACCACTCCGAAATGCATGCATCTCACAGATAGTTAGGTAGCACTGTGAGCTGACTTGGTATATTTACACCTATTTACACTACAGCAATAAATTTTCTCTATGACAAAATACAGTGAATGGCTTTTTATTTAGGGGTTCGAATAAACCTGAAGCATATTTGAACTGGTACGAAGTTTGTATTTATGTACATTACTGCTTAGAGCTGTCACCTCGTATTTTAAGTTTATGATGTCTCATCTGTCAATGTTCATTCACTCAAAATATTTATACGCCAAGTGCTAGTAAGACTATACTTTTCTGAAGAGTCCTGTTTAAGACTGAAACATGTCCAGAGTGAACTTACAAAGATCAGACTTACTACTCACTAAAAGCCCCCATGTAATTTTTAATTCATTTATATTTTGAATTTGTCTCCATTATTTATTTTTTAAATCTATTTGTTTGTTTATCTATTTACTTATTTACTGAATGAATCGTCGTTTCTCTTCTCTACAGGTGTGAAAAAAATTATTGACAAAACTGTTTTGCATACTATTCTAAGTCTGTTAGCCGCCACCAGTTGACTGAGTGTTTGTATGTACGTATACAAGTATGCATGCATATATGAATGTATGTTCGTGTGTGTCTATGTACGTATCATGTATGTTTATATGTAAGTAGGTTATGATTGTGTGTATGTGTGTGTGTGTGTGTGTGCGTGTATAGAAAAGGACCTTATATTATGTATGCTTAACACCCTCCAGTTAACTGTATGTTTGTGTATGTATACATACATGTGTGTACGTACGTATACCAGATGTATATTATGAATGTATTTATAGTTATATAGTTATAGGAGTGGCTGTGTGGTAAGGAGCTTGCTTACCAACCACACGGTTCCGGGTTCAGTCCCACTGCGTGGCACCTTGGGCAAGTGTCTTCTACTATAGCCTCGGGCCGACCAAAGCCTTGTGAGTGGATTTGGTAGACGGAAACTGAAAGAAGCCTGTCGTTTATATGTATATATATATGTATGTGTGTGTGTTTGTGTGTCTGTGTTTGTCCCCACCAAAATCGCATGACAACCGATGCTGGTGTGTTTAAGTCCCCGTAACTTAGCGGTTCGGCAAAATAGACCGATAGAATAAGTACTGGGCTTACAAAGAATAAGTCCCGGGGTCGATTTGCTCGACTAAAGGCGGTGATCCAGCATGGCCGCAGTCAAATGACTGAAACAAGTAAAAGAGTATACCAGATGTATATTATGAATGTATTTATAGTTATATAGATGTATGTAGGTTATCATTGTATGTATGTACGCATGTATGCATGTATGCATGCATGTATGTATTCATGTATGTATAGGCACACACACAAGCCCACAGTTACACCACCGTGACGCTTTATCCCTCGTGTACCCTATCAGTCATCTTGCATTAATACAGACGAGTATCTAGGTGTATGAGTGAGAGAACGAGTGCGTGTGTATGTGTGGTATGTGTGTGTGCGTGCATGTGTATGTTTGTGTGTGTGTGTATTAATCCTTTGCCAAATCCCAAGAGATGGGGGCTTATCTCCAATTTCTGTAATTCGACGACTTTACAACAGATGAAAGATAAATCTTTACTTGGAATATGGCTCCTAATCCTACGCGGGAAAGCTATGGAGGCAGCAGCTGTAACTGAACAGAACACACCTGATACCCCTGCTCGCTAAATTGTGAGACAAGCAACAAAATGGTCCCGCATAGACTCAACTATATACCCGAAACATTATGATAGCAATTTATGCAGCCACTGTTGGCGTTTGTGTACTAGTTGTCACTGTTGCGGTGTTGGTAGTAGTGGAAGATTCTTTCAGCAGTCACTTTCTGTTTGCTATTGTTGTTGTTGGGGCAAAAGCTTTTAGGGTGATCGGTAGTACCACGGCTGCCGTTACGTTGTGAGTTCAAATTCCGCCGAGGTCGACTTTGCCTTTCATCCTTTCGGGGTCGATAAATTAAGTACCAGTTACGCACTGAGGTCGATGTAATCGACTTGATCCGTTTGTCTGTCCTTGCTTGTCCCCTCTGTGTTTGGCCCCTTGTGGGTAGTAAAGAAATAGGTAGTACCACGGCTGTGGCATCTAGGTCACTTACCGCTGATTTCAAATTGCAAGTGCTACCCTCCTGAGATTTTTATTTGGTCGGGTATCCTCTCGGGCATCTCAGGTTTCACCCGAATCGAGACCTTCAACCCTATCCCAAACCAATTTCTTCTCTTTCTCTCTTTCTCTCTCTCCCTCACCTTCTGGAAGAGAAATCGGCTGTAGTCAAAGGTGCAGAACGATGGGCTCTACTTGGTTTAGGTCACAACAGGAATAATCTGAAGTTGAAGGCCCAGAATATGTATGTATGTATGTATGTATGTATGTTTATGTCAGGTCACTTTCGAGTGCTACTGGTAACATGTAACCCAGTACAACCTATTGCATGGTCGGGTCGTCGGCGACTAAACTGGCAACCCCACCAAGCTTGCTTGGTGAGAAGGGTGTTTAGTGGACACCCTGCGGGATGAAAAACAAAACCCGTCAAAGGGCGGAGGAACTCTTGAGAGTCAACGGCCATCCGATAAATGTCTTAAGGCTGTATCATGCGCGGGCACATAGAAATAATCGGACTGAATACCCGATCGTGCGGTTAAACCATTGGGAGTGAAGGACTCCTAGCCTTTGTTAGGGCATCCTTCTAGGAGAAGGTAACTCAGGAAACTGGGATAACTCCGACATAAAACCTGCGGCTCAGTGGTTACCGATGATGTTGACTTGTTCTTCTTTTCGGATTATGGCTGCTGTTGCTTAGTGAGTGGGATTGACTCAGTGCACAGCCTTTCCTCACTTTAAAAAAAATCTTCTTGCACAGGCATTGCACGATAACAACATTGATTAAGCTTCGTGCAATGGCCATACTCGATAACGAGGGGGCAGCCACCATGTATGTATGTATGTATGTGTGTATGTATGTATGCATGCATGCATGTATGTATGCGTATATATATATATATATATTATATATATATATATATATGTATGTATGTATATTTTTGTTTTTCTATATATATCACTATTCTTTACTGGAAAGCAATACTCTCGTATTGCATTACTATTTTCATATATATATATATATATATATATATATATGTAAACAGCAGTTTGTCTGTGCGTGTTTCTGTGTGTCTGTTTGCTTGTACCCTCATCCTCACCACGGCTTTCAACCGATTCTAATGAAACTTGACACACACATAGCCCAATGTCATAATTCAAAACTAACGCAGCGAAAATTTTGAAAAGTTCCCCCAGTTCTGAAAAAAATCGATAAATTCGACATGGGGTCGAGAATCAGGAACACAAACCACAAACTGTGTAGGGGACGCAACTCCACCTTTTTAACTATCAAAAAAAATTTACCATCATTTTTTTCCATTTTTTTGCTACTTTTTGGCTATAACTCTCTAAAAATGCTTTATAGTTATTTCCCTTACAAACCTGAGCAACGCCGGGCGATACTGCTAGTATATATATATATATATACTCTCTTTACTCTTTTACTTGTTTCAGTCATTTGACTGCGGCCATGCTGGAGCACCGCCTTTAATCGAGCAACTCGACCCCGGGACTTATTCTTTTGTAAGCCCAGTACTTATTCTATCAGTTTCTTTTGCCGAACCGCTAAGTAACGGGGACATAAACACACCAGCATCGGTTGTCAAGCAATGCTAGGGAGACAAACACAGACACACAAACACACACACACGCATATATATATATATATACATATATACGACGGGCTTCTTTCAGTTTCCGTCTACCAAATCCGCTCACAAGGCTTTGGTCGGCCCGAGGCCATAGTAGAAGACACTTGCCCAAGGTGCCACGCAGTGGGACTGAACCCGGAACCATGTGGTTGGTAAACAAGCTACTTACCACACAGCCACTCATGCGCCTATATATATATATATATTATATTATATATATATATATATATTATATATATTATATATATATATATATTATATATATATAATATATATATATATATATATATATATATATATATATATATATATATATATATTATATATATATATATATATATTCTATATATATATATATATATATATATATATATATATATATATATATTATATATATATATATATATATAGTTAATCCAAACAAGAAAACACAGAAAAAAAGAGAATAAAAAACGAAAAAAAAAACACAGCAACGCAGGACGTGGAACAAATATAGTATTATTGGACGCTCAGGAAAGAAGGGAAGGAGGGTTCAACGTTTCGAGCGGAGCTCTTCGTCGGAAACAAGGAGAAGGAAAGATCCCAAGAAGGGAAGACAGAGGAAAAAATATTTGAGCTGGTGGTGCTCAAGAGATCACATGTTGAAAGATATTGCGATTTGCAGCCTGGCGGTGTACTGTGCCCATGAGCAAAACACTTCATTTCACATTGCTCCAGTCCATTCTGTTATAAATGCCTTATCAAACGACAGATTGGCGTCCGGATCAGGACTAATGTTGTCACCCCGCCTAGCAAACGGGGTGACATCATTCGAAAGCTACCGCGTTGTGAGGAAGCACATTCTGACCAGCGGTCTAAGAGAACATCCAATGGTTGGTTGATGCAGTAATATCTATCTATCTATCTATCTATCTATCTATCTATCTATCTATCTATCTATCTATCTATCTATCTATCTATCTATCAATCTATCTATCTATCTATCTATCTATCTATCTATCTATCTATCTATCTATCTATCTATCTATCTATCTATCTATCTATCCATCCTTCAAACGGGAAGGAAGAGCTAATTTTATCATACTTGTGGCTATGGCGAAAGAATGTATCTGGTGGACGCGCCTGAAAGGATTAGAGACAAACACTTTCCTCTCTGGTCAATCTCTCATCAACTTCTTCAAGTATCACTTGAAGATGAAAGTGAGAGCAGAGAGGCAAGTGTTGTCTAGTGAATGTTTTAAAAAAAGATGTGTGAATGTAGCAAGGATGGCACGTATGAATGACGAAGCCACCTTGACTATGATCCTATGAACCGTAGAAATTAATACAGAGAGTTGCTTATTTGTAAAAAAGAAAATATATATAACATGTGACTTCATTGACCGAGGTTAACGTGGTCTTTTCCGTAGGCTTTTCTTTCCACGGGTAAACCTCACCTGTCCTCTCTATTACACTTTATATTGACATTTCTGTGATAACGATCCCTATTGACCATTTTTTTTCCTTTCCCCTTTTTCCTCCCCCTTTTTTTTTCAATTTTATCCCCCTCTTTTTTTGTCCTCTTTCTTTCCTTTTACGATCCCTTTTGATCGAAAACCAAACCCCCTTTTTTACCCCCAAAAGAAAAGCTCTACCTTGTAATTTGTCCTGTCTTTGTGCAGCCCTGTGTGGCTTATAAAGAAACACATGCATCCCACAGTAAGGTTAGGTGGACCTGTGAGCTGACTCGGTGTATTTACACCTACTTGTCAACAGTGAGAAATTTTCTGTGACGAAATTCAGTCAATGATTTTCTTACGATTTTGAATATTCCTCAAGCATATAAGAACTGGTAACACGTTTGTATGTGTGTGTGAGTGTGTGTGTGCGTGTGTGTGTGTGTGTGGTGGAGGTGTATGTGTGCGTGCGTGTCTGTGCGTGTGCGTGTGTGCGTGTATACATGCATGCGTGCGTGTGTGTGTGTTGTTTTGTCCTATGGATATGAATATAAAATTTATCTACACAAAATGAAATTCACAGAACCCATCTAAAATATTGGAGAGTGGGGTGATTTATTACATATCTTAGTTCAATTCCACGTCGGCATTACCAATGAATCAGATTTGACCTGACGGTCTACGTCTTTGCTATGGTGTTACACGTGCAATCTTTCTTCTTCTTCTTCTTCAGGTTCAGTTGTAATTCCAATACAAAACTTTGAAATGCAATTCAATGGTGTCAGTTCCAGAGCGATGAATGCCAGGTCATACATCCAAACAGAGGGAAATTATAGGTTTTCCTAACACGAACTATCGATAAAACTATTCTTCTACTTATCGTCTGTTATTGATCATTTCATATTTTCTCAATGTTTCAACACAACTAAATTGGAAACATCCTATCTCAATATATCAACGCTTTCTATAGATATAAGGTTAATGTTTCTAACTAGGCGCGGGTGTGGCTGTGTGATGGGAAGTTTGCTTCGTAACTACATGGTTCTGGGTTCAGTCCCACTGCGTGGTACCTTGCGCAAGGAAGGGGAGGAGGGGGAATAGGCAACTTCCTGAAAAGTTCCAAGGAAGGGGAGGAAGGGAAGGAGGGGGAATCGACAACTTCCTCGAAATTTCCGAAGATGGGGAAGGCGGGGAGGAGGGTCATAGGCAAGTTACCTATTCCTATTCCTCCCCTCCTTCCCTTCGCCCTCCACCCCTTCGCCTCCTTCGCTCCCTTCCTCCCCTCCTCGGAACTTTCCAGGAAGTCATCTATTCCCCCTCCTCCCTTTCCTCATCTTCCTCGGATCAGTTGCCTGTTTTCCCCCTCCTCTCCTCCCTTTCCTCGGAATTTTCCAGGAAGTTGTCTACACAACCATGCCTCATGAGAACGAACCACAATGAACTGCGGCTATGCTGGGGCACCGCCTTGAAGAAATTTTAGTTGACTGGATTGACCCCAGGACTTATTTATTTCAAGCCTGACACTTATTCTATCGTCGTCTTTGGCTAAAACGGTACGTTACGGGAACGTAAACACACCAACACCAGTTGTCAAGCCGTGGGGGAGTAAACATAGACACAACACACGACGGGATGCTGAAAAGTTCCTGGCTTTGGGTAACAGAAAATACAAAAAGATCCGTTAATTATGATTTTATTCAACATATTCCCCTCTCAGATTCATAAACTTATTGCAGCAGTCCTTCAGTTTTTCTAAGTCCTGTAAAAGCACTCGGAAGGTAGGGCCTCCAGCCTGGACTTTCGCGACAGCACCCCCTTGTATATGGTTGAGACTGCTCGACGGGTTCTCGCAACCTGCTAGAAATAGCAGTCAAATCTTTCTCAAATCATATCATCACCACCACCACCACTGCCACCACAACCATCCTCCTCCTCCTCCTCCTCCTCGTCATCATCATCATCATCATCATCATCATCATCATTATCATCATCTTCATCGTCATCAACCCCGTGGATAATACTGTCCCGGTTTCTATGCCATAAAAGTAATCGAGATCACAACGCTCCTCCCCGGATTGGACGCCAGTCCATATCAGGGTTAAACTCATTTACAGCGAAGAGAATTGGAGCAGTGAAACGAAAACGTTTTGTTGAAAAAACACAAGGCACCGCCCGATCCGTGAATCGAAACTACGACAATGCGATCGCAAGTGCGACAGCCTACCAAGTAGGCGACGCACCTTCAGTTCATATCCCGCTGTCTTAAAGGAACGAAGGACACCTTGTATTATGTGGTGCAATATAAGCGATATAAGGATAGAGGACGTGATGGCCACAGTTAGAAGACCTTTGAACATTGGTCTATTTGATTAGATGTAACTTAGGGATTAAATATCAACTGATCGTCTCTCTTGGTTACTTACAGGAACGAATTTGATAAGTTCTTAATGAAAGGCCATCAGTAATAAGAAGAGCGGTAAATATTCGTCCGAGCCGTTGCAGCCATATGACTGTTGACCATTGGCAAGAAGTTGTGTGTGTGTGTGAGAGAGAGTGTGCGTGTGTGAGAGAGAGTGTGTGTATGTGTATGTATGTGTGTGTGTATATGCATGTGTGCAAGTGTATGTATGTATATGCGTGTGTGTGAGTGTGCGCGCGCTCGTGTGTGTGGACGTGTGTGTGCGTGTGTGTGCGAGTGTGTGTGTATGTGTGCATGTGTACGTGTGTGTGAGTGTATGTATTTATATGCGTGTATGTGATTGTATGTGTGTGTGTGTGCGCGTGTGTGTGCGTGCGTGCATGTGTGCGTGTGTGTGAGTGTGTGTGTATGTTTGTGTATGTGTATATGCGTGTGTGTGCGTATGTGTGTGCGAGTGTGTGTGTGCATGTGTGCGTGTGTGTGTACGCGCGTGTGTATGTGTGTGTGCGTATATATGTACATGTGCGTGAGAGAGAGTGTGTGAGTATAAATGTGTGTGTATATGTGAGCATGTGAGTATTTAATGTATACGAATGATTCTGTGTGTGTGTGTGTGTGTATCTGTGATTGTGTGTGTGCGAACATGTACATGCGTGTTGTGTGTGTGTGAGAGAGAGAGAATAAGTATGTGTGTACCTGTGTATGTGAGCACAAGAGAATGTAATGTACGCGTATGATTGTCAGTGTGTGTGTGTGTGTGCGAACATGTACATGCGTGTTTGTGTGTGTGAGTATAAATGTGTGTGTACGTATGTATGTGAGCATGTGAGTATGTAATGAACGCGAATGATTGTGTGTGTGAATGTGTATGAACATGTACATATGTGTTTGTGTATGTGTGAGTGTGAGAGAGAGAGAATAAGTATGTGTGTACCTGTGTATGTGAGCACAAGAGAATGTAATGTACGCGTATGATTGTCAGTGTGTGTGTGTGTGTGTGTGTGGTGTGTGTGTATCTGTGATTGTGTGTGTGCGAACATGTACATGCGTGTTTGTGTGTGTGAGTATAAATGTGTGTGTACGTATGTATGTGAGCATGTGAGTATGTAACGTACGCGAATAATTGTGTGTGTGTATGTGTGTGTGAACATGTACATGTGTGTATGTGTGTGTGTGTATAAATGTGCGTGTACGTATGTATATGAGCATGTGAGTATGTAATGAACGCGAATGATTGTGTGTGTGAATGTGTATGAACATGTACATATGTGTTTGTGTATGTGTGAGTGTGAGAGAGAGAGAATAAGTATGTGTGTACCTGTGTATGTGAGCACAAGAGAATGTAATGTACGCGTATGATTGTCAGTGTGTGTGTGTGTGTGTGTGTGTGTGTGTGTGTGAATGTGCATGTGAACATATGCACGTGTGAGCGTGTGTTTGTGTGTGTGTGTATTTAGCATTACACTTTGGTAACTAGGGTTCTTCTCCTAATTGACGCTACATTCTAGAAAATCAAGGTGCTCTGACCGAAGTTATTAAAGTAAATGGAGTCATATAATTTGATAGTATCCTTTGAAAGCATTGTGTCATTCTCCTTAAGGGAATAGTTCCATTGTTGCAGAAAGTAGCTATATACCCGCTTCAACAACGCGTTACACAAATCGACAAATACATACACACTTTACGAACACGCACCACCGGACGCAAAAACGCGCGCGCGCACCACACACACACACACACACACACAGCTGCTTAGTAACACAAAGCCATGAGAGATCGATACGGTTCTCTGTGGTCATCACTGTTGTTATCGATGCTGGTGTTGTTCAATCTTAGACCAGCTTCGATCGACCGTTCTAAGCATTCTAGTCGTGACCATCGTGTCTTTTCTCAGACATGATAATCGATTATACCACTGTGTGCTCCCCCACCCCTGGGCATGTGTCTTCTATTATAGCTTCGGATCGATTTGGTAGACAAAATATTGTGTGGAAGTCTGCCGTGTATGTGTGTGTGCCTGTTTGTGTGTTTATGCTGCCTACCGCTTGACAACTGTTGTTGGTTTGGTTACATCCTCGTCAAACTTATGAAAACAAATAAACAAGGTATTGGGGTCGATTTGCACGGCTAAACTCTTCAAGGTAGTGCATCAGCATGGTTGCAATCCAATGATTGAAACAAGTAAAAGATAATATATAGATGATGATGATGATGATGGTGATGATGATGATGAATTAGTAAAACTAAGAAGAAAAAAGAAAGAAAACAAGAGAGGTACAAGTTTTCATAAAGGCGTTATTAGTCTAACGCTTGAAAAGAAAAGGAAAGTGTCTTCACGTTTCGGATGTTAATCCTTTGTCAGAAAAACGAAAAAGAAGGAATGGTGGTAGAAAGGTGTGAAGAAGAAGAAGAAGAAGAAGAAGAAGAAGAAGAAGAAGGGGCCGGGTGGGAATGCGGTTCAATGGTAGAAGAATTGGGAAGAGAGAAAAAGTGGTATGTTGTGTAAAAAAATTGATTGTATAAACATATGGAGAAAATGTTGTTTTACGCGGATTGAAAGGAACCTGGTGGCAGAGGTGAAAGTGTTAATGGAATCTAAAGTAGAAGTTGTGAAGTTCCTGCGTAAAGTCAGTGAGC
The DNA here is from genome assembly GCF_006345805.1 of Octopus sinensis. Lineage (NCBI taxonomy): Eukaryota > Metazoa > Mollusca > Cephalopoda > Octopoda > Octopodidae > Octopus > Octopus sinensis. Next base: position 38,197,203 of record NC_043006.1, read on the forward strand.
GAAATTTAAGTAGTGCAATGCAGGATGATATCCAACGTTGCGGAGAAATGCAGGAAACGTTTAACAATTGGTGAGTAAGATCCATGAGAAGGAACTCAGGGTGATAACTGTACCGTGAAGTAATTGTATAGAGACGAAAATACGTGTTGCCGAGAAGAAAGATTAAAGTGGAGGTTTAGTAGAGACCGATGCAAGGGGAAGTAATCTACGCGTGTTAGTGTGTTTGCAAAGGACCTACATATTGACAAGGAAGCGACAGAAACTAGTCCTTTTCGAAGTTTCACTTGAAAAAGATGGTATTATTTTTATACAATCGTTTATTTTTCAAGTAATTGATAATTATATAATGTTCTTTAACAAACAATAAAGCTGTAGGCATAGCAGCTGAAATATGAAAATTTATTGCAAACAAAATTGAAGATTATTTCCTCAAGAAATACATCAAATATTATTGTTATTAAAAATTTTGAAAAATTCTGTCTTTTTAATTTCAGTATCATTTAAGGGTCACAGAAGATTATTGATTCGCTAAAATGTGCCGGAACGGTAAAAGATGAATACTTTAGTACAAACATCGCAATCAGATAAGTATATCAAGTTCAACGTTGAGCTATTTTTGCATATTTATTTGAATTATATTTCTCGGCGTCGAGATTTCACGACCTTGAAGACGCATCTCAAATTTGATTTGAAAATTTTTGAAAGGAAGTTAAGCATAGAGACAAAGTTTAAATACTTTCATACACTTTTCCAAGAGGTTTTGTTGGTGGCTAAGCGACGTCTGTTATGCTGTTGATCGATTACTTGGAACCAACAGTTTATCTTTTAATTTACAGTACAGAGAAAGGTGGCGAGCTGGTAGAACCGTTTGCACATCGGGGAAAAATGCTTAGCAGTTTTTCGTTCGTCTTTACGGTCTGAGTTCAAACTCCACCGAGGTCGACTTTACCTTTCATCCTTTTGAAGTCTATAAAATAAGCAATCGATTTTCAATCCCTCAAAATTACAGGCCTTGTTCCTATAATAGAAATTTACAGTATAGGGAAGGTGGAGCTTGAATACAGCTGAGATTAAAATTTCCTTTATCTTTTCGGTGGCGATAAAATAAAGCACTGGAATCGATGTAATTAGCCATCTTCATAAAAACTGCTGGCCTTGCAGGGGCTGGAAGTGCACCTTCTAGAATTTTTGTGAGGTGCAAAATCAAACACCCCTACTTTTCTCAGGATTAGAAAACTGTGAATAAAAAGTGATCTGTAAAAAGTAGCTCAAAGCTAGATTTCTTTTCAAAGAACAATGAACAAAAATAAATTAAAACCAAAAACAATAAGATCGTATATGTAAACATTTTTTGCACTCCCTAAGCAAGTTTCGTTCTTGTGCCAGTGCCTTGCACCTTAATTTGAAAGCATTCACAGTACAGAGGCCTGGTAAGTTTAGCAAAGATAACTCTCTTTTAAGGTTCGAATTGGCTTAAGAAAAATGTAACCAAATACCTTCAGGTTGCAACGGCAAATTTTGGAGCCGTATTGAAGGAAAGATAAACAACACCGGTGATACCCAGGAATATGGTACACGCTAATTAGAATATAAAATTACAGATTTTGCTTACTTTCTCTCTCACAATTTGTTTAGAATGGTGATTTATTTCACTGTTTACAGATTTTTCTGATTGCTCAGTTTACGTTTAGAATTTTATGCACCATCAAGGAAACAAGGAAAAAGAAAAAAGGGATTCAGTTGCAGGAGATGGCTGGAGACGGTGAGGGAGCAACAGGTTGTAGACTCTAGAACAGTGGTTCCCAACCTTGGCTCCACAAATTTCATATATATATATATATATATATACATATATATATATATATATACATACATACATACACACACACACACACACACACAAACACACACACACACACACACACACACGCACACACAAGGATAAGCATATTAAAAGGGGTTCGTGGGAAAACACATTTAAATGAAAGGGCTAGGAACCACTGTTGGAAACTACTGCTCTAGAACAAATGATGTGTTCAACCGCGTCTCGTAGACATGATTGCGAAGGCGTTGCCGCGGAGAATGGCTAGTGACACTCACTGCAACAGCTGCAGCACCTCGAGGTGCTTATTTCTCAAATGAGCCGCAGTTAACCCGGTTTTGCGGAGGAAATTGGTAGTGCAGGGTCCGAGAACATCTGAGGTGTCGATGGCGACCGACACCGAAGCGTCTTTCGTTTCTTTTTTACCGCCTTCACTGACGAAGTGTACACTATTTAATATTAACTTTGAAGGTTCACTTCTTGTTCACCACTTTTACCACAAATTTTATTAAGAAGGTAATATAGGTATCAGAAATGGTGGAGCTCTCGACTGAAAACTCCACATATATTTTTTTACTTTAGTACTTTACCCCCTGATATCAAACTTCAACCCAAGTTGATTCAACTCTCGCTATTATTCTACGATTAAAACAATATTCTATCAGCAATATATTAAGATATATTCAGTCAGTTACACCGCTCAAATTCCTGCACTAGATCTTTTATCATTTATTTGTTTCAGTTAATGGACTGCGGCCATGCTGGGGTGCCATTTTGAAGAATTTTTTTTTTAGTCGAATGAATCGAACTCAGTGCTTTTTTTGTTCTGAAGACTGGTACTTATTCTAACGGTTCTTTGGCCGAACTACTTGGAACTTTCCAGGAAGTACCACCCCTCCTCGGAACTTTTCACGAAGATTCCTATCCCCCTTCCTTGGAACTTTCCGGGAAGTACCCCCCCCCTCATCGGAACTTTCCATGAAGATTCCTATTCCCCTCCTCCCCTTCCATGGAACTTTCCAGGAAGTACCTCTCCCTCTTCGGAACTTTACATGAAGGTTCCTAATCCCCCTCCTCCCCATCCTTGAATTTTTCCGGGAAGTACCTCCCCTCCTCGGAACTTTCCAGGAAGTACCTCCCACCTCCTCGGAACATTCCATAAAGATTCTTATTCGCCCTCCTCCCGTTCCTTTTTTTATAATTTGTATATTTTATTATAAATGCAAAAAAAAAAATCACCACGAAGCAAAGGACGTAAGCTTAAATAGTAAACCGTGATAGATGAACCGCGATATATGATGATCAAAATCACCGTCGTTTGAACCTAGAATCTAGAGACGGACGAAATGCCGCTAGCGATTATCCGGCATACTAACGGCATGCTAGATCGCTGCTTAAAGCATCACAATTTAATAATTAACCGGTTGATATACACATTGCTTCTCCTGATACAGATAGCGAGACATATCGAGAGAGAGAGAGAGAGAGAAAACTTCAGCTGTCAAGTAAGTCAGCGGCGCCAAATAAGCGACACAAAATAAGCGACACCAAATAGTGGGCGCTGACTAGCCCGCGCCAAATAGTCATTGCCAAATAGGGGGTGCCAAATTGGCGGCGCCCAAAACAGCTGTGCCAAAACGTCTCAAGCCCAATCTACAAAACATATATATTCTACCCATTCACTACCCAATAAAATAACATAAGACTATCTCTCACATAATCGATACTTGATACTGTAACACATCTCAAATCTCGCAAATAAAACAGAAAAGATATCAAACTACCTGAGATGAATATATTTTCATAATATTTGCATGTCTGGCAAGAAAATAATGCTAATGTAAATAGAAGTTTGGATTTCAATAAACTAGCGCATTTAATAGGATACATACTTGAAACCAACAAGATATCAGACAGAGAAATAAAACATTTAAAATAAAGATAGAATACATAAATAGTAACAACGAATAAAAAAAAAAACACAAGCGCAGGGAGAAAGAAAAAAAAGCATTAAAAGTTTAAACAATGAGAAACGTAGATCATGAAGATAGATCTATCGGAAGCGAAGCAAACGGAATATTGAAAGAGAAAGCGAGAGAGATAGAGAGGGGGAGGAGGGAGAGAGCGAGAGAGAGCGATACAATGAAACCAAACCACAGTATGCCTACAAAATATCGATTAACAAAAAAAAAAAAAAGAAACCGAACCTGATTTACACAAACGAAAATGTGAATACAAGTGAAAAGATCTAAGGGTAGAAATATATCTAAAGCTGGAAATCTTGAATATGACAATAATGCAAAGGTGGAAATAGTTAAAGAATCAAAATCGATAGAATATTTTCCTATGGACCAACGAAAGACATCTCCTCCAAAGATAAAACTTTTCGATAAAGTAATAACAATGAAAAGAAAGAAACTGGGCTACCATAGATATACTGAAAGTATGATAGGAGACACCAATTTTACCACGCTGTACATACTGTGCGTGTATGTATGTATGTATGTATGTATGTATGTATGTATGTATGTATGTATGTATGTATGTATGTATGTATGTATGTGTGCGTATGTATGTATGTATGTATGTATGTATGTATATAATATATATATACACACATTATGTATGTATATACGTATATGTATATATGTGTGTGTGTATGTATATCTGTATATATATGTATGTATGTATATATATGTGTGTATGTGTATGTATATGTAGGTGTGTACGCGTATGTGTGTGTATATGTATGTATATATGTGTGTATATGTAGACATAGGTATGTATGTATAAAGTATGTATCTGAACCCGACCCTTTCAGACAGAAGAGAGAAGAGAAAGTTGGTTAACGTCTTAAAACAAACACACAGATAAATTAGAAGACAAAACAAAATCTTTCTAATGTCAATATTATAGTCGTTGGCTAAGAAGCTAACCTTTGCAACCACGTGATTACGGGATCAATTCTATTGCGCACCACTTTAAGCAAGTCAGGACGTCTATTAATGAAAGCGATTAAACACAATTTTTGTTATTTCTTGAAAAAAAAAACATAGCTTCCATGACGTCAACAGATACACATGTACAGAATACACGCACATATAATGAATGTCATGGCTGCCAATCAACACAAACACATGTCCACTATCTGTGACATATACACACACATAGTCTTCACGCTCTCTAAGAAAGAAAAACGTCGACTTTTTGATGTACACAATATTTTAATCATTTAGAAATATTTTAAACTTGAATGTGATTTAAAAAATGTAAGTTGTCTGTACAGTGAGTATTTATATTTTAGCTTTTTTTAAACACTGTATTTTACTGTTTTTTAAAAATTTGTTTTCAAGTGAATGGCGATGTTTCGCTTTAACTCTCAGAACTGTCATCCGGAGTTCGTTAATTTCCATAAAAAAAATTATTTACTTTTGTTTTAAAGTGAAAGAGAGGAGAAAGTAAAGGATGCATGTACGTATATATGAAATGGGCGTGTGTGTGTGAAAGAGAGAGCGAGAGAAAAAAGAGAGAAAAAGAGTGAGCAAAGGGGTGTATCATGTGCACGTACACACAGCAATACATATGCGTACATCTTTTTTGTACCGCTTCCTCCGCTATTACAAGCTACTAGAATAAATTGAAGAAAATCATATCTACCCGCTTCTATTTTACTGGAAAGTTGATGACGCCGAACTTAATACTCCTATGGCCATTTCTCTTCTTTTATCGTTTGTATCATAAATTGTATATATGTATATTTTCAAATGTGAATTTTCGAAGATTGATGAACGTGGTTTCAGTAGGGGTTGAAAGAATTAATAGACATGCACACATCCTCATTAGTCAGTTCCTTATCAAATTATATTAACGAGGTTGGAGATGTGTGGAGAGACATAGTACACAAAAAATACAATTCCATAGAATGTTGCATAACCGTGATCTTCAGATTAGATATAACATAGTAGTAGTAGTAGTAGTAATTGGTGCATTGGGAACTGTGGGTAAAGATATAGAGAGATGGTTGAAGGAGATTGGAATAGAGTGTCCTGTAGAGCTTCTGCAGAAGGCTTGCCGTTTAGGGACAGGAAAGATTATCAGGAGGATAATCAGGAGGATCTTTACCTTTTGACCTACAGATTAAAAAAATATTTTTTTATAACTAAACACTTTCAAACTTCGGACACTAGTAGAATGTGTCATATAAAAAAAAACATCTTTTACTCGTAGCATTTTTGAGAAAAACATATTTGCGAAGTAATTTCACGTTAAAGTAGTCCTATTTCGGTAATTTCAACCAATCAATGACGTATATTCAGCTGAATAAAATTACTGCCGTTGTTGGTCAACAACAACTATCGGCGGTGTATATTTCGTTTGTCACTGTTATTTATGACATCGTTCGTGCATTTCGACTGGTTTTAGCGTTAAGGTTTTAAGGTTATGGTTAGTGTTTTAGGGTTAGGGTTGGGGTTTTAGGGTTAAGGTTTTAGGGTTAGGGTTTTAGGGTTAGGGCTTTAGGGTTAGGGTTAGGGTTAAAGTTTTAAGGTTAGAGTTATCCTAAATAACAGTGACAAACGAAAAATACGCCTCCGAAAGTTTTTGTGGACAAACAACGGCAGTAATTTTATTCAGCTGAATACACGTCATTGATTGGTTGAAATTACCGAAATAGGACTACTTTAATGTGAAATAACTTCGTAAACATAAGTTTTTCTCAAAAATGCTAAGAGTAAAATATGTTTTATATGACACATTCTACCAGTGTCCGAAGTTTGAAAGTGTTTAGTTACAAAAAATTATTTTTTAAATCTGTAGGTCAAAAGGTAAAGATCCGGAATATTTAGTTATGACTGACGAATAGAGACCTTAAGAAAGAAACAGAGGGACGAATAATGACCGCTCAAAGTCAGTCATTGCGGACGAATATCATTAAATCAAAGGTAGAAAATTCTGAAAAGTGTAGAGTATGTAATGAGAAAGAGGACAAACAAACACGACTGAAAACCATTATACAGTTCCTGTAGTACTTTGGCACAGAAGGAATAAAGACACAGACACGGCTCTATGGCCAAGGTACTGCACTGGGATATATTGAAGAGGATTTAGAGTAGGAAGAAAATGTTGCGAGCATCAACCAGAAAATATAATAGAGAACGACTAAAACAAGATTTTATGGGATTTTAATGTACAGATTGATCGCGCATTCATGCCAGGTGACCAGATATTAGGTTCTTCACATTGGAAAAAGAGGGTTCTTCACCATCATAGATGTGGATATATCTGCAGCGGGGGAAGAGAAAATAGGAAAATGTCAGGATTTGGCGAGGGAAATACGACGACTGTTGAGGGTTTCTAAAAAAGTAGTTTGATTTGTTATAAGTAGCTTAGGTACGGTCACCAGCAGATTTAACAGATCCTTTATGGAGATAGGTCTAACTATAAGAGTTGCATTAATTCAGAAATCTGCTCTACTGAGAACAGGTGAAAACAATATCAGTAATAATTGGGGCACTGGGCATGGATAACAAAAAAAAAAAAAAGAAAACAGAGCAGCAGAAAATGTAGAAGCTATACCCGGATACTAAACACTCACACACTATCCAAAAAATAGTCCTGCTGCGAACAGCCTACATTCCTACACAAGGTACTATCAATTCAACAATACAACCCAAACAAAACAATCCTAAACACTCTACACAGTAAATATCCAATTAAATAATCAACCCTGAAAGTTTCATCTGAATCCATCCTGTGGTTCTTGAGATATCTTGTCCACAGACAAACAAACAGGAGTGAAAACCATACCCCTGTATTCGCTAAGGCGGAGGTAATAATAATCCTTTCTACTATAGACACAAGACCCAAAATTTTGGAGGAGAAGAGTTGTCTATTACATCGACTCCAGTGCTTCACTGGTACTTAATTTATCGACCCCGAAAAGATGAAAGGCAAAGTCGACCTCGGCGGAATTTGAACTCAGAACGTAAGAACGGACGAAATACCTATTTCTTTACTACCCACAAGGGGCTAAACACAGAGAGGACAAACAAGGACAGACAAACGGATTAAGTCGATTATATCGACCCCAGTGCGTAACTGGTTCTTATTTAATCGACCCCGAAAGGATGAAAGGCAAAGTCGACCTCGGCGGAATTTGAACTCAGAACGTAACAGCAGACGAAATACGGCTACGCATTTCGCCCGGTGTGCTAACGATTCTGCCAGCTCACCGCCTTTTCGTCTGATAAAATCTCAGTCCTCAGTATTTGATTTCTTTTACTTGCAATATATCATTGCTAATAGGGCGGCGAGCTGGCAGAATCGTTAGCACGCCGCGCGAAATGCTTACCGATATTTCGTCTGCCGCTACGTTCTGAGTTCAAATTCCGCCGAGGTCAACTTTGCTTTTCATCCTTTCGGGATCGATAAATTAAGTACCAGTTACGAACTGGGGGCGATGTAATCAGCTTAATCCGTTTGTCTGTCCTTGTTTGTCCCCTCTATGTTTAGCCTCTTGTGGGTAATAAAGAAATAGGTATTTCGTCTGTCTTTTACGTTCTGTGTTCAAATTCCACCGAGGTCGACTTTGCCTTTCATCCCTTTGGGGTCGGTAAATTAAGTACCGGTTTCGTTCTGGGGTCAATGTAATCGACTGGCCCCGTGCCCCAAAATTTCGGGCCTTGTGCTTAGAGTAGAAGAGAATATATCATTGCTAATCATAATTAGCTCCCACTTTAGACCAACTTGCAATTACTTGAGCTACCCTGAGTAAGATATGAAACAGCTAATATAGAACAAATCAACTACAACAACAAAGACAATAATAATAATAATAATAATAATAATTCTTTCAAAATTTGGATCAAGACCGGTAGTCTTAAGGAGAAGGGATTAGTCGATTGTGTCAACATCAGTACTTGACTGTTACTGTGGTTTTCAATTATGAAAGGGTGAAAGGCAAAGCAGGTCTCGGCGGAATTTGAACTCGGAACATAAAAGTGGTGGGACAAATGCCGCAATACATTTTCCCCGACGCTCCCATGGTCCTCCCAATCCAACATTCTCTAATAATAATGGTTTCTGATTTAAGGCAGCGAGCTGGTAGAAACGTTAGCACGCCGGGGAAAATGCTTAGCGTTATTTCGTCTGTCTTTATGCTCTGAGTACAAATTCCGCCGAGGTCGGCTTTACTTTTCATCCTTTCAAGGTCGATACATTAAGTACCAGTTGCGCACTGGGGTCAATCTAATCGACCCCAAAATTTCGGGCCTTGTACCTAGAGTAGAAAAGAATGATGGTTTCTGATTTAGATACAAGGCGGTGGCTGGGGTGGTGGAGTATTAGTTGATATCATTGATTCATTGCTCGACTGGTTCTTCATTTTGTCGAATCGGAAAGGACGAAAGGTAAAAACAACAAGAACAATTATAAAAATAAATAAAAAATCGCATTTGGTAATTTATTCACTTTTATTGTTTTGAAAGTTATTCTATAATTATTACGAGTCAGTAATAATGGCTAGAATCACAGACAAAGTAACGAGGCAATTTAATATTGCCCGAGACATCATACCTCTACTAGCTTTGCTTTCATCTTGCCAGTCACAGAAAATACGTTCAGTTGAACCACAAGTTTTTTTAAGAGTGAGACCAAAGGACTCGTTCAGCTTGTAACCGTGGTAGTTTGCGGGTGTGTAACACGAGCCATTCAGGTGCTCCACCGAGCCGCTGTTTATGATTCTTTCCACCTTGCAAGAACAGTCAATAGGGTTTTCGCTGAGGTTCAATTCGTAAAACGTACATTGCGGTGCCTGGACTACAAAGGTAACATCATCCACTTTATTACCAGCAATATCGAAGACAATTGGCCGCTTGAGGATTTTGAAGGCTTTAGGGGATATACGACGTATCCTCATAGAGCGCATGACGATGTTCCTGGCTTTAAGACCGCGGAAAAACTCTTCATCGATGTTTTGGAAATTGTTGTACGAAACATCAATAAAGGTTAATTTACGTAAATGTTTCAAAGCTTTAACAGGCATGTGATCTAGTTTGGTGTTTTTCATGTACAGTGTGACCAGGCTGTCTTCTAGCCCGGAAAACATGTCCTCTTCAATTTCAATTCGGTTACCACTGATGTCCAAAGTCTTTAGTCTGAAGGTACCATTAAAGGAGTCATTGGCCAGATAAGAAATTCGATTGTCGCTCAGGATAAGGGTCTCCAAAGAATCCATATATTTTAAACCGTGGATAGGGACTGCTGGCATATCGTTATTACTGAAGTCTATCAAACGAAGTGAGTTAGCCAGTCCTCCAAACGAGTTTTTGTGAATGGATGTTGTTGACAGTAACTGATTCGATACTAAATACAACTCACGGAGATCTTTCAGGTTTTGGAATGTATTTTCCGGGATAGTGTTGATCTGATTCGAATTCAATACGAGTTTTCTTAATTTCCTCAAGCGAGAAATCTCCGATGGTATTTTAGTGAGAAAATTCTTAGAAAGATCCAGTTCTTGTAATTGATCCAATTCTACAAAGGCTCCCCAGGAGATGCGAAAAATCCCACACGACTTGAGACTTAACTTGTTCAAAGAAAGAAGTCTTAATCCACGGAAATAACCACCAGGAAATGGGATTAACCAGCCGCCATTTTTATCTAAAACTAGTTCACGAAGCTGTATCATATCATGTAAGAAATACAACTGTTCTTGGAAATTAATTCCCATCTCGACCAAAATGATTTTCTGTAAATAATCTCGGATGGGTTGTAATGCATGTTTATGAATGGTCAAATTTTCACTGTAACTAAAGTCAAGAATTTCAATTTTTATATTGGGAAAAGCATTCGGTGGAATCGTACCAAGCGAGTTATTTCGAAAATCTATTAGTCTTACTTTCGACTTGTCATGAAACTTCAGTTCTGGAAATTTAGACAGGCCACGGGAAGAGCAGTTGACCATGAGAAGAAAGTCAAGAGTCATTTTGTCGACAGCCACTGAGCAGTTGCAGGGAAATGTTGATGGACATTCCAACACAGAGCCAGACCAAACTCTCGCAACAAGAACGCTGCCCACCAAGCCCAGCCATGTGAATAGCAGTACAGCGTTCATGTTCTTTCATGCTGCATCTGAAAAATAAATAAATAAATAAATAAATAAATAAATAGAAAAATAGATAAATATATAAACAACAACAACAACAATAATAATATTTTCTACAATAGGCACAAAGCCTGAATTTTTTGAGGGGGAGGATTGCCGATTACATCAACCCCAGTGTGTAACTGGTACTTATTGCCTTTCAAGGATGAAAGGCAAAACCAACCTCGGCGGAGTTTCAACTCAGAATGTAAGGACGGACGACGGACGAAATGCCGCGAAGCATTTTGCCCGGTGTGCTAACGATTCTGCCAGGTTACAGCCTAAATTTCCAAAATTGAAGAAAGAGGAAGAAAACAAACAAAAAATACAATTCCTTGAAATTTGAAACAGGAAGAATTTGGAGCATGCGAACAGTAAAGGTCGTACCTATTATAATTGGTGCACTGGGAACAGTAAGTAAAGGTATAGACAAAAAATGGCTGAAGGAGATTCGAACAGAATGCCCAGTAGAGCTCCTACTGAAAGGTTGTCTCTTAAGGACAACAAAGATTATCAGGAGGGCTCTAAGTACTTGAAAGACAGCGGGAAACTTGTGGATACCTAAGGTTACAGGTAGTAACCCGTTACCTACATAAATCGTACCAGGAAGAAGACCAAACCTGAGCCAAACCAAAATAAGAAGAATAATCCTTTCTATTCTAGGCATGAGGCCTGAAATTTGGGGGAGGGGAGGGGTTAAGTCAATTGTATCGACCCCATTACTCAACTGGTACTTAATTTATCGACCCCGAAGGGATGAAAGACAAAGTCGACCTCGGCGAAATTTGAACTCATAACGTAGCGACGGGTAAAATACCGCTAAGCATTTCACCCAGAATGCTAACGATTCGGCCAACTCATTGCCTTCATAATAATAAGAATAATGACGACAGAAACACATAAATAACGGAATGCAATTATAATGAAGTAAATATGAAAATATGTAGCAGAGACTAACGTATTTAGGTATCTATTTTTCTGTTTTTCAGTCTGTTTGTGTATGTATCAATTAAGCTTGCTAGCTAATACACACACACTCTCTCTCTCTCTCTCTCTCTCTCTCTCTCTCTCTCTCACACACACACACACACACACACACCCCAACACATATACATTCACACACCCACAAATAGCTTTTGTTTATGCTGAGGTGTGTAGATAAAAAATATCAAATACAATTTTTTTGAAAGAAGTGTATAGATTCATATATGCTAACTCCGGTTTCGGCCTATAGAGTCTGCTGTAAGATGGCTTTCGTTAGTGTACATGTTGAAGATTTTGTTAAAGAAAGCAACTGTAAAATTAGCCCAGAAAACATGTATAAGCTCTTCAAGGGCCACAAGGCAAATATATTGTAAGGACAAATTCAACTCGAAAAGCATTTAATACCGGGCTGGTGTCTGCATCAGCAACATATTAGTAAGCAATTTCGATTTTGCAAAATACTCCTAGAAGATCGCCCACATCAGTACAAAAACGCAGCCCATATTTACCACCAGGAAAAGATATCTGCATGTTCAAAGCACATTTGGAAATTGAGAGAGATGAAGATAAAAACTGCATCCCATGAGCAGTTTTAGATAAGACAGTAATTTACAAATGGCACAAATTTATGTGGCTTGTACCTCATACACATGCCCTATATCATACCCCATCTTTCCTCAACCTTGTATGAAGAAACTGTCAATATATACCCAAATTTCTCATTGAAAAGTTTAAATGAAAACCGTTTTTATGCATGACAAACGACAAACGATTAACAAGTCATCTTTACTGTTTGTACTGCCTAAAAATATGAAATATCTTATTTTCAGATCAGGTGACGTGTAAGGTCGACTGGCCGGCCGAACGAAACCAAGTGGGTATGTAATCTATTTTTGTATACCTCTCTCACATGCACATATATACACATGTACTCTTACATGCACAAATTCTTTCTTTTTCACTCTCTCACTTTCAACGACATACATGTACACGTGCCAACATGCATATATAAACATGCACTACTCCACACATAAAGTTTGAACATGGTTCTAAATAGTTAACCTATGTATTTATGATATTCATAAATTAGCATTTATCATATTATAGTCATTTGCTAAAGTTGTTGCATCTAGAAAATATGTATCAATATTACTAATACACAAACTCACACACAATGAATTACTTTATTTTTAATTTCCTCTCCTCCCTCTGGCTTCATTTCTTTTACATACACTTCTCACGGAACAATTTTAGCGCTCGAGTTGTCTTATCAATTACATTGATACTTGACATTACACGATTTAGTAATTGATTACCACGTAGACTGATAGCCGAGTCTGTAAGAGAAGCTTACTGTATTAGCTGCGCGATTCTCTGAATCCGTATCTTATACTTCTTATTTATACATATATGCATGTGAGATCTTTTCCGTTTGGCTGCGACTTAGAGATTTCTTCAATTTCTGTTCTAATTGATTTCATACTTGGTGTAAAGATGTAATTTTGTATGTTAATCATTGACTTGAAATTCATTTTCGCCATGAATCAACAAATAAAGAGTTAACAGCTTTTAAAGTTTTCAAATTTTGGGTAATTTTAGCTATTCGTAAGTCACAGATATATTCATGCCTGCTTCCGTAGTATCAAACCAAACATGAGAACCCTTTTGTCTGCGAGAATGCACATGTGTTAACAAATATATTCTACGCGAAACCACATGCCCGGATGTTGTGTTCTGTTTTGCTGCTTGTGCCCAGCTGTTGCTCGTATCCCGGTCGTGAGATGTGCTAGATATAATAGCTAAACAGGCCTAAAATTATGCACATTATTGGGGGTAGGGTTTACATAAAAGTATGAATTCTCGTGTGTAGAATACAAATTCGCAAAATTTTCTAAAAATTCCAAAGAATAAAAATATTTATGAAGGGTTTATATGTTATTCGTAAAGCAGAATTTGATTTATTTACAGTCTCATATTAAAACACATGCTATTTTCAGAATGATGACAACACGTGCACTCACGTACAAAATGACAGCTTCCATGTCCTGTTTTCCGAGTGAGTAAGAACTATCAAACTTTAAAACTCTCACTATATATTTTTAAAATAATTTCTGGAAAAAGTGAAATATCTCTCGGGATTCAGCGTGAAAAATTACATCAATACACCAAATTTTAAAATTTTCACTAAACTTTGAGATTTCTTCGGGTCGAGCGAAACAGAAAAGATTCTGCATGTATGTATATGCACACACCACACACAAACTTACATACATGCATGGATGCATACATACATACATGCATTCATTCATACATACATATGTGTGTGTGTGTGTTTGTGTGTAACTTTAAAATTTTTTGCAAAAGAATTCTTGATACAGTCACAATATTTGAAGAAATAATATCTCAAAATAAAATTGAAATATATAAAAATATCATAGAAGAAAAAAAGAATAGCACGAACCTGATTTTCTAATATATTTTTCTATAGTTAATAATTTTCATTTTAAGAAAACCGTTTATATCTATCTATTTCTATCTATCTATCTATCTATCTATCTATCTATCTATCTATCTATCTATCTATCTATCTATCTATCTATCTATCTATCTATCTATCTATCTATCTTTCTATCTACCCTTAAGATTTATATAGATAATTTTTTTCTTAATATATATACCCGCGCGCGCATGTGTGTAACTTTAAAGCTTCTTGCAAAAGAATTCTTGATACATTCACAATATTTGAAGAAATATTTTCTTAAAATAAAATTTATATGAAAACATCCTAGAAAAACAGAATAGCACGAACTTGTTTCTCTAATTTATTTTTCTATAGTTAATAATTTTCATTTTAAGAAAACCTTTTCTATCTATCTATCATATTTATAGAGATAAAAAATTTCTTAATAGGCGCAGGAGTGGTTGGTAAGCAGCTTGCTTACCAACTACATGGTTCCGGGTTCCGTTCCACTGCGCGGCACCTTCGGCAAGTGTCTTCTACTACAGCCTCGGGCCGACCAAAGCCTTGTGAGTAGATTTGGTAGACGGAAGCTGAAAGAAGCCTATATATATATATATGTGTGTGTGTCTTTCTATGTCTGTGTTTGTACCCCCACCATCGCTTGACAACCGAAGTTGGTGTGTTTACGTCCCCATAACTTAGTAGTTCGGCAAAAGACACCGATAGAGTAAGTACTAGGCTTATAAAGAATAAGTCCTGGGGTCGATTTGCTCGACTAAAGTCGGTGCTCCAGCATGGCCTCAGTCAAATGACTGAAACAAATAAAAGAATAAAAGAATATATGTGTGTGTG
>NC_043006.1:38222463-38242463 GCF_006345805.1 Octopus sinensis
GGGGACGCAAACACACCACCATCGGTTGTCAAGCGATGTTGAGGGGACAGACACAAACACACACACACACACACACACACACACACACACACACACACACACACACACACACACACACATATATATATTTATATATACGACGGGCTTCTTTCAGTTTCCGTCTACTAAATCCACCCACAAGGCTTTTGTCGGCTCGGGACTATAGTAGAAGACACTTGGCCAAGGTGCCACGCAGTGGGACTGAACCCGGAACCATGTTTACAGTAAAATTCAATTTTTGCAATACTTTAACTTCTATTACTGAAAGATGCAGGCGTAGCTGTATGGTTAAGAAACTGATATTGGTTTGTTTACATCCCCGTAACTTAGCGGTTCAGTAAATGAAACCGATAGGATTATGTACAAGACTAAATAAAAACGTAAGTGCTGAAGTCAATTTATTCGACTAAACTCGTCGAGGTGGTGCCCCAGCATGGCCGCAGTCCAATGGCTGAAACTATTAAAAGACAGAAAATTGATAATTTGGCTCGATCTGTTCAATTACCCCAAATTATACCTTACTGTAACGATGAACACTGGATAATGAAGTCCTAGACATACAAGAACAAAGAATGGCCATGGCTAGAACGCGTATGATCATAATTCTGTTTTATCATAGTGACTTGGAAGCTTCACAAGAATTTCGGCTGCCACTGAAATTTGTATTAATTCTAGTAGCGATCTGAAATGTCCTCGACAGCTATTCGAAAACAAGTAGCAAATCTTAAACTATTCTGTTTTCTTTTGCCATAAAATGTAGTCTTAGGCGTTGCCGTAAGAACTAATTTGGATAATATTAAGTTTATGTTCCTCTAAGGTGATACAAACACTGAAACATGCTTGTTTGAGAATGATATTAATAATTGGCCAATATGGTTTTCTCTCTTTACCGCTTGTATATACTTCTACTAAGCTTGTTGCATTGCTCTATGTATTAAATAGGTTGGCACAAAATTATGAATAGCTATTTGCGCAGACGACGCTTTTGAATTACTGGCATATAATGTATTTACTGGCATATAATGTAGACTTTCGTATAAGATTCACCTCGATTTTACAAATTTACTATTTCATTATATTGAAAGATATTTTAAGTGATTTAGTATTTGTATGTGGGAGAGATGTATGATTCCGCGCATATAAATATAATGCTATGACAGTATACTGGAATAACGTATTAAACCATATATTTATCATATTAACTGCGTTATACGAGCTCCAATATTCAGTTTTATCTTCTTGCAGATCAACTATATAGTTGTTTATATTTTGGTCGAAAGAATTGTCACAAAGGATATATAAAACACATATTTCTATGGCGTATAACGTAACCGTGATTGGCCACCAGGTTGGTACACCAACATTGTGGAGGCGCAATGGCCCAGTGGTTAGGGCAGCGGACTCGCGGTCGTAGGATCGCGGTTTCGATTCCCAGACCGGGCGTGGTGAGTGTTTATTGAGCGAAAACACCTAAAGCTCCACGAGGCTCCGGCAGGGGATGGTGGTGATCCCTGCTGTACTCTTTCACCACAACTTTCTCTCACTCTTACTTCCTGTTTCTGTTGTACCTGTATTTCAAAGGGCCGGCCTTGTCATTCTCTGTGTCACGCTGAATATCCCCGAGAACTACGTTAAGGGTACACGTGTCTATGGAGTGCTCAGCCACTTACACGTTAATTTCACGAGCAGGCTGTTCCGTTGATCGGATCAACCGGAACCCTCGTCGTCGTAACCGACGGAGTGCTTCCATCCACACCAACATTATGGTTTTGTTGTCATTTCAAAATAACTGATAGGCTTAACATTCCGTTAATTTTTCAAAGAGAACTTCCATTTATATAATTTTTAAAATGTCTCTCAAAGGTAACGCAACCATTAAATAATGTAAGACACATCAGGTGTGGGTTATGGATGCTGGGGAAGGATGTATAATGAGATGATGACACTAGACCACATAACTGCCAACGTCTGTAACAATTTGGCTCGCTTTCCATATCTTATTTGGAACAATCTTGCAGATTCATTTGGCTCTCAAGCCCGTAACACGACCGCATGAGACACAGGATAATCTTTTTTAAGCATTAGGAAAAAAAAAAAGAACAAACCGCATCATATACATAAGAAAATACAGTATTTTTGTAATTCGTTCGATTTCTTTACGTTAATAATTGTACGTCATAAAGCGGCGAGCTGGCAGAATGCCTAGCAGCATGTCGTCTGTCTTTACCCTCTGAATTCAGATTTCATTGAGGTTGACTTTGCCTTTCATCCTTTCGAAGTCGATAAAATAAGTACCAGTCATCAACTTATCCTCTCTCACGAAATTGCTGGCCTTGTACCAAAATTTGAAACCAATAATAACACGCAATGAATCTCTCATTAATTCCGGCAAGTACGATGAAGGATATTTGTCGCTAAGAAAGTGAAACTAAGATTGTTTTATGTAATTTAATGTTAAGCTGGAATATATATGAGCAATATTTAGAACTTAGAGTATAAAAAGGCGCAGGGCAGGGCAATGTGGTTCGGGAGCTTGCTTGACAACCACGTGGATTCGGGTTCCGTCCAACTAAGAGAAGAAAAGGAAAATGGAGATTAGGAAGTTAATAATTGTTTATTATTAACAGCAATTTAATCCTCATCCCTTATAACCGTTTCAATTAATACCCAGTAAATATTAAATTTATATGTCCTGAGCATGATATCTTCAGAGGGGGAAAACTATACCATTGGATGTTTTATATGTATTTAGGGATTCATTATAGTAGACTATAATAGTAGACGGTTTATGACTTGTATTGTTATATATGCATATGTGTGAGTATCTATCTATCTATCTATCTATCTATCTATCTATCTATCTATCTATCTATCTATCTATCTATCTATCTATCTATCTATATCTATTATCTACCTAATCTAATCTATATGGCTATATAATTATATATAATATATATATAATATATATATTATATATATATATATATATATATATATAATATATATATATATCATCATCATCATCATCATCATCATCGTTTAACGTCCGCTTTCCATGCTAGCATGGGTTGGACGGTTCAACTGGGGTCTGGAAAGCCAGAAGGCTGCACCAGGCCCAGTCTGATCTGGCAGTGTTTCTACAGCTGGATGCCCTTCCTAACGCCAACCACTCCGTGAGTGTAATGGGTGCTTTTTACGTGCCACCGGCACAGGTGCCAGACGAGGCTGGCAAACGGCCACGATCGGATGGTGCGTTTTACGTGCCACCGGCACGGAGACCAGACGAGGCTGGCAACGGCCACGATCGGATGGTGCTTTTTACGTGTGTGTGTGTGTGTGTGTGTGCGTGTATGTACTGTATATGTATCACCACTGATGATAAGTCAATAAGGTTGGAAATCCATTGATGCAGTTCATCATTGTTTTCCAGTCTACAGGAAAATAGTTAAATTTGCTATGTTTGTGTTTCTACTACGTAGGTTTACATTTATCATACCGTGTGGACTGAGATTCCCATTGACAAGCCGCTCATATCAAATAAAACGTATAAACATTTATGGTATGAAAATTAGTTGCCCTAGGTCTCTGTAGCTACAGGGCTGAGATTGGTTGCTTATTTCTTTGTGATTTGTCAAATGGAGTAGACAAGTCTCAAAAGAACTCGGTAAAGTTCGAAAATCGATGAAGGCTGTTCATTATCTATTTTTCAATAGATGGAGAAATAATTGAATTTGCTATGTTTGTATCTCTACTTCGTAGTTTACACTCCACCCCAACCCATCCACCCTCACATGCGTGTCTGATGTTGTGATTGTCTTCTCACACCGCTTGACAACCGGTGTTGGATTGTTTATGTTCCTGCAATTTAGTGGTTCGGTAAAAGAAACCAAAAGAATTAGTACCAAACTTTGAAAAAAACAAAACAAAACAAAAAGGTCTGGGGTAGATTTGTACGATAAAAAAGACCTTCAACACAGTGTCCTCTTGCATGGTTGCAGTCCAATGATCGAAACAAGTAAAAGATAGCAGATAAGAAATAAAAAAAGAAAAAGGAAAATAATTTCATAATCACAGAAAAAAAAAATATATATATAATTTCCTCTAGTGTCTAACCTCAATTATGTTTTCCATGTATCAATAGTGAAGTAATGCAATTCAATTGTCTGACATAGTCAATTACTTGGGTGCTGATAAAGCTAACAAAAAGACTAAATGCCTGACAGCGAAGTTTCTTCTTAACGATGTTAATGCGTTTTCGAATGGCCGTTTATATTAATATAATTAAACAGCCACACTGGTTATTATGATTCACACTCCTGTGCACTTAATCATTGCACTGGCAAAGACGTCTTCTACGAAAACAAAACAGTCTTTTTCATTAATACACCTTTCCAGATAAAACTCTTGCTTCCTCATATATGCAACATCAACGATTTCCGCGTTCAAATCAAGGTTACACTGTGTTATATATATATATATATATATATATACTATATATATATATATATATATATATATATACATAGATATATATACATATATATATCTATATAAATATATATATATATATATACTATATATATTACATATATATATATACATATATATATTATATATATATATATATATATATATAATATATATATATACATATATATATATGATATATATATATATACTATATATATATATAACTATATATATATATATATATATATATATATATATATATATATATATATATATAACATATATATATATATATATAATATATATATATATATATATATATATATATATATATATATGTATGTATGTATGTATGTATATATATATAGTTAATCGAAACAAGAAAGCACAAAAAAACACAACAACGCGAGGACGTGGAACAAATATAGTATTATTGGACGCTCAGGAAAGAAGGAGGGTTTAACGTTTCGAGCGGAGCTCTTCGTCGGAAACATAGGAGAAGGAAAGATCTAGAGAAGGGAAGAAAGAGGAAAAAAAATCGCCAACGGTACACACGCGGTCACATTTTGAATATATATATATAAAATATTGTTTATGTAGTATCAAGCCAGTTGAAGTATATATTAACTAAATTTGACTGAAATTGATGGGTGGAGCGTTTGGCCAATCAGATTCGCAAGGAGCCATGAAAGCGTTGATTTGTGAGTTTGATTCAGTCTGAGGTTAGCTCATTTTCAGTCATTTGTTTATATTTAAAAATTGTCGCTTCAAATTGGAGAATAAATATCATTATGATATATATTATATACTGTTATATCTATCTATCTATCTATCTATCTATCTATCTATCTATCTATCTATCTATCTATCTATCTATCTATCTATCTATCTATCAATCTATCTATCTATCTATCTATCTATCTATCTATCTATCTATCTATCTGACGAGCTCGAGGCGAACCTGGACGTCGACGAGGAGTACCTGACCCGCCTGTTCAGGATGACTTTCGGGCCAGGGCCCATGGACAACTTCCAGAGATCCCTGGCCTGGCAGTGTTACCGAGAAGCGCTACCCGTTCGGGATAAGCTCTACAGACACGGCTCGAGAAACACGGGGCCGACCTGCCCGAGATGCGGTCAGAGCGACGAAACCGTTCTGCACGCACTCGTGCAGTGTCCAACAACTTCCGACCTGTGGGTTTGTGTCGAACAACTGCTGTCACGTGTGGGACGAGTCGGTTTATCAGCTGAGTCTATCGTCAATATTGTCACGCCTCCTTCCTTCAAACGGGAAGGAAGAGCTATTTTCATCATCCTTGTGGCTATGGCGAAAGAATGTATCTGGTGGACGCGTCTGAAAGGATTGGAGACAAACACTTTCCTCTCTGGTCAATCTCTCATCAACTTCTTCAAGTACCACTTGAAAAGGAAAGTGAGAGTAGAGAGGCAAGTTTTGTCTAGCGAATGTTTTAAAAAAAGATGGGTGAATGTAGCAAGGATGGCACGTATGAATGACGAAGCCACCTTGAGCATAATCCTATGAACCCAGAAATTGAAAACAGAGGGTTACCCACTTGCAAACAAATGTGGTAACATATAACAATATTGACCAAGGTTACCGTGGTCTTTTTCGTAGGCTTTTCTTCCCACGGTTAAACCTTACTTGGTTTCCCCTTTACACCATATATCATAACACTGTGATACACGATCCCTATTGATCGTTCTTTTTTCCTCTTCCCCTTTTTTCCCCTTTTTTCTTCTTTTTTCATTTCTCTTTTCTTTTGTTCCTTTTCCTTTTCTTTATCTTTTTTTATTCTTTTTTTTTTTTTTTGTTCTTTTCTTCCCTTTTACGATCCCCCTTGATCGAAAACCTACGCCACCCCTTTTTTTCTTTTGTTTTTTGTTTTTTCATCCCCCAAAAGAAAAGCTCTACCTTGTAACTTGTCCCATCTGTGTGCAGCCCTGTGGCCAATAAAGAACAAAGAATCTATCTATCTATCTATCTATCTATCTATCTATCTATATCTATCTATCTATCTTCTATCTATCTATCTATCGATTATCTATCTATCTATCTATCTATTATCTATCTATCTATCTAATATATATATTATCTATCTATTGTCTGTCTGTCTGTCTATCTGTCTATCTATCTATCTATCTATCTATCTATCTATCTATCTATCTATCTATCTATCTATCTATCTATACAGACACGTACATATATATACCGGTACTCCTTCGGTTACGACGACGTGGGTTTCAGTTGATCCAATCAACGGAACAGCTTGCTCGTGAAATTGACGTGCAAGTGGCTGAGTGCTCCACAGACACGTGTGACCTTAATGTAGTTATCAGAAAGATTCAACGTCACATAGAGTGTGACAAGTCTGGCCCTTTTGAAATACAGGTACTGCTCATTTTTGCAGTAACGTGAAATAAAGTGACTTGCTCAAGGACACAACGCGTCGTCGGGAATTGAACTCACGACTTTGCGATCGGGAGCCAAATGCCTTAACCACCATGCGTGTGTATGTATGTGCGTATGTACATATCGATGTTGTACGGAATTGAAGAAGCAGATAGTTAAGTAAGCGTCAGTTATGCGCAGTCGTCGTCGTGTTTCATTATATATGTGGATATTTCGGGCGAACATTTACGTAAGCCGCTCGCCACAGGCGCTCATATATTCATTTGTTTTCACGTACACGGCTTCTGTCTGTCTGTCTATCTATCTATCTATCTATCTATCTATCTATCAATATCTATCTATCTATCAATTTAGCTAGCTACATAGATACACGCACGCACCCTCCCAGCACATACATGTATACATACACACACATATATAGATATATAAATACTTATATATATATATATATATATATATATATATATATATAAATACTTATATATATATATATTATATATAAATACTTATATATATATATATATATATAATTATATATATATATATATATATATTATATATATATACATATATACATATATATGCATATATATATACATACACTTCTTTCATGTACATGTTATATATATATATGTATATGTACATACGTTCACTCAAACACACATCTATGTATGTATAGTGTATATATTCATATACAACATACACATACATACATACATGCAAACATACGTATATATATATATATATATATATATATATGCATGCTTGTATGTATGTACGTATGTATGTATGTATGTATGTATGTACGTATGTATGTATGTATGTATGTATGTATGTATGTATGTATGTATGTATGTATGTATGTATGTATACCAGTTAATACAATCGCCAAAATATTTCCAGAATAAAAACTGCAATGGTGCCTTGCTAATTAGACAAGTTCGGAATTTTTCCCAGTTTTCTCGTAATGAAGCATTTATTTTGTTAACTCTACTCTGTGGTTTCTAGTTTAGTTTAGAAGGAATCATCTAGAAATTCCTAGATAATATCGCAAGCTTTGATTCCTCGACAATTGAGTAGTTTTGTATTGGTATGCCTTGAAGACTTAAAAATTTGGTTAGATTAAATTCTTCTGACACGAGCATTTTGCTTAAGATCAAACTGTAGATATTTCAAATATTTCTTCAATAGAGTTTAAGAAGAAAAACATGATTAAATAGTCATATACTGAACTAGAACACATTGTGTATGATCTGTCTGTCTCTTTATGTATGTATGTATGTATGTATGTATGTATGTATGTATGTATGTATGTATGTATGTCATTATTCAGTTTATTTTAAGATCTCTTGCCAATAAAGATCCGGTTTCTAACCTAGATCCAAGGCTCCTTCATTGGAATTTCAACATCAACAACAGGTTTGCATATCTAGACATGCTCATATATACTTAAATGATAAACTTCTGGAAAGTTTTACAGATTTTTACAGTTCCAGGGATGGACTGGATATGTAGTCTTCGAATTAGCTTCCTCTTTTCTGGTTTCGAGAAGCCTAATTTCTCAAGATTGATATTTAGGCATGTATTGGTATGTAAGTATGTATGTACGTATGTTATGGGCGAGTATGTATGATATAGGCAAGATTGGTATGTATGTATGTATGTATGTATGTATGTATGTATGTATGTATGTATGTATGTATCTATTTATCTAGCTAGCTTGCTATATATCTGTTTTTCTATCCTATATATATATATATATATATATATATATATATATATATATAGTATCGAACAGTGATAATGAGTGTTCAACACTGCGTGTGTTGGATAAACACTCTTCATTATTTGTCAATCCACAAATAAAGTGTATAATGCTTTCTCTCTCTCTTGTGCACACACACACACACTCGCACACAAATCTTTCACACATACATACACACATAGTGACTCTGTATTAGCATCATACAAACTCATAAATTTGTGGTGCAACCAATGGTAACTCACTACTAGTCGCTAGTATTTGATTTTATTGTTACGACCGATTATTCTACAACTACTACTACTACTACTACTACTACTACTACTACTACTACTACTACTACTACTACTACTGTGGAGTGTAGTAAGTACTTATGGTAGTTGTTCAACTACTTACTTGTCTTAGAATAACTATCAGCGTTTGCACATCTCTTCATCCACTTCCCGCTCCTTCACAAATTTTTGCTAGAAGCTGTATACAAGCGAAGTGAAATTGCACAGTTTAATTAGGTTTTTGACGAGATTATTATTAGAGCTATCTTCTTCTTACTACAGTTAACCGAGTGGAAAATTTTCTCGGAATCACTTTCCACCACGAAATGGCGGAGTCAACTAAGAAAATTTGCCGTGTGCTATGTGACGACTTCATAAAGATTTCATAATTACCGACTTTTAACTGATTGCTTTCATCTCCTCCTGATTCCATATTCCTTTCGTTTTACTGCTTCGCCAAATCACTTTCCAAATTCTTGTTTCTACGCCTTCCCTTTATCCTCCATCCATTCCCCATTACATTTCTTCTATGTCCTTTCATTCAATATCTCGTGCCTTTCACGCTCCTCCTCTCCCTTCTCCTCTTCTTTTCCCCAACTCTTTTCCCCTTCGTCGTTCCTTCTCACCAGTCTCTTTAGTTCTTCAGTTCTTTTTGCTCACCTCACCCCTAACACAATATTTCAGCTGCCATACGTCTCTCCTTCTTACACCGTTAGTTTTCCATTCAATTCACTTTTAATAACAGTCTCTCTTTTTCATTTTGTTCGTTGGACATCGTTTTTCAAAATGGTTGTCAGAAGTGTCTTTCCAGCCGCCCACTCTGACATTGGGGCTAAACAACTAAAAAATGAGAATTAAATCACTCACAAATACATACATACTAATGCATACATACATACATACATACTACATACATACATACATACATACATACATACATACATACATCACATATATATATATAATATATATATATATAGATATATATATATATATATTGAATAAAATGGTACGAAATATATATATTATTTACAAAATTAGTACGACAAACGCCTGACACTTTACAATTCTGATTCAGTCACACTTCGCCTCTCGAACTGTTTAGCCATCTTTCTGTGTCTCATTTTCTCTGTCACCGAAACCCCTTTCTCTTTTTCTCCCCCCTCTTTGTCTCCTCTCCATTCCCTCCACTCTTTCCTTCGGTACTCTGTCTGTCTGTCTCTGCCTCTCTATGCACACACTCTCTCTCGCTTCCCTTCGCTCTCTCTCGCTTCCCTTCGCTCTCTCTCGCTTCCCTTCGCTCTCTCTCGCTTCCCTTCGCTCTCTCTCGCTTCCCTTCGCTCTCTCTCGCTTCCCTTCGCTCTCTCTCCTTAATTACGCTTTCTCTTTCTCCTCACACACTCCCTCTCGATGCCGTTTGTCTACCACTTTGGTTGCATATATCTCTCGACTCTATCATCACAGTCTCTCTCACGTACTCTGTCTCTTACCTTATTGTCTGTTTCTCAACCGCTTTTATTGTCTGCCTGACTTCTTCCTAATTCTTTATTGCGCTATGTCTCTCACCATCTCTACAATCCTACAATTTTATCGCTCCCACCCCGCATCTCCCTCTCTCTCACCGTCTGTGTCCTTCCGTCTTTATATATTAGTCTGCCATATTATCTGCTTTTCTCTCTCTCGCTCTCTCCGTCTCTTCTTCCCTATCTCTCTCTCTCTCTCTCTCTCTCTCTCTCTCTCTCTCCTTCTCTCGCCCACTGGCTGTGTCTTTCAGCTAATCTGTTGTCTTCGTTCTCTTCTTAACCTCTTTTCTCTCTTGTTAAGCGAAAATGGCAAAATTTAGATGCATCTGTGTGAAGTCCAAAAGCAATCTAGGGTTCAGGCAGGTCATAAGTAAGAGCCAGTTCAGTTCTGAATGAGATTGGAAGTTTAATTTTGTCGTGTCGTCTGCCACTAATGAAATGGCGCCGGAAATCAATTGTAGTATTAAAGAGTCCTCTCTATTCTACAATTTTCTGCTATGATTGCACAAACCAAATCATACACAGGTTCATTTAGTTAACACTCTTTGTTCAATGATATTTTCCAGTCTTATATAAACACGTATACGCAAAGATACACGAACACACATTCTTTCTGCCATACACATATACATGCATGTGTGAGTGTGAGTATAGGCATGTACATATATTTATACGCATAAATATACATCAACTGTATATTGGTTCATATAGGCAAGTATATCTATCTATCTATCTATCTATCTATCTATCTATCTATCTATCTATCTATCTATCTATCTATCTATCTATCTATATGCATATATATATATATATATATATATATATATATATAAAATATTAGAAAAAACCCACCTTTTATCAATTCAAAATGAATAATTAAATTGTTTTTCTACCTAATTTATACATTACATTATTCTTGAAATTTACTTAATCTTTACTTTTTAATTGTTATTTTAATTTTAACTTTTCTATTATATGTCATTTTCTAGATGGTGTAATTAAATTATTCATTTTGAATTGATAAAAGGTAGTTTTTTTCTAATATTTTATATATATTATATTGTGTGGAATTTAATTTAGTATTTCTAAATTGAATTCTTTTTCCTTGTAAGTTTGGATTTTATTCCCTCAAATAATAATTATATATATATATATATAAATGTAAGAACTTGCTGTGGACAAGGCTGCGTGGCGTTCGATTATAAATAAATAAAAAATACACATTACGTACAGGAAATTACCAACGAGCGAGAAACACGTAAACACACACGAGAGATAAGTACAGGTCAAAATAACAAACGATACACAATAAGTACAGGACGTCACCAACGAGTAAAAAATACGTAAACACATAACGAGAGACAAGTATGGGACAAAAAAAAAAACAAAACCAAAAGAAGTCTAACTCCTCCTCAGTTGTCGACTGCTTATTACTCCCTATTTCGCCAAAAATCACCCGACAGTAAATCAAAATTCCATAAATACTTAATATTTATTTTTTATTCGTTCCAATTATGAATGTTTAATAATTGAATACTGTGAGTTAAAATTACCGTTCTTTTTTTTCAATATTTGCCTATTTATTACCGAAGTCTCATATGAAATAATTTTTTTGTTTTAATATTGGAATTAAATGGGCGTTGATTTACTGTCGAGTGACGTTTGTCTAACCCTATATATGTTTCTATATATGTGTATATATCTATATAAATTTGAAATATACAGCAGTTTGCAAGGTTTTACCAAATGTGACTAGGGCGTTAGAAACACCTACATTGCTAGAAATAGGAGCTAAAATACTCTAATGCTGTAGTCAACAAGTACAATTGTACACACACGCACATATATATATGCATGCGCGTTGTTTATTTTTAATTTTGTCGAGTACACAGTTTAGTAAGATCAGTTTAGTAGGATAACAGTTATTATTATTGTTGTGTTGACTTTTGTTTCTTGCTTCAGTAAAACGTGTATCGTATTACTCGTGTGATTAAAAAAAGAAAAATGGAAGCAGATTTCTTTTTTTTTTTTTTGCGTGAACTACGTTCATGAAGATGTTGGTTTTATTACCGTTATATTTTGTTTCCCGGTTTAGGAAAAACATGATTCACTTCGCCAAACAGCTTTCTCTTCTGGCAGTCAAGCAAAGAACAAAAGAAGTGCAAGTTTTGTAAACAAGGAAATTGATATTTGTACTTCAAATAACAGACGAGAAAAAAATGTAATTTTTCACTAGTGAATACATGTCACACCTTGACATACAAAAATAATATAAGACAAATTCTAACAGAAAAAAAAAAAATAGCAACAACTTCAGAAATTCTACTTAAGCTTCAGTTACCAGCAGCGAAGAAATTCAGTATATGAGTCTACTTGTAGAGAATAAGATGACGCAGTACAAATATGTGACAGAATCAAATGCTTCCTTACCTGAATCTCTTAGGCAGGAACGGAAGAGGAAGTAAGTAACCCACTTCTACTTCACAAACGAAGGAAGACAGTTCACAGTTTACTCCCCACTCCCCAGTGAATGTTTGAAGGAGGTCTTCGTCGATGTTTGAATAAATGCAGTTTTTTTCGATCGTAGCAGGAAGTACGGGAGTATTTGTTTGGTCTTGAAGGCCGAAGCGAGGCGAAACCACAAGTTGATATATTATGAAACACACCTGTCTATAGGCTTAACAGAATGGGGATAATAAAGGAATAGAGGATAGAGATCAGTGTGGATGTATAAGTCCTAATGACCCATGAAGACCATAAAGCTATTCCTGGAACTTTGTGGGTGAAAAAATAAAAGCAATAAGACTGATGCTGTTGCGAAGAAGGCCTTGCAGCTACACACGTGTAGTCATAAGAAAAACTTTGGGGCTTTCTGCCCTGAGGTACTAGAAAATCACAGCAAGAAACAGCAGTAGAAAAAATAAAAATAGCAGTAATTCAAAGAGACTGTCCCAACATCACTGTCAATCAAAGCTCCCAAAATGGCCGTGCAGTCGTCTTATCCTCGTTGCTAAAAGCTCAAGATATGGAAGCTCTTATCCCGTTTGTACCATCGCAACCACTTGTGACAATAGGAAGTTGATGCAAATTTAAGAAAAATAGCTGGCCGTTGCAGAGATATTGTGAAAAGAGAAGAAAATCAGGCTGACAATTAAAAGCTAAATGTTTGTAAACAACACGAAGATCCACTTTACGGAATAACACGAAGTTTATTATCTTGCGAATTAGAAACATATTCTTTAGGTCAAGGCCTTGCTTTTACGAACTTGATAGCGAAAATGATGTGCTGGTATGACAAGGAATATTTAGAGCCGATTTGCAAGAGACAGGTGAACGATAGGACTAGGTGAGATCCACACGAATCACTTATCAGAACGAGAATGAGGACAATAAATGCTTTTTATCATGAAAAAAGCAGAAAATGGTTGCAGGAGCCTTTAAGTTAGCCGATTAAAAAACAAAAAAGAGGAACAATAGGCAAGCTGAGTCATGGGTACTCAGACCTAGCTGATAGGTTCTTACTCGTGTTTCTGAGCATGTTATACGTGTAAGTATGGGATGGTAGTTACGCTCATGGTTTTCATATTTTGAGATTATTCGTTTCTTTTCTACTTTAGGCACAAGGCCCGAAATTTTGCGGGAGGGGGACCAGTCGATTAGATCGACCCCAGTACGGAACTGGTACTTAATTTATCGACCCCAAAAGGATGAAAGGCAAAATTGACCTCTGCGGAATTTGAACTCAGAACGTAGCAGTAAACGAAATACCTATTTCTTTACTACCCACAAGGGGCTAAACACAGAGAGGACAAACAAGGACAGACAAACAGATTAAGTCGATTATATCGACCCGAGTGCGTAACTGGTAGTTATTTAATCGACCCCGAAAAGATGAAAGGCGGAATTTGAATT
Source organism: Octopus sinensis (assembly GCF_006345805.1). Lineage (NCBI taxonomy): Eukaryota > Metazoa > Mollusca > Cephalopoda > Octopoda > Octopodidae > Octopus > Octopus sinensis. The sequence continues at coordinate 38,236,873 of NC_043006.1, forward strand.
CAGAACGTAACGGCAGACAAAATACCGCTAAGCATTTCGCCCGGCGTACTAGCGTTTCTGCTAGCTCCCACCACCTTTTTAAGGTTATTCTTTTATTCTTTTACTTTTTTCAGTCATTTAACTGTGGCCATGCTGGAGCACCGCCTTTAGTCAAACAAATCGACCCCAGGACTTATTCTTTGTAAGCCTGCCACCAAATCCACTCACAAAGCTTTGGTCGGCTCGAAGCTATAGTAGAAGACACTTGCTCATGGTGTCACGCAGTGGGACTGAACCCGGAACCATGTGGCGGTAAGCAAGCTTCTTACCATACAGCCACTCCTGCGCATATATATATATATATATATGTATGTGTGTGTGTGTGTGTGTGTGTGTCCTCGCCATTACTTGACAACACAGATGTTGATGTATTCCCATCCCCGTAAGTTAGCGGTTCGGCAAAAGAGAACCGATAGAATAAGTACTAGGTTTACAAAGAATAAATCCTGGGGTCGATGTGTTCGACTAAAGGTGGTGCTGCAGCATGGCTGCACTCAAATGACTGAAACGAATAAAAGAATATATTATATACATAACGGACTTTCAGATTCCGTCTACCAAATCCTCTCACAATGTTTTGGACGGCGCTCGAGCTACAGTAGAAGACATTTGCCAAGGTGTCACGTAGAGGGACTGAACCTAGAACCATGTAGTTGGGATGCAAGCTATTATGATTTTTATATAATCCTATATTTATCCCAGATTTTCCTAAAATTTTATGAAATTTTAAAATTTATTCATTGTGTCAGGTTGTTTCGTCCATCCCCACATATTTATAAAATCTGTTTGTTTTGTCTCTTGTGTGCAGGTAAAAGCCCTTTTTGGCAAAAAAATTAAAATAGACATCTGTGTATCATACTTATTGCAGATACATTGAAATAGAAAAAAAACTTACTGGGGTGCCATTCACCCGGAGATAATATCCTATATGGTCGTGCTGTGTTCAAAAATACAGTAGGTATATATCAGAGGGAGTCGGGACTCGTTCCAGCTACGGTGAGTGAGAATGCTAACTATATTTCTACATTAGAAATATTTCGTTGAACATTAACAGTAATGCGTACTCACTGACAGCATGCTAAGACGAAATCCGCCACAATTGATATAGACAAATTAAAAACCCTGTGAATAAATAATCACAGGGTTTGTAAATAGACGCCTGACTGAACAGAAATCTGTTATTATTATTATTATTATTATCTATTTTCATGTGTCATGTGCCAACAGTAATTTTCAAACGGCATCACGATAACAGAATGTGACTAACTGTAACTGTTTATGATAATAAATATTTACTCTAGCAGAGTTTATAGGCTACCTTTGATTTAATTCGGTGCGTAAAATTACTTGCAAACACATTATGTGTGTGCGAGTGAGTGTATGCGCGCGTGCGTGCGTGTCTATAATTTAATAAACATGATATATGTTTTTATGTGCAATTATTAGTTTCATACGATGAAAGCATGCCAGGCAGTATACTTTAACACGTTTGGTGTCTTAACGTAATCCTCAGGTACTGCCCACAAGGCATAACAAACTAAAAATAGGACGATAGGACGATAGGATGAGAGAAGAAGCGAGAAAACGCGAGAAAGAAGTAGATATGAAAAGGTCGAAAAACCTGGAAACGCAAAATAAAACTGAAAGAAGCAAAAGGTTATGGTCCTTTTGACGAATTGGATAGTTCCACTCTCTCCGAATGAGCAGTTGTACCACAGACTCAAGGCCACTCACTTTTCAGTCATATACTTTACGATGAGAGAGAAAATAACTCTAATTCACCCCACCTTTTGCTTCTTTCTATTTTCTTTTTCGTTTTCCAGTTTTTCAACCTTTTTATATTTACTTCTTTCTCGCCTTTTCTCGCTTTTTCTCTGATCCTATCGTCCTATTTTCAGCTTGTTATGCCAAGTGAGCAGTGCCTGAGGATTGCGCTGAGACACCAAACGTGTTAAAGAATACTGTCTAGCATGCTTTTATCGTATGAAACTAATAGTAGCGTATAAAAAACATATATCCTGGTTATTAATAATATATATCTCTCACCAGATGGAGCAATTTTTTTGTTGATCTTACCATCACGGAACAGCATACACACACACACACACACACACACACACACACACACACACACATACACTATATATATATGTATATATATATATATATATATATATAGGGAGAGAGAGAGAGAAAGTGAAAGAAAGGGATAGAGAGAGATGAAGAAGGAAATATATATTTATGTATATATAATATAAATGTGTGTGTGTTTGTGTGTGTGCGTAAGTCGTCGATTTTATTCTTACTTTCAACTGTGTACATGATTTATTTTTTACTGCCAGATATCAGCAGCTAACATTGTAGGAGTGGCTGTGTGGTACGTAGCTTGCTTGCGAACTACATGGTTCCGGGTTCAGTCCCACTGCGTGGCATCTTGGGCAAGTGTTTTCTTCTATAGCCTCTGGCCGACCAAAGCCTTGTGAGTGGAGTTGGTAGACGGAAACTGAAAGAAGCCGTCGTATATATGTATATATATATATATTATATATATATATATATATATATATATATATATATATATATTTATATATGTGTGTGTGTGTGTGTGTGTGTGGTGTGTGTGTGTGTGTGTGTGTGTGTTTGTGTGCTTGTGTTTGTTCCCCCAACATCACTTGACAACCGATGCTGGTGTGTTTACGTCCCCGCAATCTAGCGGTTCGGCAAAAGAGACCGACAGAATAAGTACTAGGCTTACAAAGAATAAGTCCTGGGGTCGATTTGATCGACTAAAGGCGGTGCTCCAACAGGGCCACAGTCAAATGGCTGAAACAAGTAAAAGAGTAAAAGAGTAAGAGCTACAAACTCTTGTTAGGTTGGTTATGAAGACACAACGATCTCGTAACATCAAGTGTCTCAAAGTCTCCTTGCGCTAGTGAATCAAGTCTGTTATGAACACGCATTCTTTTGAAATGAGAAGTTGTTTTCCAACGACGAAATGCAATAGCTATTAGCATATTCACGTTCGAATCTGCCGGAACATATTAGGAATGAACATGTAATATATATGTCATCGCATAGTAGAATTATGTTATTTAAAGTATCCTTCGTTGTTTTTTTATGAGAAACTTTGTTTCCGTGAGATTTTTAGCTGTAATTTCTACTCTGTGAAGACTTGTTTGTCGGCTTCAAAAATATCATGTTTTAAGCAAGTTTAATACGAGACTGGCACAAGGCCACACATTTTTAAGAGACAAATATACTTAACACAATTCATTGCCAGTATAATTACTAGACGTATTCCTGGTATTTATTTTGGCGGACGAGTATAGTCTGTTATAGCAATACTCTGGTGCTTGACTTTCGTACCCACTTTATCAACCACGGAAAAACAGAAGCCAAGAGCAGCAAATCAACGTTGTAAGCGATTGGACGTAAATACGTGCTACATGGCATTGGCTACTGCGATCTACTCATTTCGCCAACCACTGCCAATCTCTGTCCAGTAAACCATTGAGATAAAATTCAATTGACTGGAAAACATTCCCTTTTAAAACTAACTTTATTTCATATCGTGATGTCTCTTGGGAGAATCATTACGCCAATAATAATAACGCTATATCATTACGCCAATAATAACAACACGTTATGAGGCAGAGTTGAATGTAAGCATCCGCATTTAAAATTGGCTTTGTTTCTAAACAATGTGTACTTTATATATGTAAGCTGTACAAAGAAACGAATGCGTTCATACATATGCAAACACATATGTATACTGATATATACAAAAACACATTAACACAAACATACGAGTGTACATGTACACAAAATGCACTTATTTATAGATGTGTGCGAGTGTGCATATGTATGCATGTGTGTATGGATGTATATTTGTATGTGTATGCATAAGAGAAAGAGAAAGAGAGAGAGAGAGGGAGAGGGAGAGAGAGAGAGATAAAGAAAGGGTGAGTGGTACAGCCGGCATCTCTCTGCGAGTTCTGAAAGTCTTTGAGCCTACTTGAACTGTCAATTGAGAACTATTTACCAATAATTCCCGAAAAGCTATAGACGAAACGAAACATACTTTGTCGGACTAACGATTATGGATTAAATGTTTATCTACAATAGGAACTATTTGTTGCGCTGGTACAAAGGCCAAATAAACGTGCGCATGCCCACTCTCACACAAGGCGTTTAATTCTATCCACGCTTATAGTTGTGGGAACCGTTGTCTTTGATAAATGTACCGTCTGCCTTACTTGCTGTCATTGAAATGTCCATAAAGGTTTGGAGTTCATAATCCTCAAATTTGTAGTATAAAGCAGAACTATCCCCTCTGATTTTATAATTTCCATTTATATTAAAACCTGCAAGACTCTGAAATCACCTAGGAGTTTCCACAGAAATGGTGATAATAAATAGTCTATCTCAGAAGAAAAGGTGAGGAAAACCACTTCAGAGAAGCTCTCGGTGTCATGTGATATCATTTATGTTCCCACCACCAGAAATAACAGCAACAAGAAAGATTTAAACCAAGTGCCTAAAAGGAAAGAGAACTAGGTCGGGTCTCTTCATGGAATGCTTAGTTTCTAATGGCGTTCCATACGCCACCGAGTTTTAGGACGCATGAGGTCGGCTTCCATGGCCTACAAGTGACCGCATAACATTTTCCGCCAATCTACTACAGAGTTACTCATTTTGGTTGGACTGTAGCAATGTGAAATGAAATATTTTGCTCAAGAAGATAACGCAGCGCCCGGTCCGGGAATTGAGTCCACTCTCTTGCGATCAGCACTCTAACCGCTAAACTACGCACCTTCACATTGAACTAGCATATTTCAACAAATATCTGAAAAAGAGATATTCGGCACAGCTAAAGAGATGCGTATGTTTTCCCATAAACTCGGGGATGATATTAAAATCGATAAGAAGTGTAGCCACTCATCGACTTGTGACAATAACATCAAAATTATATTTTTGCAGTCTAGTTATTCGTGATAGCTGCAAAATACCTGTTGAACAAAAAATGACGCTGAAGGGATGCGACCCGAATGTCGATTATGCCATATCTGTAGAAGATACTACGAATGTAATCAGCAACTGCCTAGAAATGTCATTAAGATCTGACTTTCCAATGCAGTATGATATTGTTGATAAAGTTGATACAACACCGTGCATAGGAAAGACCACACTGGGTTAAATATCGCAAATACTTTTTATGTACAGTATAATATATACGTTACAACAAAAGAAATACTGGTGGAACGCCACCATAAAAATCTACGGCAAATGCAAACATGACAGGCCTGATATAATTGTTTGGAACATAAGAGAAAAGTGATGTACATAGTTAGTATATGACAATGCAGATCAAAGGGAGAAATGAATAAAGAGAAAAGAAACAACTCGGTACTAGCTGTAAAGCGAAGCATTTGGAGTTAAAATCACAGGATATTTTATTGAGACATATGACAATATGCTATCCCATCAGGAGCTACCAGAAGCCTATAATGAAGCAGAATACAAAAGTTAATCGCGGAATATTTGGAGAAGCA
>NC_043006.1:38247463-38249963 GCF_006345805.1 Octopus sinensis
CTGCGAACTAGCAGAAACGTTAGCACGCCGGGCGAAATGGCTTAGCGGTATTTCGTCTGTCTTTACGTTCTGAGTTCAAATTCCACCGAGGTCGACTTTGCCTTTCATTCTTTCGGATTAAGTACCTGTTGCGTAGTGGGGTTGATCTAATCAATTGGCCCTCTCCCCAAAATTTCGGGATTTGTGCCTATAGTAGAAAAGATTTCTCTAATTTGTTTCAGTCATTTGACTGCGGACATGATGAAGCACCGCCTTTAGTAGAATAAATTGACGCCAGGACTTATTCTACTCTTTTACTCTTTTACTTGTTTCAGTCATTTGACTGCGGCCATGCTGGAGCACTGCCTTTTAGTCGAGCAAATTGACCCCGGGACTTATTCTTTGTAAACCCAGTACTTATTCTATCAGTCTCTTTTGCCGAACCGCTAAGTGACGGGGACGTAAACATACCAGCATCGGTTGTCAAGCAATGCTAGGGGGACAAACACAGACACACAAACACACCTACATATATATATACATATATACGACAGGCTTCTTTCAGTTTCCGTCTACCAAATCCACTCACAAGGCATTGGTCGGCCCGGGGCTATAGCAGAAGACACTTGCCCAAGATGCCACGCAGTGGGACTGAACCCGGAACCATGTGGTTGGTTAGCAAGCTACTTACTACACAGCCCATCCTCGCATATATATATATATTATATATATATATATATATATATATATATATATATATATATATATATATATATATATATATATATATATATATATATATATATATATATATATAATATATATATATACGACAGGCTTCTTTCAGTTTCCGCCTACCAAATCCACTCACAAGGCATTGGTCGGCCCGGGGCTATAGCAGAAGACACTTGCCCAAGATGCCACGCAGTGGGACTGAACCCGGAACCATGTGGTTGGTTAGCAAGCTACTAACCACACAGCCACTCCTGGTCTTTTTCAATTTCGTTTGCCCCCCCCCCCACTGCTTAACTGGTACTTATTTTATCAACCACGAAAGCATATAAGGAAAAGTCGAAATTGGAACTTAGATTGTAAAGACATAGAAAAAATGCCGCTTTACATTTCGACCGACACGCCAACGATTTCATCTGCTCACAGCCGTCGAATTTCCCTATTAATGTTAGCAAGAAAAACTGTTTAGTCCTTCTCACGACATACTAACCTATGTCAATTTAAATTTTTTCTTTTATCCATTGTTTTCAATTGTAATATTTTTTTTTTGTTGTTCTTTAGGAAATATAATACCCAGGGGAAGGAGACGTTTTAGTCTACGGAATAATCCCACGTTTCATGCTGAGAACCATTTCGAGTCTGTTGAGTCATTTAAGTTTGATAAGTCTAACCTAGAAACCCAGTGGTACGTCCCCTAGAAATAATTTCAAGTTCGACTTTTATAGTTTGTACAACTGCTGCTGCGCCATATTTTTATGGAGGGCAACAACGAAAGCAGCCGGAAGCCAGTCCTTTATTAAAAACGAAATAAGTTTGTCTGAAAGTAGTTTTCCGTTAGTGTAAATCAAAAATATATAAATAAAATGATCCTTTTACCTTTTGCGTGTTTCAGCCATTAGACTGCGGCCATGCTGGGACACCACCTTGAAGGGTTTAGTCGAACAAATCGACTACAGTAATTTTTAAAGCTTGGTACTTATTATATCGGTACATTTTGCCGAAGTGCTAAGTTACGGGGATGCAAACAAATACTGGTTGGCAAGCGGTGGTTGAGAACAAACAAAGAAAGCGCACGCACACACACACACACACGCCCACACACACGCTCTCCCCACACATATATATATATATATATATATATATACGACGGGCTTCTTTCAGTTGCCGTTTAGCAAATCCACTCTTTGATCGGCCAATGTCTATAGTAGAAGACATTTGCCCAAAGTGCCACGCGGTGGGACTGAACCTGGAACGATATGTTTGGGAACCGAACTTCTTACCATAAAGTAAAAAAAAAATTAAGTAAATAGATGAGAAGAGAAAACGAAAAGAAAGAAAGGAAAGGAAGAAGAAGAAAAGAAAAGAAAGAACTGTACATTTTATGTTTAGAAAATAATTTCATAGTTCAGGCCTGAAAGAGTATTCTATAGCAACCTGGGGAAAAAGAATTGAAGAAAACTTTGGTAATATACTGGAATCGTGGTGGTGTGGAACGGAGTAAGATTTTGTAGTAGGCTAGGTAAACATAATGTCTGGTTTATGGGTCAGTGAAACGCTTTGGTCTATGTAGGTATACAAATAACGTGGATGTGATAGATTAATAAAACATTCCAACTGTAACAACACAAAATCTGCAACAAAAATAGCGAAAGCAACCGCGTGACTTGCAGACAACACCCGCAGTGGAAACAAACGCACCAGCGATCATAGCATCAACTACAATAACAACAATAATAATGTAAGGAACCATCAAAATCTCAACAATTTCTTAATTATGCAGTGTTTACCC
>NC_043006.1:38254963-38275362 GCF_006345805.1 Octopus sinensis
CAGGGAACAATGACAGACACAAGGATACACACACACAGACACACAAATATATATATATATATAATATATATATATATATATATATATATTATATATATATAATATATATATATCATATATACATACAAGGGGTTCTTTCGGTTTCCGGCTACTAAATATATTCACAAGGCTTTGGTCGGCCTGGACCCGGACCCATGTGGTTGGGAAGCACGCTTCTTATCACAGTTATTTATTATTATTTTAATCTCATACTTGTTACAACCATTAAACTGCGGCCATGCTGGGGCTCTGCATTGAAGGATTTTTCTTTTCGACGAACAAATCCACCCCAATACTTATTTTTTGAAAAAAAAATCTGGTACTTTTTCTATTGATTTCTTTTGGTGACCCGCTAAGTTACAGGAACGGAAACAAACCGACACCGGTGGTCAAGCGGTGGAAACACACACACAAATACAAAGACGCAGACACACCTCGCACATAATCATATATATATAACGGGATTCCACACAGTTTCTGCCTACCAAATTCACTCACACGGCATTGACCGATCAGGAACTTATGGTAGGAAATACTTGCTCAAGGTGTAGCACAGCGGGAACGAACAAAATGGAAACCATCTGTTTGTAAAGCGAGCTTCATTATGTCACAGCCGTGCCATATATCTGTAACAAACGGTATTCAGTGTAGATATTTAATACTCTAACATTCTGAATCGTCGATTAAAGAGTGCTCGCTGAAGTAGACAGCAGATACACTGTAGGAACAGGTGTGGCCATGTGGTAAGAAGATTGCTTATGGGGTCTTCAGTATAGAATGCGCGCCGTTTTGAGTTCTTTCTCTCGGGAGCATCAGTGCACATCGGATCCCCTCACTGAGATGAGGCCCTGGTTGCTAGATCAACTGTGTATCTGTATATCATATCATGTGCATGTCTGCCTGTCTCTGTCTCTTTCTCAATCTCTCTATATATACATATACATACGTTACTTGATAGTCACAATAATTTAAAAGAATTGTTTTGAAACTATTAACTGCTTAAGAAATCTATTATTCATATATATATATATATATATATATAATATATGGAGAGAGAGGAGAGAGGAGAGAGAGAGAGAAAGAAGAGAGAGAGAGAGATGTAAACACACACCATATACTCTTATTAATAAATTGCAATGTTATTTCAATGCAAATGACTTCCTCATAACTGAGTCGCCAATTTGGTGGTAATCAATATATATAATAGTGCTAAACGATAGATGTAGTAGTAGTAGTAGTAGTAGTAGTATAGTAGTAGTAGTAGTAAGCAAAACGTCGGTAGAGTCAGAACTAAAACCGTTATCCAATCATGTAAAGAGCGCAAAACGGATGGGTTTTAAGTTTAATTTCCAGCATTAATTAAATTGATGTAGAAATAAGTCAGATAAAGGATGGTAACTGGAGGTAGCCAAGGCAACAGAAGTTTATAAAGTTTTATGGATATAAATGTTATCGTTTAAGACAAAATGTTATAAGCGTAATTATTTTAATATGAATAAAGCAAGTATAATTCCTGGAAGATACAGGAAATATACTGATTAAAAACTGGTAATTATACGATTATTAATGTTGTTAATGAAAAAAAAAAAAAATTGCGTAGACCCAAGCATGGCTGTGTGGTAAGAAGTTTGCTTTACAATCACATGGTTGTGGGCTCAGACCCGACCCGCAGTGTGGCATTTTGGGCAAGTGTCTTCTAGTATAACCTCCGCTCGACCAGAGAGTTGTGAGTGGATTTGGTAGACGGGAACTGAAAGAAGCTACACACACACACACACACACACACACACACACATATATATATATATATATGAAAGGAGGTTTGACACCGGTCCGCACAGGAAAAATTCAATTTTAAAATTTTATTTCTATTCTAGCGCAGTGTGAAAAGTATTTTTGCATTATATATGTATCATAGGCAATATACCTATATCTACCTATCTATATGTGTGTGTGTGTGTGAATGTATAATATATTTATTTCTTTATTGCCCACATTGGGCTAAACATAGAGGGGACAAACAAGGACAGTCAAAAGGATTAAGTCGATTACATCGACCCCAGTGCGTAACTGGTGCTTATTTAATCGACCCTAAAGGGATGAAAGACAAAGTGGACCTCGGCAGAATTTGAAATCAGAACATAACGACAAACGAAATACCCCTAAGCAGTTCACTCAGCGTGCTAACAATTCTGCCAGCTCGCCGTCCTGGCGTGAGCGTAATATCTCTTATTATAAAAGGCAGATTTTATCTGCCTCCCTTTGGGAGTTATACAAATCTACAATATAGGATTTCTTCAATTACAATTTACCTAGCAGTTTTAAGAGTACAATGCATCGCGTCATGCCAGGTCCAGTTTTTAAAATTTAAACTCCAATTAAGCAAAATTTACAGAAAACTCACATTCTGGTGTGTGTGTCAAATGCTTTTCTTAGTCTGGTTTACACCACACGCAAACGCACACACACAGTGGGCAACGAATAAAACGAAGTAATTCACTTACTGTAGTGAGTGATTCTTTCACTCTGCCTCCCACTTCCACTTTCCACACATACACACGCAAATATATAATAAAATTGTAAGCTAACGTGCGTGTGTGTGAGTGTGTTTGTTTGTGTGCGCGTGTGTGTGTGTGTGTGAGGGTGACATAGACCAAAGCAGAGAATGTATTCTTTTATCTTCTGCTTTTTCCAGCCATTGGTCTGTGGCCATGCTGGGGCAATGCCTTGAAGAATTGTAGTTTAATGAATCAACTCCAGTTTTATTTTTGTAAGCATTGTACTTTTCTATCTGTTTCCTTTGTCAACCACTAGGTGACAGGGGTGTAAACAAACCAACATTCGTTGTCAAGCAGTGGTGGAGGACAATCACAAGCACAGACACGCACACACACACACATACATGCATACACATATACACACATACATACATATACATACATATATATATATGTGTGTATATATATTGCAGCGTGGAAGGTGTTTGTAAGCCATTTAAGAAACACACAAAAACCGTTACATTCACTTCAACATTTAAATTTAATTTGCCAAAATATTTTCGTCGCTTTGAGACCGCGACCTGTTCACTGACAAAAATATCGTGCTAACAGGTCGCGGTCTCAAAGCGACGAAAATATTTTGACAATTAAATTTAAATGTTGAAGTGAATCTAACGGTTTTTGTGTGTCTTAAATGGCTTATAAACACCTTCAACGCTGCAACTGTTTTTCGTTCCGGCACACGATCTCAGATCAAGTCACTTGCTATGCAAGTACATCTCTGTAACTATATATATATTTATATATATATATATATGTATATTGGTAAAAACAGTAAGATAACAAAAGAAAGAAAGAGACCTCAATATTATGTAAATAGAGGAAATCTTTATATATAAAAGTGAGGTTGTGTGTCTGTCTCCTACGATTTAGATTCCTAACTACTCCCACATTTTGCGGTGCAGTTTAACCAAAAGCGGGTATCTTATAGTCGTGATTCATATCGAGACCGTCTGGGTATTAGCGCGCGTCTACGATGAGTCTACGATTTAAAAAAAAATTTACCATCATTTTTCCCATTTTTAATCCATTTTTGACATATATAAGGGAAGTAACTCTCTAAAATTTATTATTAAATCTCAGAACGTAAAAAGCTACAGTAACACCCCTCCCCCTTTCTGGTTAGCCATATTAAGATGGCTATTATACTTTACATCTCTAAAAATGCTTATATAATTATTTCCCTTACAAACCCGAGCAACGCCGGGCGATACTGCTAGTGTTATATATGAAATAATTAGATTATATATTATGGACTATATTGTGTTTTGTTATGTTCATGATCCCATGTGCCGTGGAAGAACTGTTTTACATGGAACCGGTCCCTGGTGCAAAAATCTTAGGGTTCACTGCTACAAATGGTCAGGGGTATGCATTTAAGCTTCACTAAAAGATAAAATCAAAAGATTCTTTTTTTCAAAACGGTCTTAGTTGTTATTGCTAACTGATGAACGCCTTCTTTAACGCGAAACGTAAAGTAATTAAACAGCATTCAACTATAACAATGATAACTCTTTCTCTCCCTCTGTCTCTCTATCACTGTGAGCCCCTGTCTCCCTCTTTATGGGCATATTCACACGCACACACACACACACACACACACACATACATGTGTGTACGAATGTATGTGTGTGTGTTATATATTTTCCATAGAAAAGCATTGTTACAAGAAAAAATACCAACGCAATGTATGTTATCCCCTTTAAACATCAAATGAAAAATGAACAATGTTCTAATTACCGCATTAATCATAACATCAACCACCATTCGATAATTAACCTTTAAAAATATGATATTATATGATATTATATATATATGATATGATATATATATATATATATATATATATATATATGGTATGGTGTGTCAATTAGTATTAATATTTTAATTAAACGAACATTCTCATCAGAGTTACGAAGTTGATTAAAACTGTAATTAGTATGGCTTTCCATTAATCTAGACTGATTACTGGAAGGTGAAGAATGTAGTTTGCAAGTCAAAGAAAGAAAGAAAGAACGATTGAAAGAAAGAAAGAAAGAAAGAAAGAAAGAATGAATGAATGAATTGAAAAAGAAAAAAGAAAGAAGGGAAGAAATAAGGAAAAAGCAAAATAAATAAATAAATAAAATGGCGGGTGAAGAAACCACACCCCCTCACATATACCATATACACTCACATAAGCTTAGACTAAAACATGCGCACGTGCTCCTTCATTAATACACAATGGACTTATATATATATATATATATGTATGTATGTATGTATGTATGTATGTATGTATGTATGTATGTATTATGTATGTATGTATAGTGTGTGTGTAATTTGAATGCATAGGTATGTGTATATATGTAGGTATGCATGCATGTATTTGTATATACATGCGTGTGCAATTATTACACTTATAAGTTTAGAGATGAATTCTATAATCAGCGAATGACCGGTAGCAAAATGTTAATGTACACTTGGCTTGTTAACAAGGTGGAATGGTTGAACTTCACCCTCAATTTAGTTGTGTGTTTGTGTGTATTCATATTATCCGTACAGCTCAAAGTAAGGTGAATAAAATCAAAATAAGCAACAGGATATCAAGAAATGAAGCAGCACGAGCGTTTCAAGCGGCTCCATTTAATTGATCAATGCAATCATTACATCAGTTTAAATGCAGGGCGATCCTCAGCTACACAAATAAATAAATACAGTTTTAATCAGTCGGACACATTAATATAATTTTTTATAAAAAGACTAATAAATCAAAAATGAACCACAATCCTTTACAAGCTATGACTCCAACAAACTTCATACATTTCTTGGAAGTGTAATATATTCTTAGATACAATAGCGATAACATGAATTTTTTTTTATCTTCTTGCACTATTGGAATATTTGAGTAAAATTATTTTAATGTGTCCGACTGATTAAAATTCTATTTACTTATTTATGCAGCTGAGGATAGTTCTGCATTTAAATTGTGTAATGATTGCATTATTCAAATAAATGGAGTCGCTTGAAACGGTCGTACTGCATCACTTCTTGATATCCTGTTGCTTATATATATGTTTTATATGTACATATATATATTTGTGTGTGTGTGTATGGTATATATATATATATATATATATATATATATAATAAATATATATATGCCAGCTCGCCGACTTTATAAATATATATATATAAAATACACTTTATATAATGATGCTCCAGTCCATTCAACTGGCAAAAATGAGTTGCAGCTGTATTTCAAATGGCCAGCCATATCACATTCTGAGTCATGCTGAATCTCTATGTGAACCACGTTAAAGGTCACCGTGTCTGTGGAGTACTGAGCCACTTTCCCGTCAATTCCATGATCAGGCTTTTCCTTTGATCGGATCAACTGGATCTCTCGTCGTCGCAACCGACGGATTACCAGTTTTAGTTCTAATAATATGAATTGTAAAGCATAGTAATATGTTATGTAGGCGCAGGCCTACCTGTGTGGCAGGAAGATTGCTTCCCAATCACATGGTTCCGGGTTCAGTCCCACTGCATGGCACCTTGGATCAAAGTGTCTTCTACTATAACCTTGGGCCAGCCAAAACCACGTGGGTGGATTTGGTAGACAGAAACTGAAAGAAGCCCGAGTATACATACATGTTTATGTACCTATCTATATGTGTGCCTTTCTGCCTTTTTTTATCCGCACACAACTACCTGACAACCCGTATTGTTGTGTTTGCTTGCGTCCCCGTAACTTAGCTGTTCAGCAAAACAGAACCGATGAAATATGTACTGGAGTCGAATCATTCGATTCAAAATTCAAGGCTGTGCTCCAACATGGCCGCCGTTTAATCACTGGATTAACGACAGAAGATTGTAGTAGAGCAGATAAAACAGTATGGACGTAGGTGGTGATAAACGCAGTTATATGTTGTAATAGCGTGGGTGGTAGTATATGATTGTACGTAGTGTAAATGAAGTATTTTTTTTGTGGCAAGATATGTGTGGGTTGTAGTACAGAAATTGCCAAAATCAAATAACAACAACAACGACGACGATGATGATGATGATGATGATGATGATAATAATAATAGTAATAATAATTATAGTAGCAGTAATAATAATAATAAGGAATAGTAAGACTGTCTGTTAGCAAGTAACGTCAGCTTTTCGAGAGTTTTAAATAGATTCTGACAATGATATCTTTCGTTAGAGCAATGTTCAGGGTGGGAATCGGGTATTTGGTGGCGCTGGGAGGCAGGTAGATGTGCAGTTGTGGGAAGATAGGTGGTGGGCAGTTGAGTGCACGCGCGTGTCTGTGCGTCTATGTGTGTGTGTGTGTATATATATATGTATGTGTTTGAGTGTGTGTGTGTATGTATGTATGTATGTATGTATGTATGTATGTATATATGTCTGAGTCTGTATGTATACGCGTTTGTGTCGAGGCATGTATGTATGTATGTATGTATGTATTATTCTATGTGTGTATGTATGTGTGTTTGTTTGTTCATGTGTGTATGCATGTGTGACTTCATTGCGGTTTCTTACGGTGAGGTGCAAAGGTTGAAGGGCTGACGGATGGATTGAGGGTGGGTGTAATAAGTATATGGGGTCGTGGATGCGGCAGGCGTTGGGCGGTTGAATGCACATGACTCTGTGTGTGTGTGTGTGTGTGTCTTGTGTGCGTGTGTGTATGTATTTGACGCTCTTTTGTTTCTTACAACGAAAAGGGTGGGTCATGTCGGTACCCGTATAGAAATATCTTTTATTTTTTTATCTTTTATTTTTTTATCTTTCATTTGTTGCAGTCATTCGAGTGCGGCCATGCTGGGGCACAGCCTGAAGGGTTTCAGTCGAACAAAACGATTCCAGTACTTATTTTCTCAGTCTTTTCTCAGTCTCATACACCGAATCGGTAATGTTATGCAAACAAACCAACACCGGTTGTGAAGCGGTGATGGGCAAATAAACACATAGACCAACACATACGTTAATAAGAATATAGGGTGGATAGTGGACGCTAAGGAAAGGAACGTATACTCAGCCATATGTGTGTGTATGTGTTTCTGGGTGTTTGTGGGTACATATGGAAGTAAGTTCGTAGTTGCATGCGGAATACATCTATGTAATATCTTTCATATGAAGCGCTGCGTTTCTTTTTATAAGGGGCGGCTGTGAGGATCGAAAAGGTGGCGTTGGATATACTGGTATGTCCAATAAAATTTTAAATGATTGACAACATATTTAAACTTATCGAACCAAACACACCAAGGCGAGGAAAAATGAATCATATCGCAGGAGTGGCTGTGTGGTAAGAAGCTTGCTTACCAACCACATAGTTCCGGGATCAGCCCCACTGTGTGGCACCTTGGGCAAGTGTCTTCTACTATAGCCTCGGGCCGACCGAAGCCTTGTGAGTGGATTTGATAGACGGAAACTGAAAGAAACCTGTCATACACACACGCGCGTGCGCGCGCACACACACACATATATATTATATGAATGAATGTATGTATGTATGTATGTATGTATGTATGTGTGCATTTGTGTGTCTGTTCGTCCCCCACATCATCGCTTGACAACCGGTGTTGATATGTTTACGCCCTCGTAACCCAGCGGTTCGGCAAAAGAGACCAGTAGATCAAGTACTAGGCTTGCAAAGAATAAGTCCTGGGGTCGATTTGTTCGACTAAAGGTGGTGCTCCAGCATTGCTGCAGTCAAATAATTGAAACAAATAAAAGAATATATATATATATATTCTTTTGTTTCAGTCATTTGACTGCAGCTATGCTGGAGCACCGCCTTTATGTATGTATGTATGTATGTATATTAGAAGCGATGAATAGGTGTCAATTCTTTACAGCTGTTTCCAACAATTTTTTTGATTGATAGGTGCATTATATCATTATATTTCTATAGTTGCTGTGTATGCATTTTTGCCCCAACCCAGTGCCTAACCATTATTCAGTAATAATACAAACAATTTTACATTAATCTGATGGGTTGCTCTATGCTTTATAGAATACAAATTTATTATTCTTAAAGAAGAATATTATTCACTGTGACTTCGAAGTTTCGGGCATTTAAGGCTTCGTCGGACTTATACATACGCACGTGATGGTCTGTCTAGCAGAAGACAATATATGAGCGTTCAGTGTTTGCCGAACGACCTGCACAAATGTCTTGTTTATAGTGATCAAATGTTCGTGTGGCACATTAGCTCACCCTTCCAATAAATCAACGTCGCCTGAACAGGTGCCACGGAGTACCGAACGTCAGGTGTCAAAGTGACCGCAGCGTTGCGTGAGATGAAGTGTTTTGCTCAAGAATCCAACGCACCACCGGGTCTAGGAATTGTAATCGCGATCTTGCAATCGTGAGTGCAATACCCTAGCGTAGCTAGTGGGGTGGGGACGAATGGTCCGCGTAGCTAGTGGTGGGGTGGTAGGGGCGGTCCGCCCTGGGCGACACTTCTAAAGGTACTCCACTTTTGGAGGGGTGTCTGCTGTAGGTAACATGTGTTTTTGTGGGGTCCTGGGGCGGCACACACTTTAGCTACGCTAGTGCGTCTCTCTCGTGTGTGTGTGTATGTGTGTGTATGTGTGTGTGTGTGTGTGTGTGTGTGTGTGTGTGTGTGTGTGTGTGCGTGCGTGCGTGTGTTTGTGCGTGTATTTGAGGAGTGCTGGCATTTGTCAATGAGTGAAACACTGATAAAAAGTACTTTTAGTGGTGAAAGACGAGTATGTGTTTACGTGATGATAGGTACGTATGCAAATACACGTGTGCATGTGTACCTTTGTGTGTGTGTATATGTATGTGTGTGAAAAAGGAAGACAGAGAGAAAGGGGGAGGGAGAGAGTGAAAGCGCGAGAAAGAGCATGTATGTGCGTCGGGGAACAAGTGTGAGTGTGTGTATGTTTACGCGTGTGAAACTGATACTGTGTGTATGAAATACTCGTTTACAGAAAACAACTTCAAGGCAACGGTGATATTCAATTGTTTGTGTTTATACGCATGTGCGTGTATACACACACACATGCATACATATATGTCATGTGCACAGGCACACAAACGCACATACATACATACATGCATACACACGTATATATATATATATATATATATATATATATATATATATATATATATATATATATATATATATATATATATATGCATACACGTCTCTCTTTCTCATATACATACAAATATATATATATATAAAATACACACACACACACACACACACACACACATATATATGTATGTATAACAGAAACTCGCCGGAAGGTTAGCGCACAGCAGGATAGTTCTTCAGAGGAAGAACTCTCATCCGACAAGTGTTTCGGCCCTTGTACCTCACAGACTCTACGAGAGGTGGGCCCACCCAGGTCATGACTCCTAAGTGTCCTCCTGCTGCTTTTCAAGATCTTGCTTCCAGCGGGATTTGAACCTGTGTCGTTTTGTGTTCCCAGGTCTTACTGAACTGCCTGCACAGATGATTTGCTTACAGTAATCAAATGTTTGTGCCGTATATCAGCTGAGTCCCTCTATCGAAAACTCGGCATTGCCTGTAGAGGTTCACAGTGTCGAAGGGATCGCAGAACTACTTGAAATGAAGTGTTTTGCTCAAGAACGCAATGCACCGCCTGGTCCGAGAATCGAAACCACGATCTTGTAATCGTGTGTGCAACGCCCTAACTCGTACATAATGCGTGCGCGTGTGTGCAGCGAAAGTGAGAGAGAGAGAGAGGGAAGATAGACAGACAGACAGATAGATAGATTGACAGAAAGATATATATATATATATATATATATATATATATATATATACAGAGAGAGAGGGAGAGAGAGAGATTCAGAGAGGGAGCGAGGCGGATGGAGAGAGATGGACAGATAGATAGATAAATAGAGAGAGAGAGAGATGGACAGATAGATAGATAAATAGAGATAGAAAGATAGAGAGATAGAGATAGATAGATAGACAGATAGATAAAGATAAAAAGAGAGAGCGATAGAGAGAGAGGGAGAGAGAGAGAGAGAGAGAGAGCGACAGAGAAACACAGGGATACTAACACGGAGTCAGAAGATGCCTATGTGTATACAGAGAAGCGTGTGATTGTGCTTAAGTCCTTTTATATGTTGCTGTGTGCATGTGTTGCACATTTATTCACCCGTGCATTTGCGGAAGTGATTTTGTTCTTATTTGATATTTCTCATAAAGAAGCTGGCGACTTGGGAGTATCGGTAGCACGCCGGACAAAATGCTTAGCGGCATTTCAGCAACTTTCACGTTCTGATTTCAAATTCCACCGAAGTCGACTTTGCCTTTCGTCCTTTTTGTGGGGTCGATGAAATCAGTACCAATTGAGCACTGGGGTGAAAGTGACTGACTTCTCCCTTCCACCCACCAAATTTCAAGCTTTGTGCCGATAGCAGAAATGATATTTCCATTAAGTCGTTCATTGGACCGAGTAAATATATCTTTACTTAGCGCAGCGCTGGCTTGACCATTAAGCAAAATAAGCACGTGCCTCAAGGGAAAGGGACATCACAGAAATGGTAAATGGTTTACAGTACAAAAGAAATCACTTTTAACTAGCTAAGATAAACATTATTGAGTGTGCCTTTCCAAATATAGACATTGCATTTCTTATATTTTTAACATAAATAATCACAAATTTATCAGCTGAACGTTTATTTTCTCAGTGAAGTATTGGGTTGTCCGGAAAGTTCGAGCCAATATTTAAAGGAAAGAAAATGGTCAATAAATACTTGCCATTACATTTTTAATCAATCAAATACGAACCATTTTGTTGCACAATGCGTCTCCATCTTTCCTTTAACTTGAAAATGCCCTCTTCTCAGAATTGAGGTGGTTTCATGGCAAAGAATTCATCAAGGTATCTTTTTACATCATCCAAGGAATTGAAATTTTTACCATTAAGACTATTTTGCAGAGACCTGAATAAGTGGAAATCCGAAGAAGCAATATCTGGTGAAATGGGTGGGGTAGGTGGGGTAACAATCCCAGCCGAGCTGCAGCAATTTTGTCTGGTTCCCAAAGCATCAAATGCCGAAAATGAACTTTCTTATCTTCCATATTAAAAGGTTACAAAATTAACACAAGATTATAGGAATATAAACCTTCTTCCACGAAAAGACAGCTTAAACTGTGCTCTAAATGGAGGTGTAATCAAATCCTATTTTATGGACTCAACCATGTTCTAAAATAAGTCGAAAAGTAAGCTACTATAAATCGACATGAACTTTCCGGACAACCCAATATTTTAAAAGTCCCATCTCTACTAAGTGTAGAAGCAGATATGTTATGTAAGATCAATATTGAGGACCTGATCCAAAGACTTTACAATTAAATGTAGAAAACTAAAGTGGAAGTTTACTAAAATGAACATTATTTCCCATCTTCCTCTTAGTTTTACTTCATTTAAAAAATTAAAAAAAACTATTTTATGGTTTATTATTTTTTTAATATTTTGAATTACATATATACGGGGGCAGCAAAGTTTTTTTAAATACTTAGCGCCGCTGTGGGTCTTAATCCGGCCCTGATTCAGCGACAGTAACTAAATGGTTCTCTGTCGGTTTCGACGATGAGTATTTAGCTATTCAATCAAGTGAATCACCTACTCATTGAATATGTCTCTAGGTGACCGAGTATTCAACCATTACAGGTTCTGTGGAGGTGCGTGGCTTAGTGGTTAGGGGTGTTGGACTCATGATCATAAAATTGTGGTTTCGATTCCTGGACCAGACAACGCGTCATGTTCTTGAACAAGACACTTCATTCAAGTTGCTCCAATCCATTCAGCTGGCAAAAATAAGTAACCCTGAGGTGGGCTGACGGCCTGCCCAGGGGTGGGGAGGGGGAATATATATGCCATGGAAACCGGCCCCATAAAGCTATATGACTCGGGACAGATCTTTATCCTATCCTATCCTGTACAGAATCTCGCAACATAATCGTCAGGCGTAAGCAACACACTAGTGTGATAAGGTTAGGTCTTTAAATAAATCACATACTCAGCCTAATTAATCCACGAACTTCTTAACAGTCTCTGCCAATACTTTTTTAAGTCACAAGGTTTTTAGTAAAAGGACTTGCTCAAGATACTGTGTAACGGGCTGGAATCCGGAAACTCGTGATTGTTGAGCGAACGGCTTTAGCATTCGGCACTGCTGTGTCTGCGAATTTCTAAGTACTCCTGTACGCGCGCACATACATACACACACACATACATACACACACACATACATACACACATGCTTAAATACATGCAATTACATACTCACACAAACTTACATACACATACACACTCGCACAGATCACACACATACACACACACACACGCACACATACATATATATATATATATACATACACACACAAACACACGCAAACACGTGCATAGTCACAGACGAATACATATGTTTATGCGTGTGTGTATGCTTTTCATGCATGGACGCACCTGTACAGAGATGAACTTCTTAGTGTACAGGTATATGCACATAAATACAAAAGCTCAGAAAAGCAAGGTGAAATACGAGAACAAATCTCTCCCCCACCCTCCCTCTTTCTCTCTCTCTCTCTCTCTTTCAGACACTCACACAAACAAATACGCGCATACACACATATACATTCACACACATACATACACATCTACATTCACACATGCACATATCTACATTCACACATATAATACACACATATACATCGACACACATACATACACACATACATATTCACATACGTACATACAAGCATGCATTAACATTCGCATACATACATACACACATACATTCACACACATACATGTACACACATACATCCACACGCATACATACATATTCACACACGTACATACAAACATTTACATTCGCACACATACATACACACATATACATTCACACACATACATATACACATATACATTCGCACACATACATACACATATACACATTGACACAAATGCATTCACACGCGTACACACACACACATACACATTCACCCACATACATATACACATATACATTCACGCCCATACATACACACATATATATTCACACACATACATACACACATATACATTCACGCCCATACATACACACATATACATTCACACACATACATACACACACGTTCTCCTACGTAGATGGATGCACGCATACACACACAACGAATCAACGATCAAAGTTCTGCGTGGTCGTTCACCCCATTAGGAATTGTTAAATCTTTTTTAAACTACTCCCCGTACCCCTACCATTTAGAAAAAAAAAACGACGTGCTATGAACAGTTGAAACGCCCATAAATTATAAGTCTGTTGCTCAGCATCGACTCTGGCATAAGTAATAACAAGAACAACAACCATCAGCAATCTCAGCACGGATGGGCTTATAGGCTAAGAAGACATCTGTTCGACTGTGGTTGATACAGGGCTAAATATTAACGAGAGCAACTACAATTCGCTCATTTACACAAATAGCAACGTCTACGACGCTACGATTCTAAAGTCGACTATATAACGGGGCCTCTGTTATTTCGTAAGAGTTAGGTTTACGAAATCTCACCATCGACAAGAGCTGCTCCAGTCCAATCATCATCAATTTATCATCATGGTCGTTCATCAAGGTCCTTCATTATCACCACCACCATCATCATCACCATCATCACTATCATCATCATCATCATCATCATCATCATCATCATCATCATCACTACCATCATCTCCATCATCATCATCATCATCATCATCATCATCATCATCATCATCATCATCACCATCATCATCATCACCACCACCATCATCATCATCATCATCATCATCATCATCATCATCATCATCACTACCAGCACCACAACCACAATCACCACCATCGTCATCGTCATCATCATAATGCAAATTAAACGATGAAAAAATATCTAAACATTGTCCTCAGTAAGTTAAATAAGTCATTTCCTAACTCACGACTAAAATACACTTATTTTTTCCTAAAGAGATCTAACAATATACATATTATTGCACCTTTCAAAGTTATAATTAATGATGATTCTTAAATATTGTTCTTATGAAACATATATATTTGTATGTAGAATATCTCTCTTTATTTTGGGAAATTTTGGGGGTTATTTTGTTGGTGGAGGCGGTTTCTTTTATCCTCTTATAGGTATATTCTTTATCATCTTCTAATTTGCATTACTTTTCCAATTGAAATACAAATAAAACGAACCAAGCATCTTTTTAATTTTTTGTCTCCATTTTATTTTATTGACTTTAATTTTATAAGAATATTTATACACATATATATGATGATCTTCCTATCAACAATATATTTGGTTAAACCCAGTTGGCAGCAGGATTTTTTTTAACAATCCATTACATGGATATTGCTTCCTCTGTATATATATATATATATATATATATATATATATATATATATATATATGTGGTGTGGTGGGTGTGTGTATGTGTAAATGTGTGTAAATGTGTGCATATGTGCATGTATCTTGGTGCATATATATATTAGTCAGAAGATATGAGAAGTGAATATGTATTTATTTAATCACGTAACTTCCTTAGAATTACGGCCATTTCGCATTCTTCTTTATGTAGTACTAGCAGTATCGCCCGGCGTTGCTCGGGTTTGTAAGGGAAATAACTATATAAGCATTTTTAGAGATGTAAAGTATAATAGCCATCTCAATATGGCTAACCACAAAGGGGGGGGGGTGTTACTGTAGCTTTTTACGTTCTGAGATTTAATAATAAATTTTTAGAGAGTTACTTCCCTTATATATGCCAAAAGTGATTAAAAATGGGAAAAATTGATGGTAAATCTTTTTTTTAAATCGTAGACTCATCGTAGACGCGCGCTAATACCCAGAAGGGCTCGATATGAATCACGACTATAAGATACCCGGTTTTGGTTAAACTGCACCGCAAAATGTTGGAGTAGTTAGGAATCTAAATCGTAGGAGACAGACAGCACACAACCTCTCTTTTATATATAAAGATTTCAGTTTGGAAGAAATAATGCGTACATGTTTGCATTAATAAGTATGCTCGAAACATAATTCATATATATATATATATATATATAAATTGTGTTTCTTTATTCCTCACTTGCTTAAAGCTTCATAAATCCGTTCGAATCACTGGGATTTTCTCAAAACTAGAGTTAACTTCGCGAAAATCACGGGGTTTTCAGGAGATTTAAAAAGCTGTTAAGCTCCTCAACAGCAAAGAAATGTATGTAGCTAAACTTCTTGAGGTTTTTGAGTTACTTTGTTTAGACTGTGAAAGCCTTGTTTCTAGGAAAACATAAGCTGACTTGTATATTCTATACGTAAAAGTCACTCGTAAGCGGATATGTGGCTTGTATCCCATTTTCATCAATTGCTAGAGCTAGCGTAGCGATACGAGGTGGCATAAAATTCATCCCAGCCACTCTGTACGTATTATACATATGTGTGCGTGCGCGTGTATGCATTACTGGCACTCCGTCCGTTACGACGACGCGGGTTGCAGTTGGTCCGATCAGCAAGTGGCTGAGTACTCCACAGACACGCGTACCTCTAACGTAGTTCTCAGAGAGACTCAGCGTGACACAGAATGTGATAAAACTTGCTCGGGGAATTACAGGTACAATTCATTTTTGCCAGCTGAGTGGACTAGAGTAACGTGAAATAAAACGTCTTGCTCAAGGGCACAACGCGCTGCCGGGAATCGAATTCACGACCTTACGATCGTGAGCCGAATACCCTAACCACTAACCCCCACCACCATATATAAATAGTAGAAGACACCTGCAGCTGAAAAGAGTTCAAAGTGCATCTGCTTACGGAATGGAAATAGATTTCAAAGGCCATAATTTCTTTGGTTGAACTGGCTACAACAACTACGGTACTTTGGCTTTAGGGCACGTTAACCATTCAAGATGGCCACAATGAAACCTGTATCACAGAATTTGGCAGCAGAGAACTTATGACCTAGATGTCACCCGACCCCCTTAGGGAGCTAAGGTCCGAAGCAGTTCTATAAATGGAGTCTGAAAACCTTTTGCTGTTCAACTTTCCCTAAAGGTTTTAATTATCTAGAAGTATATCATTTACAAGAAATGACCCGAAGCTGGTATTTAATATATACATCGTTATAACCTACATTCCATATATTTAATATATACTTGCAGAATAATATTATTTAATCTTTTATAGAAAATGTTTTGGGAGGATTTGTCCCAAAGAAAAGTAAGTACAAGTTTTATATAAGTTGTTTTAATCTTTTATTGAAGTTAAAGCATTAAAAACTTCTGAGTTTGTTCTTTGAAGATTCCTCTAAGTACATTTACTAAATCCGTGGTAAGCTTGCGCTGTCAGAAATGACAGAGATTCATAAATACAATGAAATTTATTCATATTTCTAACTTATGCCAATGCGGGAGAGTCTGCGGAGATTCCTGACCATAGTTTAGGTTCTTTGGTAAATATCTGAATTATATCAACAAGTATCTTTAAAAGTTTTTCCCGAAAATAATATATAAATACACGTACATACATATACGAATACGTTTTATATATACACACAGATACATAGGTTTATATATATCCATATATATATATAGAGAGAGAGATCGAAATAGAGAAGTGTATGTATATGTGTATGTATATATATATATATATATATATATATATATATATATATATATATATATATATATATATTATATATATTATATATAATATATATATATATATATGTATGTATGTATGTATGTGTACGCACATACACCAAAACACACAGACACACGTACACATACACACATACACATACACTCATTTGAAAAACTGATTCTTAATTCAATATTATTAATTATACAAAAGATCTTAGAATGAAGCAGTTTAAACCGGGCCTTGCAGAAGAGATTTTGCGTAATTGCTTTCCCTGTCTTTATCTTTTCGAACCAACGTTATCATCTTCATTGCAATAATTTTGCTCGTTCGCAGTTGTCACTATTTCCGGTTTATTGAAAATATTCTTCTTTCGCTTTTCGTTAGTATTCATTCCTGTCATTTGTTTTGAAAAGGTAATATTTTGAATTTCTCATTCAATCAAATGTCTCCAAGTTCTCCACATTAACATTCCTAACAAGCAGATTCTGGATTTGTTCGTTCTTTTTAGTTTTCTTTCTGTTTGGCCGATATAGTTCCCACGGTATTATTTGATATTATTCAGTTTAGTCAAATCATACATCCCACTACAAAGGCTTTCACATTTTGTTACCTGCGTTATTTCTTTTGATGTAGAATTCGTCTTTGCAAAGGTTGCAATATTCGACTGTAATATTTTCCCTCAGATTTCATGTCTAGTGTAGAATTGGAAGGCATCTTTAAGCTGACAAAGAGAATATTTCTGCTTATGTTTCCCTCCTCACAGTGAGATCTTTTCTTAAATCAATGATTAGGGTATATTTATATCAGAGTTACAGGAACTTTAAACCTCATTTCAGAAAGAATAAATGTACAGACGATCCTGGCTAATTGCGATGTGACCAATCGCTACACAAATAATCCCACTGATTAGGATTGGAAGCAGTGGAATTTTAGACAATACTTGCTGTAATTCTGAAGAGATCTTCAAAGAATTCATGCCAGAAGGATACGGCTGGTGCTAGAAAATAACCAATTCTTACTTGATAACAAAAATTACTTTCAAATTATAATTAAAATAATGAGTACGACAGTTACACCTACTTTTACAATATTTGCGTGGAGGCACACTGGCCCAGTGGTTAGGACAGCGGACTCGCGGTCGTAGGATTGCAGTTTCGATTCCCAGACCCGGCGTTATGGGTGTTTATTGAGCGAAAACACCTTAAGCTCCACGAGGCACCGGCAAGTGGGGGACACCCCGCTATACTTCTTCCCCACAACTTTCCCTCACTCTTTCTTCCTGTTTCTGTTGTACCTGTATTTGAAAGGGCCAGCCTTCTCACTCTCTGTGTCATGCTGAATCTCTCTGAGAACTACGTTAAGGGTACACGTGTCTGTGGAGTGCTCAGCCACTTGCACGTTAATTTCACGAGCAGGCTGTTTCGTTGATCGGATCAACTGGAACCTTCGTCGTCGTAACCGACGGAGTGCCACAACAATACTAGTGATAGGATTTTTGGAAGAAAATTCTATCCGACCTGAGATTATTTGTGACCAGCAGTTTCAATCCCATAAAAAAAAATTGGAAAAGATTCTAGGATGGTTGTTTCCTATTTTGGAACAAAAATATAAAACATCTCAGAAGATTCTATAAATTCACGTATCGATCCTTTTCACAATAGAAACGAAAAATATTCTGGGCATTTTGAAAATTAAAGAAAATGAAACAATTATAACTGATCTCTACTTGTGAAGACACGAACACACATTAATATTTAGGCTTTTGCAATCTATCTCATGCTAAAAGAAATATCCCATTTAATATAGCAAGTCGTACATGTACAATAGTCACAAACTCAGCCAGAAGAGAAAGGTGACCGAAAGAACTGAAGATATTCATCCTGTGTCAAACATATCCGACAAACGTAATAAATAATGTTGTAACCTGGGTAAAACAAATCCATATTCCTAACTTCCGAGGAAACTCTTACAATGAGAAGGAAGCAGAAATATTCCATTTGTCATTGTTCACCATCCAAGAAACCACAATATCTTACTTTCGACCAAAGAATGTCTTTCATTGTTATATCAGACATCAAATCTAAGCGAAGACATTATACAGTCACAAATTATTAAGGATCGAAAATAACTTCCAAATGTTAAAATACTCTTAAAAAACTCCAGAAAAGGTAAAATTCACACCGACAGAAGAAATAATACAGGTAAGAAAATATGAAGATCTTCGTTGGGTGTGTGATTTGGTACAACAGAGTAAAATGAAAAATGATTTAGAATGTAGAAGATGTGCTTATTTCTAGTTAGATATGAAGGATTAATATGGGAGTATGAAAAATAGAAATAAAGCTAGACTGGGACATAGTTGTGACTCCGATGTAACATGTTATGAGAAAATGTATCGTGGATGTGCGGTAAGATCTTTGCTTCCTAAGCACATGGTTCCGAGTTCAGCCCCAGTGTATGCCACCTTGGGAAATTGTATTCTGCTATGGCTCCAAGCCAATCAAAGCCTTGTGAGGGGATTTGGTTGATGGAAACTGAAAGAAGCCTTCGGTTTATGGATATGTGTGTGGGACGTGTGTGTGTATGCATTTGTGTGTGTGTGTGTGTGTGTGTGTGTGTGTGAGTGTGTGTGTGAGCCTGTGGTCTTGTGTTTGTTCTGATGGACAGTCAGTGTTGGTTTGTTTATGTCCCTGTTCGGCAAAACGAGATAGAATAAGTATCAAGCTTAAAACAGTACTAGGATCGATTTGTTCAACTAAATCTTCCAAAGCAGGTGCCCCAGCATGGCCACAGTCCAATGACTGGGACAAGTAAACGATAACAGATTAAAAGTGTATTGCACCTACGCTAATTATCCAACCACACATCAGTAGTAAACACGTTACTTTCACCTTTTAACCACAAACCAAAGGAACGCGTACAGGTACCTATGTCTCCTTTGTAACAGATCGATATTTTAACTTCAATTTCCTGTCTCCAATTATTTTTTTCTTTTCAGAAGCATTTATTCATTGTTATCAGTAGTAGTGATGGTAGTAGTAGTAGTTGTAGTGGTGGTGGTGATAATGGTGGTGATGGAGGTGGTGTAGTGGTAGTGGTGGTAGTAGTAGTGTTAGTGGTGGTGATGGA
>NC_043006.1:38275462-38342962 GCF_006345805.1 Octopus sinensis
ATAGATAGATAGTAGATAGATATGTTCTTTATTAGCCACACAGGGCTGACACAGATAGAACAAATTACAAGGTAGAGCTTTCTTTTGAAGGTTTAAAAAAAAAAAATAAATAAAAATAAAAATAGATAGATAGATAGATAGATATACATTCATAGAAATATATAAATAGATATATATATATATACATACAGACAGAGGTACACGGATTTGCAGACAGACTAATAACTTCTGGTGCGGCTTAATTAATCTTAATAGAGTCTCATATTTTCGCAATAGTAATGTTTTACGGAGCGTATTTATTGTATAATAAATGCTAGAAGGGGCGGGCTGCAAAGTTTTTCAGGGTGTGGCTAAGTCACCCCTGGCCTCCACTTGCCTACAACACACACACACACACACACACACCACACACACACACACACACACACACACACACACACATACATATATAAATACGTAAGGGCGAGAGCGTGTGGTTTTCGTTTGTTTGTCTAGTTATACGAGTTTGTATTCTTTCTTCAGCCTTTACGGCTGTGTATATTTTTGCTGCCGTATACACCCTTCTCTGTCTCCCCACCTCTCTCTCTCGCACTGTGTGCGTGTGCGTGTGTGTGTGTGTGTGTGTGTGTTCGTGTGTCTGTGTGTGCCCTTGCGTGCCCGTACAAGCACGTGCGCGTGTATGAATGCATAATTACGAGAGGAGAGTAGTAGTAGTAGGAGGAGGAGGAGCGGTTTGAATCGGTGCGAGTTAATTTCACTACACTTTACAATGTTGCATATAGCACTTCTGTTGCTGGTATTTATGTTGGCTGCTTCTGCTGCCGTTGATGCAGCATCGTGCATCTTGATACTGCTGTCGATGATGTTGTTGCTGCTGCTGTCGATGATGCACATGCATATGCAGTCATCATTATCAGTTTTAAGGCCGCGAAAAAGCGGCGCGCGACGGAATCTTTAGCTTTTATTCTGCTATTCTTTTACTTGTTTGAGTCATTTGACCGCGGCCATGCTGGAGCACGGCCTTTAGTCGAACAAATCGATCCCATCACTTATTATTTGTAAGCCTAGTACTTATTCTGTCGGCGGCCTCTTTTTGCTGAATCGCTAATGACGGGGGCGTAAACACACCAACATCGGTTGCCAAACAATGGTGGGAGGATAAAGACAAACACAAATACACAATTACGTAGTACATACATACATACACACATACACACACATACACACTCACACACACATATAGATATATATATATACGACGGGCTTCTTTCAGTTTCCGTCTACCAAATCCACTCATAAGGCTTTGGTCAGCCCGAGGCTATGGTAGAAGACACTTGCCCAAGTTGCCGCGCAATAAGACTGAATCCGGAACCATGTGATTGGTAAACAAGCTTCTTACCACACAGCCACTTCTGCGCCATTTCGTCCGTCTTCATGTTCTGAGTTCGAATTTCGCCGAGGTCGACTTTGCCTTTCATACTTTCCGGGTTGATAAAATAAATACCAGTGGGTGCAGGGGTCGATGTAATCGACTTACCCCCATATCAATAAACAGCTGGTTTTGGACCAACATTTCAAACCAATAGTTCTTGCGACTCTTTATGTCCTGAGTTCAATTTCCGTTGACGTCGGCTTTGCCATTCATCCTTTCCGGGATCGATAAAATAAGGACCAGCTGAGCGCTGGGTCGATCTAATCGACTTACTGCCTTCCCTAAAATTGTTTTTCTTAAGCCTATAATCCTTTCTACTAAAAGCTCAAAACTTGAAATTTGGCGGGAAGGGAGTAGTCGATTACATTGACCCGAGTATTTCACTAGTACTTAATTTATCGAGCCCGAAAGGATTTAAGTCAAAGTCAACCCCGGCAGAATTTGAACTCAGAACGTAGCAGCAAACGAAATACCTATTTCTTAACTACCCACAAGGGGCTAAACACAGAGAGGACAAACAAGGACAGATAAACGGATTAAGTCGATTATATCGACTCCAGTGCGTAATTGGTACTTATTTAATCGGCCCCGAAAGGATGAAAGGCAAAGTGGTTCCAGGCGGAATTTGAAATGACAACATAATAATCCTTGGCGAGCTGGCAGAAACGCTAACACGCCGAGCGAAATGCTTAGCAGTATTTCGTCTGTCATTACATTCTGAGTTCAAATTCCGCCGAGGTCGACTTTGCCTTTCATCCTTCCGGGGTCGATAAATTAAGTATCAGCTGCGTACTAGGTCGATCTAATCGACTGGCTCCCTCCCCCAAAATTTCTGGCCTTGTGCCTAGAGTAGAAAAGAATCGTTAGCATGCCAGTTAGAATGCTTAGCGGCATTTCGTCCGTCCTTACGTTCTGAGTTCAAATTCCGCCCAGATCGACTTTGACTTTCGCCTTTTCGGGGTCGATAAAATAAGTACAAGTCAAGTATTGGGGTCGATTTAATCGACTAGTTCCCTCCCACCTTAATAATCCCAGCTTAATAATAATAGGTACAAAGGATTATTAAGGTGGCAAAAAGCGGCGCGCTGGCAGAATTGTTAGCACGTCGGACAAAATGCTTAGCGGTATTTCGTCTGCCGTTACGTTCTGAGTTCAAGTTCCGCTGAGGTCGACTTTGCCTTTCATCCTTTCGGGGTCGATTAAATAAGTACCAGTACTGGGGTCGATATAATCGACTTAATCCGTTTGTCTGTCCTTGTTTGTCCTCTCTGTGTTTAGCTCCTTGCGGGTAGTAAAGAAATAGGTATTTCGTCCATCTTTACGATCTGAGCTCAAATTTCGCCGAAGTCGACTTTACCTTGCATAATTTCAGGGTCGATGAGAATAAATACAAGTCAAGTACCGGAGACGAACTGATCGATTTCCCCCTCCCCTCAAAAACTGTCCCAGTGCCAGGATTTGAACCCGTTGTCATGATTATTATTTGATATTTTTATAGTTTCAGACAAATGTCTACTGCATCACCTGCTGCAACTCCGTGTTGCTGAGGTGTGAACAGAATTTTTTTTTGGTTGGGGTGGGGAGCAGAATCTTCCCGGCATTGTGTTGCATCAGTTTGATTTGTTAAGAGGTTTGACTGTAGTCTTGTGTTGCATTAGTGCTTGTATTGTGTGTTGTGTAATCAGAGTTGAGTTCTGTCGGGTATCAGACCTGTAGAGTACATGTTGGGGGAGTAGTAGTTGTAGTAGAAGAAGAAGAAATGTGTTGCGAATCAATGTGTTGCGCCGTGTCTAATATCATTCACATCACTTTGTGAGCTGTTAAGAGGTCACACCGTCTGCTAGAAATAAGAGTCATTGGTTAAGATTGTCCTTTGTGTACTCTCTCTCTCTCTCTCTCTCTCTCTCTCTCTCTCTCTCTCTCTCTCTCTCTCTCTCTCTCTCTCGTAAAGAATGTCTTGCACCCCGGACGCATTTGATCAAAGGTAAGTGCGGTAAATGCTGGCTTGGAGGGGTTAAATAACAGCATGAACAATAGCAGCAACTTCAGACAACATACCTGAAGTCCGACTTCACACAACAAAGCCTACTTACCCTCCAGGCTATTTCGATAGTAGCATAATTTTAATCATTGAAGTCAGCAATGTCGACGACAAATAAAATTTCCCATTCAAAGAATTTCATTTATGTTTTACATTCTTCGATAGTCGAGTCAAAGTAGATGTCTTAACGTGGTAGCTCAACTTTGTAGAAATAGCAACAAAATTTCCCTCAGATTACCAACGTATCATCGCAAAAATGAAAGGAGACGTTGAATAATGTGATTCAGTATGCATTATCACATAATCACGTGATCAAGCAGGCTATCAGATGTTGTTATACATCGCTGGTCACGATGCGATTTGCACCGTTTTAAATTTCGAAAATGCCACGCAGCTGGCTAGGCGAGCAGACCAACGTCCCCGCTGATTGGAAGGCTAGTCCGTTTCAGGGTTACCCATTTACAGCAACGTGAAATGAATGAAGTGTCTTGCTGAAGAGGATAACGCATCGTCTGGTTTAGGAATCGGACCCACGATCGCTAGTTCATGAGTTCAACACTCTAACCACTGACCCACGCACCTTCATCCATATATGTATTATTCTTGGGACAAAAACAAGATGGTCATAGCTGGAACGATTTTGATCACGGATCTACTCCACAAGGGATTGTGTGTGACTAAACAACTAAACAACTTATTGATAGATTTCTCTCAGCTTTCTTCCATGCAATGGTGAAATTCTTTCCAATTCCTAAGCCACCTGTCATTTCTGTTGTACAGTTTTAGTGACCTTACTCGGACTTTTGTTTTTTCTAGGCATGTGTCGTGTATGTGTGAGTGTGTGTATCTGCATAGATGTATGTATGTATATATATATATATATATATATATGAGTGGTAGACAGTCTTTCTAAAAACTAAATTCCATTAAGGGAAATGGTAGTATGACCCAGTTCCTCAAACCTCAAACTAACCATTGTTCACTGTGTTCATAGTTTAATCCCAAGCTATTTTTAGAAAGGAATGAAAAAAACACACATGCTGATACAAACAAACACATAAACACATGCTGATATTTCAGTTGGTAAGCAACTCTTTATCCATTAGGATGGGAATTAATTTTTGTCAATTTTTGCCCTGAAGTGATTTTTACCTTTTAAATGCATAATGCAATCTTAGTTGCAAAATATGACTGAAGGTAAGAAATTGAAACGTACGTAGGCGATATGAAATTGACTGTTAGGTAAATAAATTGATTTTTCCCTCTCAAACTCTCCTTTTTCCTTACATCATGTTTAAAATTCTGCTCCCCTATATCGAATGGATGAAAACATAACGACTACTGGAACTTCATAAGTGTTAACATTGACACTAATACAAACTAATGGGTTCCTAATATATTAATCGATATGGAGCTAACCCGGTGTACGCTTGAATAAAATACATCCATGTGGAAGACCTCTTTCCATTCGAATCTTCATGTATATATATATATATATATATATATATATGTGTGTGTGTGTATGTGTGTGTATATGTACTAGGTACTCACAAATACACTCACCCACATAACGTACACACACACACACACACACACACACACACACACAAATATATAATGCTAATACACCATGTATGAATAAAACAGATAAATTTAATGCTACTAAACTACTGATTTTAAAAGCCTCACTGTCGAAATTAAGCAGATGTAATTACATTTTGGTATTCTCTTTCTATACAGAAAAACAAGCAAGATAATCCTGATATGCTTTATAATTCATCGAAAACACAGTTACTCCTCATCTTTCTGTTTACAACGGGAAATCATAACATTCGCTATTTAAATTAAAAACAAACCAGGCGTTAACTAGAATGGCTAGACTAAAACGTATGCAATGCTTACTCGGCGAAGTGATTAAATAATTAATAATCATTTTATGCACAAGACAGCGTCCATTAAGAAGCCTAAGATTAATTTAGTGTTGCAAAACGAGAATTTTTTAAGGATTTGCTGAGGAACAGAAACAGATGTGTTTTTATCTTTTCTAGTTCCACACCGAAAACATTAAAAATTGTATTTAAGTATTTAATAACATTATAGGAGTGTGTATTTATGTGTGTATATGTGTATGTGTGTATATGTGTATGTGTGTATATGTGTGTGTGCATGCGTATGTGTGTGTGTGTGTGCTATGGAATCTGTCAATATTATTTATTCTGCATACCAGCAAATACGTTGGCGTGCAGCTAAGTATGATGGCACGCTGGAGCGCAAAGGCCTCGGCGAACCTACATATATATATATATATTATATATATATATATATATATATACATACACAAACACAAACACACATACACACAGAAACACACATACACATATATATATGTATATATACGTGCGCATCTCCGTAAATGCGTGTGTATGTACTTATTTGTGTGTATATGTGATATGTGCATATATATATATATATATATATATATATATATATATCAAAATAAGCAACAAGGATATCCAGAGGTAATGCAGTACGAACGTTTCATGCGACTCCATTTAGTTGAACAATGCAATCATTTAATTACATCAATTTAAAATGTAGACCAATCTTCAGCTGCACAAAGACATAGAATTTAATAAAATTAGAAGGACACATTAGTATAAATTTACCTAAAATCTCCAAGAGGATAAGGAGATAGACATAGAACATGTTTTACCAACAACATCATAGATATATACATCATATATATATCTTTTACATTTCTTTACGGGAAACGTTCTGGATATGCAGATAAAGCTCCTGTTTAATTATGACGGCCACAGTCTAATGATGCTGACTGGTGATGCATTACATGTTTATAAATTTCACCCAATGTTTATTGTCATTACTACAGCAACTATATATATATATATTATATATTATATATATATATATATATATATATATATATATATATATTACACATACACACAATGTCGAACATATATGCACGAGGTGTGTGTGTGTAGTTATTTCGTCGGCCTGCTGCATTATTTTAGACGTAAGAGAATATATTCTCAATGCCCTTGGTGTAACAGCACCCGAAAGCAAGTTGTAGCCAAGTGACAGATATATATATATATATATATATATATATGTCTACACACACACACACATATATGTCTACACACACAGGTACACACACATATATATACTATAAACAAACTTATATATCATAAACACACACGTACACACACGTATGTGTGCGTATGTGAGTGTATATTTGTATTTATGAGCGTTTGTGTGTACGTGTGTGTGTGTGTGTGTGTGTGCTCGCGCGCGTATGTGTTAGGACGAAGGTGGGTGGCTCTAGAAGTTCGTCTCTACTCACATTCTTTTCTCTGTCTACCAGGCGGCTGATTGTTTTGGACTAAGATCAGAAGAGAACCAAAAAAAAAAAAAAAAAAAAACAAACAACAAACCCAACCACGACCATCAAACAATCCGACATTATTTATATAGAACATCTGCCCTTACAATGCATGACAAAATATTGAGCATCATCTCACCTTAGAAATACGGGTGCATGATGAGTCGAAATGATAGTAGTGCTTGTGAGTAAAGAGTTTCGTGAGTTTCATTTTCTGTCTTCCATCGTCTAAACTCCATGGACGCACAGAAATCCTGAACTAGCATAGACCTCCACACAATTAGATCTTGTACAACGGAAACCCGAGCGTCTTCTTGGTCAGCTGAAAACAGTTTTGGCACAAACTTGGCAGATATGCATCTCATACCCAAATCTTCAGTGATAATGGACTGAACTGAACCGTAATTAATCTGTCCATCTTCTGATAATTCACGGATAGTGATTCGACGATTTCTCTTCACAGCTGCACGCACATCGAGGTTTTTCTCATTTCTGCTGATTGTGGCTCTTCCAGAACGTTCGTCGGTATTGACATTTTTCGGCCATCTTGGAAATGTCTGAGCCACTCAGCATATACTTTCTGCAACTGCGTAGTCCTCTGAGCAGGTATCGCCATGACAACTTTCTCAGTCATGGTCAACGCGACGATCACACGCTACACACCTTCTTTCCAAGCACTGCTGTAAACAGCGAAAGTGAGCTAGAACATCAAAGCTTAATGCGCATGCGCAGCAGAGTTCAAGGTAATTTCTTTGCCAAGCGGCTTCACTCTGCATGCTTTAGCTTCGTTACTATCGCAACAATCCGGATACTTATTATATATATATATATATATGTTTATACACAAACATATATATATATATATATATTATATATATATATATATATATATATATATATATATATATGTTTGTACACAAACATATATATATATATGTTTATACACAAACATACATCCCCCCATCTATCTATCAATCTATCTATCTATCTATCTATCTATCTATCTATCTATCTATCTATCTATCTATCTATCTATATATATATATATATATATATATATATATATATATATATATATATATATATACATGTGCATGTGTATCTATATGAGTATGTGTTCACCTGCATACGCACACGCGTGTATACGTGCGTTTGTGTGCGCTTGTTGTGTGAAGGTAGAATTTTTAGAACTACAACTCTGAGAGACAGCCATTCGCTGATTAAGCTTCAGCATTGATGAATAAATTATGATGTCTATTCCTATACATAATTATAATGCATGCGCATTTAATCACTGAAATAAATAGATGAATAAATAAAAAGATGGGGAATTAGTGGGAATCTATTGTCGTTTGTCATTTGGAAATAGTAAAATGCTTCCAGAAGGTATTCATCTCTGACACTTGACAGGCGAGAGCAGGTGCTGTTCACATCATTAAACTGCTGATGTGCACAACTGAGCTAAAAGGGCGATCGAGTAAAACAATTGATGGAGATTATATACACACACACACATGCACACCCAAACACATGCACACACACACATGTATATGTATATATATATATATATTATATAAAAGGGCTTAGTAAAATAAATTACTTTGCCGCATACTGAACTCATTAGAAATATATATATATATGTGTGTGTGTGTGTGTGTGTGTGTGTGTGTGTGTGTGTGGTGTGTGTGTGTGTGTGTGTGTGTGTGTGTGTGTGTGTATGTGTGTGTGTTAAGTAAAATGAGACAACAAAGCCAAGACTGTGTGGAATTTATAGAATATGTATAAAGGAAAAGGTAAATTATTTACATTATTTACCTTTGACGGATATTTGTCCTCATCTTGTTTGTTGTTAACGCAACGTTTCAGTTGATATACCCTCCAGCTTTCAGCAGGTGTTTTGGGGAAATTTCGAACCTGAGTTCTCACTCCTAAGGTATTTTTCGATGTTATTATTATTATTATTATATTATTATTATTATTATCATTATTATTATTATTATTATTATTATTATTATTATTATTATTATTATTATTATTATTATTATTATTATTATTATTATTATTATTATTATCATTCAGGTTACTGCCTGGAATCGAACTCGGAATCTTGGGGTTAGTAGCCCGCGCTTTTAGCCACTAGCTGTTTCCGGGATATTAGAGATGTCCCTTCATCAGAGACGATATGAGAGAGTTAATTAGAGGGAAATAGTAGGGTTCAATATAAGGAGTTATTTTGGAAAAGGACGGGCATAGGAAGTATAAAGGTAAATAAGAGAATAAAAATAAAAATATAGGTTGTTGGAGATTACTTAGGGGGTGTTCGGTATATATACTGTGTGGTGATTAAAGTTGCATTTAGATTTGTCCATAGACAAAAAGCTTTACTATCCATTCCAAACAGCACTTTCCTTGGATAATGGAACTGCAACTGTAACATCCTACATATATTTTTATTTTACTTTTATTCTCTTATTTCTCTTTATACTTCCTATATCCATCTTTTCCAAAATAACTCCTTATATTAAACTCTACTATTTATCTCTAGTTAACTCTCTCATATCGTCTCTGATGAAGAGATATCACTAATATCCCAGAAACAGCTGTAAGACTACCTTTCTCTTTATAAATGTCCTATAAATTCCACACAGCCTTGGTTTTGTTTCATTTTATTAAACATATATACGCTTACGCAAGACCCGCGTTAGATTCCTCCCTCGTATCACTATCGAACCGAGAGTTTAACTTTGTAGTTTAATAAAAATCTATAATTGAACTGCTAGGGCCCCTAGAAAAGATTCAGGTGTAACTCGTCTATTTTCTTTTAACGGCCAAG
Source organism: Octopus sinensis (assembly GCF_006345805.1). Classification (NCBI taxonomy): domain Eukaryota; kingdom Metazoa; phylum Mollusca; class Cephalopoda; order Octopoda; family Octopodidae; genus Octopus; species Octopus sinensis. The sequence continues at coordinate 38,285,175 of NC_043006.1, forward strand.
GGGAAATAACCCATTCATTTTTCTTTATTTTTCTCTTTTGTCCACTGGTCATTTCTACCTCCATTTATTAGAGAAGTGATATCATTAGAGTGACCGCTTGTATAAATACGTGGTGGCAAAAATAGAAATAAACTTTAGGGGTGCGTAAACTACACGAGTAGATCGTTTCCAGAATTTTTTTTTTAGAAATTTTATTCGTTGAAAAAAGACGTACAAAACGTAAACATTTGTACCGGAAATCGACTCATTTAATGTCAGAATAGGTTTTATAGAAAAAATAAGGGCTTCAATATAATGAGGTTGACTTTTATTTATGCTGGATGGTATGTTTACTTTTTCAGTATAAATTTACCAAAACCATTAAATGGTTAACTACGTTTTGAAGTCTGACGTTCATGCTGGTAATCACGACCCGGGCCATATTTTTTTCCAGTGCTTTGAGTTTCTACCTATCGCAATGGAGCACCATTGACATAAATAGTGATAGGAATATTCCTGACTGAAAAAATGTAAAGATATGGATAATCTTGATTGTATGGTTTTAATTTTGTCTGTTTATAACTAGGTAGAGTTTTAAGTTTGTCGTACTGTTTACGCCAATTTCGAACATTGGCTTTATTAATATTAAAATGTCTTCCGGTAGCTCTATTGCCACGTTTAAACGCATATTCAACATATTAAATTTCTCCTTCGCAATAAACAATTCATAAGTTCTACCCATACTGATAATAACGGTAATGACAAATTTTAAAGTTTGCTTGACATTTTATAAGTGTGAAAGGGATTAAAATTTTGATAATCCGTATCATAGGTCCCCACAAGAATAGGCGGAAAATCAGAGGCTGAGACAAGAAGTCGCTTTCGAACAATCAAAATTCTGTTTAAATAATCAGTTTGATCGGTCACCTTCCTCTGTCGGTTGAATAAAGTGTCATCCAAGCTGATGTTCATTGGTGATTAAACTTAATTTGTAACACTTGTGCGTATTCTTCAACGTTGTTTTTGTTGATAATTCTTATCAACTTTTCCTGTGATCGTGATTTGAGAAGACATAAAGATCGGACATAATCCCTTGTGGGCAAGAAATGTAAAATAAAGTTTATCATAAACAACACAAACACTTTGTAATTTAGTAGCTTTCAATGTGATACCTGTTAAACAGAAATCATTTTTATTTAATGAAAATTTAATTAAAAGTGAAATTATGCTAAATACAACTAAACTGAAAACCATTTTTTTCCTGGCCATATCTGAAAAGTTTTGGGCGTAAATTTCACATGAGAAAAAGCTTTTTTAAAAACTTTATCCTGAAAATCACCTACGTAAATTATACAGGTTGCGCAAATTACATGGGTTTTTACGGTATTTAAACCGTTAGGGTTATTTTCGCACTTTACCCGGAAAAACCCTTAAATTAGTAAATAGCATTTTCCTTAATAATAGATCCACTTATTTCGGTTAGTGACTTATTCACCAATATACCTATTTCTTTATTACCCACAAGGGGCTAAACACAGAGGGGACAAACAAGGACAGACATAGGTATTAAGTCGATTACATCGACCCCAGTGCGTAACTGGTACTTAATTTATCGACCCCGAAAGGATGAAAGGCAAAGTCGACCTCGGCGGAATTTGAACTCACAACGTAACGCAGACGAAATACCGTTAAGCATTTCGCCCGGCGTGCTAACGTTTCTGCCAGCTCACCAATATACCATGAATGACAATGCTTTTCATGCCACTTCAGCCAAGTGACAGGCACTTCATGAAGAACTTTTCAGACTTATTTGAATTGCTATTATCCCATATCACGATTTTGCTATACATACCTTATTGATATTTCCTCCTAAGTTCTATATACTCTGGGAACGCATTAAAGACCTTTTCAAGGCTACTCTATTTGAATTCTTACTATCGGGTAACTAAGTTGCATGTCATTATGTAAACAACTTCACGATTTTGGTATTCTTAACTTATTGGGGTTTCCTACAAACAAGATCCTATGTCAGACGGCGGTTTGATTATTCTCTGTAAACGCACAAAAACCGTTTTAAGGGCCACATACTTTGTATTGTTACTATTGGATTAGCGAAACAATTATGAGAACGGGATCAGGAGTTAAACCCCGTTTTTCTGGGAATTACCGGGTACGTCAGCTAGTATATATATAATTCCAAGAAAAACAGGGTTTAACCCCTGATCCCGTTCTCATAATTGTCACCGACATATGTTTCGATTGATACATTAAAATTAATCCGAGAAGAAGAATAATGTGGAATAATGTACCAATCTCATCAAGGAGAAGATTGATGAATTATTCCACATTATTCTTTCTGTCGGATTAATTTTAATGTATCAATCGAAACATATGTCGGTTATATGGTGATATAAATTATTTAGATAACATCTTGTGTGTTTATCTTCATTTTCCATTTCTCATATATATATATATGAGAGAGAGATAGAGGGAGAGAGAGAGAGATGCATGTACACACATATATACACATATACGTATATACATACATATATGTAAGTATGCATGCATGTATGTACGTACGTACGTATGTATGTGTGTATGTATGTATGTATGCATGTATGTATGTATGTATGTTGTATGTATGTATGTATGTATGTATGTATGTATGTATGTATGTATATAAGCAATATCTTTTAATTTTATATATAATGAAGCATATATCAAACTCTGAATACTTCAAATTGATGCTGTATTGAGTATTATATGTATGTATGTATGTATGTATGTACGGATGGATGGTCTTTTCTATTTTTAATTACTTGAAGTTTTCCTGTATGGAAGGAGTTGGTTTCTAACAAAGATATAATGCTGCCTCAGTGGAATATTGATAACAAAAACAAATTTCACGTTTTAAACTTAAGAAAAATCTTGCATATTTTTACTCTACCACTTACAGATTGTATTTGTAATGTGTGGATTTTGTACGTATGCATGTGCGCGGGTATGTATTTATGTCGGCATCTAAGCATGTCTTGGGTATGACTTTATATTTCATCTGATAGTGGAGCTCTGATTCAGAAGTTCCATGTATTTGAGGAACACGGAACCATCTCTTAGTCACTATTATTCGCAGATATACTCTGACCCGGAGTAGTCGCACCTGTTAGGTCCCTGCTATGAGTTAACTATCATCCAAGGTGATATCAAATGGTTTACCAGGCTAGCTGTGTTTGATAAAAGATAACTTATTTATCTTAGGCCGATGAAGGACAACGATCCTGAAACACGTGTCCCTAGATGCAACTTCGGCAGCCGGGGGTGTTTGTCTCCCCTTCGTATATGTATATAAGGACACAGGGAAAAATGTGTCAAAGCCATCAGGAGGTGTTCGATGCTTCCTAGGGCTATACAGCGGTGGTGTACCCCCTACTGTCACGTTCTTGTTAGATTGACAGTATACAACCATTCTAACGCCCCACCACCGTACATGTCTCTATGAGAGATTTAGAAATTCAATATTTCTTATTTATCTTAGATTTAGCATAATCACGTTCTGAATAGTCACCTTGTGCAGTAATACACCGGTTCCATTGTTCCTGCCCTTTTTGGAATCCGGCCTGGAAGTCCGTTTCCGTAAGCGGGTCGAGGACCTGCGATTCACTTAGGATCTCGACAACGGTGTTAAAATGGCGACCTTTGAGCTGCATTTTCATATTGGAGAAGAGAAAGTCCACAGGTGCTAAATCTGGTGAATAGGGCTGGCGCGGAAGCGATACTATGTTTTTGGAGAGAAACTCACGAGTGAAAAAAGCTCGTTGTCTGGGTGCATTGTCGCCGTGAAGAATCCAATTCCTCGCGCCCTAAAGATCCGGTCGCTTTCGCTGAATGCCCTCCCTCTGATGCTTCAAAACGTTGCAGGAGAACTCTTGATTGACGGTCAAACCCTGGAGGACGAATTCTCGATGCACAATAGCACATTTCCGGGAGTAACTCTCGTGGCAGGTCTTCCAGATTGCTCATCGTCTCCTAGAGACCTTCTTCGGCTTTTGAAGCGGCCGTGTCACTCGAAAAATTTTCGTACGACCCATTGCCACATCGCCATAAGCTTGCCGAAGCTTGCTCAATGTCTCTGTAGCAGACTCCCCGAGTTTAACGCAAAATTTTACGTTGGCTTTTTGTTCCTGTCCATGACAAAATCGCTGACTACAGAATACACGTGATTACAAAGACACAAATTTCACAACTTGCGAAGTAAACACAACGATGTTACTCGGCACACTGCCTCATGAAGGACACTGCTAGCTCCCACTGATAACGTAAACGTGTTCTGCCATCTGTTGGCGCGCTACGGAACTAGTCCGGGTACTTTTTGAGACCACCTCATATGGGATGACAATTCATCTGAGTACGGTAATGCAGAAATACCCTCGCCTGGTGTCAGGGTGCGCAGTAAAATCCCTGGAATAGATGGATCCTTAGCTGTTGTCACAGCCTCCTTCCAGGAGAGAGAGAGGCTCTAATGTAAAATCTGCGATTTCACATGATTACTGATTACCTCACTTCGGCCTGTCACGAGATACTAATCACAAAGATTCTTGTTTATAAGTGGTTATCACTATAATACAATAACATATAGATATCTCTTTATGGTGGCCTTATTCGTTATCTCATCAGCCGAAAATTTTATGGTACTGGAAAAGTGGTGACGTGTACAAACCAGCTGGGAACGCAAAGTAAGTGATGACTTTAGCCTGCCACCTTTGCTCCAAAGCACGTAGATCTGCGACGAGACTGAACTGTCAACAGAATGGTCATGCATGGAAAGTCAGAAATGCTATTGACAACAAGGAAACACAAGGACACAGCAACCATCTGTGGAAATTGAGCAATCAGCAGGTATGTATGTATGTGTTGGGTTTTCTGATAAATTTGTAGGGTGTTTTCCTTGCATTTATTACCTCCGCTCTAGCGAAGGCGGTGGTAATAAATAGCAGAGGTATTCTTTACAGTCGTGTTTGTTTGTTTGTTAGTCCAAGATATCTCAAGAACCGTTGGATGGATTCGGATGAAATTTTCAGGGATGTTTAGCCTCATGACTGATTAGATTTTGGGATCGATCCAGTACCGGACAAGAATTCTGGATTATTTTACCTGTTTGTTTCACTTAATTTTTGAGAGCGGTTGGGTTCATTTTTATTATTCTCGTTTGTGAGAGCAGTCGAGTTCATTTCAAATATTCTCATTTTAAAAATCATCTTAAGCCAATCGTTGAGAGGACGTTAGTGTTGCCTTGGCGGAGGTTTGCACTCTCTGAGTGCTCTTTTTCTAATTGGGATCTTTCTTCAACAATTTTAAGAAATCAATCATATTCTCTTCATTGTTCACGACTACTTGCTTTGATGTTAGAAATAGCCGGTTCTTCGCTCGATGATTTTATCAGACCATGTTTTAAGCTACACGTTATTGTCAACGAAATACCTCGCAATCTGTTGGAGAGCGACCGGAAAAGCTGGCAGTCTGAAGGTGATGTAACAGGAGAATACGGCGAGAACAGTAAAACCTTCTAACGGAGCTCTTGAATAGCAATTTCTGTCAAATTAGCAACGTTGGGGCAAGTGTTGCCATGTTGTAGAAGCACACCGTATGGCCAGTCGGGTCTTTTCTGCTGGATTTGCTTGTTGAGTCGGTGTATTTACTGAACGCAGAGATGTGCATTAACAGTGTAGTTGTTTTCAAGCACCTCGCACTGGATTAGCCCTTCCCAATTCCACAAAAATGCAAATCCTTGTCTTGCGTGGATACAGATCTGCGTTGGCAGAAAGTGGTGCTCGCTTGTAGGAACTCACCCATTCTTTCTCTTGCTTCATATTGGCATAAAGACATAATTTTTCATCGTTGATGAAGATGCACTAAAGAAATCTGTTTGTGTCCACATGTAACTTCGTGTTGAGGGAACACATGGCAGCGATAAAGAAACTCTGCAGATTGTCTCTTTCGTCCTGAGAGTGCGGCATTCCTGAACCGAATCCTTAGACCTCACCACTTGTGTGAAAGTGGCGTGCAATGTTATCACCATGAGGACATTCAATCAGCTGGGTCAAAACATTGGGAGATTGGCGCGAATTCTCATGTATGAGCTCTTTCAATGGGTTCTCATTGAACTGAACAAATCAGTCGGAACGCAGAGAGTCTGTGAGATCTAATTTCCCCTCCTATTTGCGGAAAAGCATTTTCGAGCAGTTCTTTCAGTAACAGCGTCTTCTCTGTACTGCTTCGGAAGCTTTGGAATCCCCTTTTTTTCACTCTGTTCACTCCGTCGTCAAATATCTGAAAAGACGTGAAGTTTATTCAAATTTCAAAATCGATAAACGTAAGTTGTAGAGAAAGAATAGAAAAAAACCACCACAAAAAGAAAAACGTAAAATAACACGATAAAAATATCTTTCGTGATAATTCAAATATTGGATGGAAACGAACGAATTTACCACACAAACCAAGATGTATGTATGTATTTATATATATATAAATGTAAATATATATATATATATATATATATAATATATATATATATATATATATATATATATGTATTTATATATAAATGTATATGTATATATATACATATGTAAATGTGTGTATACATATATATATATAAATGTAAATATATATATATATATATATATAATATATATATATATATGTATAACTAAATGTGTGTGTGTATATATATATATAATGTACATGTATGTATATATGTGTGAGTATGTTTATATATTTACATATATTTATTTATATATATTTATATATGTACATAAGTATATATATACATATATATACATATGTATATATATCCATATATATATACATGTATCTATATGTATATATATACATGTGTATATATATATGTATATATATATGTATACATATATATGTATATATAAGTATGCATACACACACACATACACATATATATAAATGGCTGCATATGCTTATGTGTATGTGTTTGTGTATGAGTGCGTCTTAATTATAAAAGCACAAAACTACTCGATATGAACCATACTGGAAAAATTTGTTATATGTGTAAAGTGAATGAACGAGAAGTGGATATAAGCATCTCCTGTGGCTGCATCATCTCCATTGATGATCGCTGACATCCAATACTACCGCTGCGTGAAAATTTCTAATGAATTTAATTGTCTGATTTACTTCACATGCACAAACACCCCAAAAAAATAGATTCGTGCAGATACACAGACAGACAGAAACGCGCACAGACGAATACACACATACAGGACTAGAGACAGATAAAAGCTGGAAGTGGATGAAGGGAGACAGTCCAAAATATAGACTGGAGGACGCCAAATAGAAGGTCTTATTACTGATAGAAGCAATGAATGATAATTTGAGTTTCGGCCATTTTAATTTTTAAAAAAGATTATTTTTTATTTATTTTGATTTTAAATTTTTTATTTATTTTCAATTTTATTTATTGGACAGAAGCGTCTGTCTCATTTACAATATGTATGTATATGTGTACACGCGTGCGAATGTGCATACGCACGCTAACAGGCATGTATTATATTATATTACCATCTCATATATGCAACTACGCTGGCACATATATATATACGAAGCCTTATGAGTGGATTTGATAGATGGGAACTGAAAAGAAGCCCAACGTATATATATGTCTGTGCATCTATGTTTGTCCCTTACCATCGCTTGAAACCGATGTTGGTGTGTTTATGTCCCTGTAACATAGCGGTTCGGCATAAGTGACCGATAGAATAAGTATTAGGCTGACAAAGGATAAGTCCTACGGTCGATTTTTCCACTAAAGGCGGCGCTCCAGCATGGCGGCAGTCAAATGACTGAAACAAATAAAAGAATAAACACACACACGAATATATATATCCTGTATATATATTTTATTTATAATATAAACATATATGTGTGCGTGCGTGTATATATATGTGTGTGTGTGTGCATATGTGTTCATGCATATATATATTATATATATATATATATATATATATATGTATGTATGTATGCATGTATGCATGTATATATATATATATATATATGTGTGTGTGTGTGTGTGTGTGTGTGTGTGTGTGTGTGTGTGTGTGCATGTGTAGCAAGTGAAGAACAGACACGCAGGCGTTGCATTTATTCCTCGGTTTACAGTCATTTTAGTAGCGTGTGGAAGACAAATCAAATTACATACATGAAGACAACGATGCAAACAATGATACTGCAGTGTGAATTATATAATGCGTTTTACACAAGGATCTCCCCACACCCATTTAGTCATAACCGAATGAACAAATAGAATACAGTTACAAATTGGATGATTCACTTATATGGGGAAAACGCGGTAATTAAGTGGAAGGCTGTTATTAGATGTATGTACATGTATAAATAGATACATACATGCATACATACATTTATATATATGCACACATATACCCTCTATATATGCACATATGTATGCATATATGTACATCTGTACGTTCATACGTATATATATATATATATATATATATATATATGTATATATATATATATATATGTGTGTGTGTGTGTGTGTGTGTGTGTGTGTGTGTGTGTGTGTGTTGTATGTATGTATGTATGTATGTATGTATTCTTTTATTCTGCTATTTGTTTCAGTCATTTGATTGTGGCCATGCTGGAGCACCGCCTTTAGTCGAAGAAATCGACCCCAGGACTTATTCCTTGTAAGCCTAGTATTTATCCTATCAGTCTATTTTGCCGAACCGCTAAGCTACGGGGACGTAAACAGACCAGCATCGGTTGTCAAGCGATGGTTGGGTACGTAAACAGACCAGCATCGGTTGTCAAGCGATGGTTGGGGACGTAAACAGACCAGCATCGGTTGTCAAGCGATGGTTGGGGACAAACACAGACCCGCTTACACACACACGCACACACTCACACACACATATACGACAGGCTTCTTTCAGTTTTTGTCTGCCAAATCCACTCACAAGGCTTTGGTTGGCCCGAGACTATAGTAGAAGACACTTGCTCAAGTTGCCACGCAGTGGGACTGAACCCGGAACCATGTGGCTGGTGAGCAGGCTACTTACCACACATCTACTCCTGCGCCTATATATATATATATATGTGTGTGTGTGTGTGTGTGTGTGTGTGTGTGTGTGTGTGTGTGTGTGTATGCGTGTGTGTGTATACATAAATATATTTGCATATGTATTGATATTCACAGTAGTGAGGACGATACCGCTAATCCGATAACACTTAATTAAGGAAGCTAATTTTCCGTTTAGCGGATTGACGTTTTCGCTAACTTTGGAAACCGTTAGCAGAGGAATTAGCATCCACTTAATTTATTTCTGCTAACTTTAAGTTCGCTAAGAAAATTCATCTGTTTGTTCCTGTCTGTTGTGGGGGTGTCTCGAGGTACGTTATTCGTTGACTACGTGTACAAATGACAAGTGGAGATTGGTTGACGCAGCAGCAGCTAGCTAAGTAGCATTGTGTAATTCTGCAGTTTTGAGTTGTGTTCACTTACGACGTTGCCAAATTGCAGACAGTCTTACAGTGTCAACGATAGCAGTGTACGTTATCGGCTTACCAAATTATCGCTTATCGTTATGGATAGTGACGAAGTCTTTGTTCGGCCTGAAGATGAAGAGACTGTTGAGGAGTCTGCAACGGCGTGTGGGTGAGGCAGAGGTCGCTCAGGTTGAGAGACAGGAGTCTCAGAACCAGCAGGACTACTTTGTCCTTACGTCAAGGGATAAGAGGAAAGCCAAAATCCTGTACTTTCGGTCCGTCATGTGCTAGCGCAAGGAGACCACCATCAAGGGACAAGAGGCGAGCCTCTACAACTTGAAGTCCCATGTCAAGAAGAAACACCCAGCGTATGCCATCCAGTTTGGGGAAAGGGCCAAGGCCGGTTCTTACCATGGGAAACACAGACGATCCTCTGGTAGCAGTGCCAATACCCAGTCATCGCAGCTATGTACAAAGAAAGCATGCCAGTTCAGCATTGGAGAGGCGTTTGCCCAAACTGCTGGCACTGGTGCCGTCAGTCTATGGTGGACAGAAGGATTGTAGACCTGTTTGTCGATAACATGCTACCGCTGCGTATAGTGGAGTCCCCCACTTTTGGCGGCTGATAAAGACGCTGAACTCCAGCAAAAGGTCAATGTTCCGCCACACCCTGTGTGGGATGATCTCGGCCAGCCATAAACAGCTCGAAGAGTATCTTACAAGGATTTTATGAATTAAACTTATACAAGTTTATTAAATTTTATTATGGTGTACTTCATATTCTCTTAATTTAATTTATTTAATTATTTATTAAATAATTATTTTCTTAATTATTTAATTATTTATTAAACAATTATTTTCTTAATATATTTTCTTATAATATAATTATATTTTCTTAATTAATTTAATAAAATATATAATAGCTAATTGAAATAAATAAACACTACGAACTAATTATAGTTCTTAAATCTGATGGAATTAAGCAAGTTGTACGATGGTGTAAATGGCTAGCACACTTGTCGCGAAAGCAAAGAGATATGTATTCGATTCCCACGCGTTTTTCCATCGACGGCTTATATACCCCATTATTGGACTAATTTCTTTAGTCATTGCGCGGCGATCGCTTATAAGCTTTAATTTTATAAAATACTATTATTATTTACAGTATATATATATATATATATATATATATATATATATATATTATATATAGAAGGAGCTTCTACAGGACTAGAACTGTTTCATTCAAGAGAAATCTTCAGGAAGCTTCCTGAAGATTTCTCTTGAATGAAACAGTTCTAGTCCTGTAGAAGCTCCTTCTATATAATAAATTAATTTTACTCTACTATGTATTGAGTACTTATTTACTGTGTTAACCCCGAATCAACCCGGGACCTACATATATATATATATATATATATATATATATATTTGTCTCAAAGTCTCAAGTCGTATCATTCCTGTTTTTATTCGTTACTGCTTCCAATTTTATCTTCGTCTCTGTTGTCACATTCTTTCCTTCTACCAAGCAAATCTAATGCCCATAGCTTAGCTTTTCCTTGGGGCTGGCCGTTTTGGAGCAAATCTCAGAATTAAACAGCCGAAATTTGCCATGATGAATCGGTTTCTGACTGAAGAATGTAGGCTCTGAATGACTGTCCGTTTTTCCGTGTTCGTCAATTCGTGAATTTCACGTTCTTTATATATAAAGTTTTATTATATATATATATATATATATATGGCCGAAATCAGATCGCCATGTTGATTCGCTAGCCTCTGCACGCATTTTTTTTCTTCCTTCTTCTGTGTTTCTTTCTCTTGTTTTCTTTCTTCTGTGTGAAGAGCGTAGGCTCGAAACGTAAAAGACTTGTTTTATTTATTCCTGAGCGCCATACTAATACAATTATTTGTTTGCATTCCACCTGCCTTCGTCTTTTGTTTATTTTCTAAACTTCCGGTTATATTACATACATACATATTATACATATATATATACATCATATATATATATATAAATGTCAAGATGGCGCTGACTAACAACAAGTGTGTTAACGTGTCTCTCCTAAATATTAAGAAGTCCTTCCAGAGATCGATGTTATCAGAAGCGAAAATGTCTGCAAAGCGAATATAAGTGATAGTACAACAAGTCACTGTATTTGAGAAGAATATTTTTCGCTTTTGATGTATAGTGTCAACTAGAACATACTCGCGAAGACACGTGTTAAAACGCACGTGTGGTACTTCCCGAAATCGAAGTGAATTTTATTCTTGTCTGTGAATAACAAACACTATTTTTGAGAAGGATATTTCGTTCTTGATGTCGTATATCTGCGTGTTCTGAAAAAAGCCTCTGAAAAATTTGCTGCTTAATACCAAACCGCTTAGGAAAATACAGAAAGTATCGTGAAACTGTTGCATGTGCTAAATCGAAACTCAAACCCCTTTTGTTTACAAAGTGCGCTTGGGGAGGAATATAAAAGGTCGTCTTGTCTATCTATCTAGCTCCTTTCTTATAAAAAGGAATCACGTAAGTACTACTCTCAGCCGGTAAGGTAGATATTATTTATTTGTTATCATTAGTGTCTTGTCAAACAGAAAATAATTAAAAAAAAAAAAAAAAAAGATATAAAATATAAAATACGCGGTATTCTATCTTTATAATCTTTATAATTCGTCCTCCGTGCCTGCCACGCACTCTCTCTTTCTCTTTTTTACATTTCTATTTCTATCTCTCTATACATTTTTATTATTTGTTATCATTGTGTTCTTTCAAACAGAAAAAATAATTAAAAAGATATAAAAATACGCGCTATTCTATCTTTATAATCTCTCCCTCTCTTTCTTACATTTTTATTTCTATCTCTCTCATACAGTTTATACCTTATCTGTCTCCCCATCCACCAGACCCTCTATTTCCGCTCTCACTCTCCCCTCCTCCCTCTCTCTCCCTCTGCAATCGTTTCTCTTTCTGCATCTCTCTCAGATCAACTTTCTCTCACCTCACCCCCCTCCCTCAGTTCCTCAACCTCACTCATTCTCTCTTGTATCTATATACCGCCCTCTTTCTCTCTCTCTCTCTCTCTGTTACTCCCCCTCCTCTCTCTGCCTCTTTCCTCTCCCTTCATCTCCGCTCCTCACAGGTCAAACCCCTTTTCCTCTTCCCCTCCTGCCCCTTATTTCTTTCTCTACACCACCCTCCTGTCCCCTTTACTACACTCTGTTGCGCCCCCTCTCTTCCTCTCCCCCCTTTTTCTTCCTACCTTCCTCTCCCTGTCCCTCTAAGGTCACCACCCTGTCTCTTTTTTCTCTCTGTCTCCTTCCTCCACACCACCCTCTCTGTCCTTTTACTTCACTCCCTGGTACCTCTATCCTGCCCTCTCATCTCTCTCCCTCTCATCCATTTCATCTCTCTCTTCCTCTCCATTTTATCTATCCGCTCTTTCTTCTCCCTGCTTCCCCCTAGGTCCACACCCTCTTGTCTCACTTTTCCACCCTGTCCCTTTCTACTACACAATATCTATCCGCTCACTCTCCCCCTGCTGACCTGCCTTCTTTCACCTTTCTCTTTTTTCCCTCTTATTTTCTCTCTTTCTCTCTTCTCTCAGACAATCCCCTCGTCCTCTCTCTCTATCCCCCCTGGCTTTCTCCTTTCTCTTCTCCCCTCTCCATATCGCTTCTTCTCTATCTCTCTCTCTGTTTCCTATATTTCACTAGAAGAAAATGGCAAGAAAACTGGTCTGCGAGAGAGGGGCAATTGTTCGTCCGTGCTTGGAAGATCGCTGAGGACGACTCGCGAACGACATTATTGCTGCGGCGCTGAAAAGCAACAATTTTCGAGAACCACCGCCCAGATAGAGCGAAAGAAGAGAGAAGTTATCCGTTCGTACGCTCTAATCAGGCAACATGTGGACACCCTGGACATCATCCTGGGAGGTGACGGCAGAGGGAGGGCCAAAAGGATGAGGAAAGCATCCAGAGCCCAAATGGAGAAGCCTGGAACACAGGGAAACGATGACACATGTCCAGCTTCCAACACCACAACTGAAGACCAAAGAGGTGCGATGGCCGCAAGAAAGGAAAGGCACCCTGGAATTGATGGGAAGCAGGAGGTAAAGGGTGACAGAATCAAGGCTAAGGAAGCCCTGTCCAGAGAAAGCAGAGGGATCCCAGCAAAAACTGTAAGGGCAGGGAAAGAAACACCTGCAAATTCTACCTGAGGGGGACTGCTGGTACGGCGTTGAAGGTGCAAACTGTCGCTTTGCCACATCGGAGGGCCCTAACAAAACCGCACGGACCGAGACAGAGGTCCCTCCTCCCTCGGGAGAACAAAAACAAAAAGTTAAAAGAAAGGGAAAAAAGCGCACTGACCACCACTGAAAGACGGTAATGCAGATGTGGTGCGCAGGAAACCCAACAGGTGGCCAGCTCACCCAGATGTGAGAAGGGCGGCAGCTGAACAGCAGTCTTTTTTGTGCATGGCACAAAAAATTGTCAGCAGCTGACTGGCTACAAGCACAAAGCTGGAACTACCACCACATAAGGCCACCTCCAACAGATGCAGGATGGCCACCACAGACACCACACACCAACCACACACCACAAAAATATTTCTACTGAATGTAGGAGGGCTGCTGCGCGGAAACTGTAAAAAGAAAATTTCATTCCTGAGAGACCTTGTGACATGCAATCAAGCTATAGCATGGCACTCACAGAAACGCATCTTGAACCCGATATAGGTGATGCAGAAATAACATGCCGCAATATGCAGTCATACGACAGATAGAAAAGGGAGGAGCCATGGTGGAGTTGCAATGTACATCCGAGATGACCTCACGCCCCAGGTCCCTGCTGTCATATTCAAACTCAGTATGTGAAACTCAAATTGTACACATAAGACAACTGAATATCGTCATATGCACTACATATCGCCCACCAGACGCCCCAAAACACTCAGGCATGTTTGAAGACTGCCTAACAAAAATTAGGAGAAGTCCCTCACCAACCTGAACAGCACAACAGGTATTCTTCATGGGTGACTTTAACCTCCCCATGTGGAATGGCTGGGGGGGCAGATGCTCCCAGGGATGACACACCATCAGCAGGCACAGGTGGAGTCCCCTGCTCCAATCTCACAAATACCTCTTTCATGGAGCCAAATTTTCTGCAAACAACAAGGGCAGATAATATACTGGATCTCTGCTCACAAACAATATGGATATGATCCAAATGTTAATAATGTGATCCGACAATGATCTCGGATCTCAACATAATAGAGCTGTCTATGTATGGAAAGAAAAGCCCCCGCAGACACACAGCCTATACGAAGCACCCACCATCTCTCCAACTTAACTTAAACTTTCATAAAGCCAACTGGAAGTCGATTGAGAAAGAGATCCTCAAACAGGATTGGCTGGAATGTCTCTCCACACCGGACATAAACATGAAACACAAACACTCTTCATGTCCATAATACAAGCCATATGGACAAATAGTCCCAATGTGCAGGGCCAGCACACACAAGAACAAAAACAGGATCCCTAGAGAAAGGAGGATTCTTATGAGACGACGGACAAGGATTGCAAACCGCCTGAGCAAGCACACCAAAAGTGGTGAGAAGTCTTCGCTCGAAAGAATGCTAATGGAAACTGAGAAAAGTCTACATCAGTCCCATGAAAAGGAAGAGAGAGCAGAGTTAAGGAAGCTTGGGTAATAGAAAATATAAAATCAAACCCATAAAGCTTTTCTTTAAGTTTGCCAAAGAGACAGCCACAGTGCACCAGAGAATAGGACCTCTCTTCAAAAAAGATGGCCTCTCACAGGAATCCCACGAAGGATAATGAAATACGAACGAACGTTCCAAAGTGTGTTCACTACACCTCTAGGACACAGGCAAGTAAACAACCCAGAAGAATTCTTTGCCACTTTACCACGGCCAAAGAGACAAAATTGAGTACATCAAACATCGAAGAAGATGATATCACAAATAGCCATTGATGAGATTGACACAAACTCAGCTGCTGGACCTTCTGGATTCCCAGCGATCCTTCTCAAATCGTGCAAACGAGCCTGCAAAACCGCTACAGCTTCTTTTTCAGAGCTTTCTTGCAAGTGGTAAGCTTCCCAGTCAAACGAAGAGGGCGGGTAATATGCCCTATCCATAAGGGAGGTAGCAGAGCAGATGCTAAAAATTATAGGCCTTATCTCTCTGACCTCACCACATCAGCAAAGTCATGGGAACGAATAGTCCGTAAAAACTAATCATGTTCCTTGAAGAAAATGACTTACTGTCTGACACCCAGCATGGATTTCGACCAGGTAGAGGCTGCCTAACACAGCTCCTGCAACACTATGACTGGTGTTGAAACAGCTACTAAATGGTCAAATGTGGATGTAATATATCTTGACTTTGCAAAAGCCTTTGATAAAGTCGACCATGGTATGATCTGTCACAAACTGCGTGGTCTCGGCATAGGCGGGAACCTTGGAGAGTGGCTGCACAACTTCCTAAAAGACCAGAAAACAGGCAGTTGTGAGCAATGGAGCCACCTCCAGGAAACGCAAACAAGCGGTTCCCACAGGGCACTGTCTTGGGGCCACTGATGTTCATAGTGGCCCTTCAGACATGCCTTCAGTTGCTACGCTGACCACCCCTTGCTAGCTATGCAGATGACACAAAAGTCTCCCACGCAATACAAAACCCTGAAAATATGCGCATCTGCAACATGAGCTGGACAACAATATACAGGTGGCTGAGGACAACAACATGCAGTTTAATGCAGGTAAGTTCCAGGCCCTGCGCTACTGGCACACAAGTGGTAAATGACGTGAAGACTGGATACACTGGCCCAGGAAGAATTGCAATCCCTGAGTCAAAATCAGTGCGTGACCTGGGCATGACATGAGCAATGATGCATCTTTCCAAATGCATATTGCTAATCTGGTGATAAAATGCAGACGGCTAGCTGGATGGATCTCCGAACTTTCAGAACAAGAGAGAAGGAGACACACTGATGGTCCTATGGAAAACATTTGTCCTCAGCCGCTTGGACTACTGCTTCCAACTTTGGTCACCACACAATATAAAACAAACAGCAGAACTCGAAGCAACTCAGAGAAGCTACACAAAGAAAATCGTCTCAATGCCAAATGTCAGCTACTGGGAAGACTGAAGGTATTAAACCTCTTCTCCCTGGAGCGGAGGCGGGAGAGATATGCAGTGATATACATCTGGAAAATCCTGGAGGGTCTTGTCCCAAACTTTGGCATTCAAAGTTCTACCCAACCGCAGAACAGGGCGCCGCTGCGTGGTGCCAAGGATTCCAACATCACCATCAAAATACAGGTCCAGATACTGCAACAGCTTGGGTTTCAGAGGACCACAGCTCTTTAACATCCTCCCTAAATGCCTGAGAAACTACTTACATGGTGTGGATGTGGGTTTCTTTAAAACTAAACTGGATCTCTTCTTGTTGGGAGTCCCAGATGAACCTACCTCACGACAGGAGACACGGATGCGGGCAGCAGCATCGAACTCCCTTGTTGATCAAGTGCCACGTATCAGAGGTGGATTCACAAACTAGTGTAGCTCATTCACGCGTGGTGCCCCAGCATGGCCGCGGCCTTCGGGCTAAAACATTTTTAAGGATATTTAAGGAATATATATATATATATATATATATATATAATATCAATTTAGGGTAGCAAAAAATTCATAGAAATTTTATCGCTACCAGCGGCCTAGTGGAAAAGAGAAAATAGTTAAAGACTAAATAAATATAAATTAGGAGTGGCCTAGAGAGAGCACCCAGAACTCAAATCGCCAAGCATTAGTAATTCAGAAATTAGGTGAAAATTTAAAAACGTTTACCCTAATTCATCTTTGATACAGACGCCTCGTGTATATTTGTCTCTCCAAGGTCTTTTACTGATGAAGTGTGACCTATGGTAGATCAGCTTAATTTAATTTAATTAGGCTGGTTTATCATTTAAAAACACAGAAACGATGCTTCGTCTAAAAGATGAATTAGGGTAAACGTTTTTAAATTTTCACCTAATTTCTGAATTACTAATGCTTGGCGGTTTGAGTTCTGGCTGCTCTCTCTAGTGGACGAATGCCTGTTAAGGCCACTCCTAAATTGTTATATTTATATATATATATATATATATATATATATATATATAATATATATATTAATATATATAATATACATATACATACACACACCTATACATATTTTATTGTGTCTGGGGAGAGTCAATCTGTTTTAATGCCTTATCAATTAACACACACACCCGGTTCGATTTCCACTCATTTACTTATTTATTTTTTCCCTATTTGTCTCTGATCCCATATTCGGGATATCCCAGAAACAGCTGTAAAATTGAATTTCTTCCAATAATAATATTGTATACGACTTGTGATGGTTGCCTTGCTGTCCTCCTTAACATATATATATATATATATATATGTGTGTGTGTGTGTGTGTGTGTGTGTGTGTGTGTGTGTGTGTGTGTGTGTGTGTGTGTGTGTGTGTGTACATTCTACATGATTGATACGGAGGACTGGGTATATTGGAAACTTTGTTTTATCATAACGGTCGTTTTGATTTACTTCTGCACTGCTCCCTAGTGGATGGGGAACGATATAATGAAATCGAATGCTCCCCACAGTGCAGAAGAAACCTCATCAGGGGACATAATAGGCTTATGACATGTATGTATGTCTGCTTGTACGTATGTATGCGTGTATGCATATATACATTCACATTGCTTGACGACCGACTTAGCGGGTCGGTAAAAGAGTCCGATTGAGTAAGTACCGACTTTTAGAAAATAAGTACTACGATCGTTCTCTTCGATTAAAACTCTTCAAAGTGGTACCCCGGCATGGCTGCAACCCAATGTCTGTTGCAAGTAAAAGATAAGACACTACATTCCATTTCACATCGACGACAGAAATGAAAAACTTTGCTTAGCATTCACGAGTAAAGTGCTACTACTGTACACCAGACACATCCTGGGGCTACCACTGACCAAACCATATACGAATATTGATTATTTCACGCACTAGAAATATTTCTTCCTGATTCTTTGTAAACCTCAATTTCAACGATGTTATCTCCACTCTAATGGATTATGAAGAAAACATATAAAATGGTCACCTTGAAGGTGAACTTATAACTGTATTCGCTCCGAGGGAATTTAGATAATGAAGCACAACAAAAATTGCTGACAGCGCGTTACATATAATTCATATTATCATAAATCAAATTGGAAAATTCTAGTATGCAGTTGTGTAAAAATATTATTTAATTCGATTCTTTTACAGTTATCATGCAACAAATAATCTGAATAAAACTTCTTTAAGCTATCTTTTCAGCCACATGATGTGGATTCTGTCTGTCTGTCTGTCTGTCTGTCTGTCTGTCTGTCTGTCTATCTATCTATCTATCTATCTATCTATCTATCTACCTATCTATCTGTCTATCTATCTATTATATATATGTCTATCTGTCTGTCTGTCTGTATGTATGTATGTTTAGCAATCTATTTATTCCCCCTCACTCTCTCTCTATGTATATATATATATATATATATAATATATATAATATATATTAATATATATATATATATATATATATATATATACATATTTATATTATATATATATTTATATGTTAATATATATGTACATATATAGGTATATACAAACATATACACTTATATCTATATCTTATCTATATCTATTATATAATATATATATAATTTAGGTAGTTGAGTATACGTGAACGCAGCTTTGCGCTATTACCTCGTTACACACACACACACACCACACACACACACACACACACAACACAACATATATTATATATATATATATATATATATATATATATACACGTAAATATTCCTTCCTAGATAGATAGGTATTTAGATAAGTAGATAGACAGATAGACAAGATAGATAGATAGATAGATAGATAGATAGATAGATAGATAGACAGACAGACAGACAGACAGATAAACAGACAGACAGACAGATAGATGGATAGATAGATAGATAGATAGATAGATAGATAGACAGACAGACAGACAGACAGATAGATAGATAGATAGATAGATAGATAGATAGATAGATAGATAGATAGATAGATAGATAGATAGATAGATAGATAGATAGATAGATAGATAGAGAGACAAGAGAGATAGATAGATATGTAGGTAGGTAAGTACGTAAGTAGATAGATGCAATATGTGGCTTAATTTTATTTCCAATGTCTCTTTGTAATAACTGCATGAATGTATGTACGTATTTATCTATGTACGTACGTGCATATGCATGCAAGTATGCACGTACGTACTGATGTATATATATGCATATATGAATGGCTAGCTACATGTGTAGGCATGTGCATATTATTCCATATACTATTGCTCTAAATGTAATACACACACAGACACATACACACGCATGTGTATATAATTATTTGTTATTAATATGGCTTTACAAGGAACGACCAATAACCATTTGTTTACAAATCAATATATTACATTACCCGGCCAAAACCTACACTCACAAGAATGTATTTAAATTCACACCCACGCACACGCACACACATGTATATATATAATGGATGTAGGTGTGTAGACTGCAATGGTGATATTACGATTAAATAACAAAGAAAGCAAGATATATTAATATTAGTTAATCGAATGGAAAATTCAAAGTATTTGCTTATTTTTCTTTTCAAAATAAAGGAAGAATATTATCGACTAGGATAGGCAAAAAATACTTTGTAAGAATTCAAAATCCGAAGCCAAACTGGAAATAGTCAGCGCCGGTTCTAAAAACAATCTTCTCTACTACAGATAACCCCATAACACGTGTGTTTGAAAAAAAAATTAACGAAAGCGCTTACACTCAATGCAAAAGTTTCCTCACAAAAATTTGTGTTATTCTGTTATTTTCTACGGTGTTTTATAAAGTTGATTTTCACTTAATCCCTTGACGCCGGTATTATCCGAAGCATGCGAGACACTGTTCCGGTTTTTTTTTTTATCTAGTGAAGCCACACAAACACACAAGTGTCAACGAGCTCGCGTCTATTGATTGGGTTTTAGATAGAAAATTCACAAAAATGTCACTTCTATTGATTTTTTAATGGCTTTGCAGGGTGACTGGGGAAATGTAAAGATGTGCACGACCACCCTTGGATGGTTTTGAATGACCATAGAAAGAGCGAGCCCTCTAACTGAAGAATTGTGGATTTGTATAAAGAACACGCACACAGACATTTTGCCGTTTATATATATAGAGATGATATGCACGAGTTATTCTGCTCAAGTTCAAAAAATAGCTTGCGTGTGGTACAACTCAAAACACGGTATTATGCAAAGGTACTCATCACAGTCCGGACAACGATATCTGGTTTCGCGCCTAAGGTGGTGTGAGGTGCATACAACACCAGGCAACTACTGAGATTGAAGTTATTGATTTTACCCTCTCCAAAAGCAGTAACACTGTGCATCTGTTAGAGATCAATATTTAGATATTTACGAATAAATGATGGAGCCTCGATATGCAAAGAAAAAAGACATCCAAATTCTCTTCAAGCACACTATGCTGACTTAAAGAATGGACACATTGAATAATGTAGTGTATGAAAAATGGTAAATAGTTACGGCTAGAATGCCTTTGATCTTAGGTTTTCCTAATCTTGGCTAATTTGGAATTTAACAACGATAACGACAATTTCTTATACCAATTTCTTTCAAGTGCATTTAGGTTTTTATTTCATTTGTCTTTATTTCTTTGAGGGAATATGAAAAATACACAGCGAGTCAATTTATTCAGCCATTTCAATCAAACATTGCGTAAAGATAAAGCAAATAAGAAAACGAGGCAAAACCACCGACCTGATAGAAAATGGAAACTAGAACCATGACATAGTGAACTAAATACGATAATCTATCGGCTTGACTATAATCTGTGGCATTAATACACTTAAGAAGCGGATGTATATAACATTGAAAGGACTTTACTTATATATGAAAAGGAAGTTGGTCGAGAAAATTTGTTATTTAAAGGATTTGATTAATGGAGGAAGCTTTTGACAGATGATGAAGAAAATCGTATCTTGTTTGAAAGCGTATATAAAATGGTTACGGCAAACTGGATAATTTTCTGACAAGTTACTGAGACAGAAGGGAACCGATTAAGTCGACAGCTAAATGGAATAAAATGTTGGATTTATCAGGAACATCACAGCAATGATTGATTCCTGTCCACTGAGCAGACGACATGGAAACGAAATGGCGTTTGCAGCAGCAATTGCAACAACAGAAGCAGTTTCAGCAATTTGCAATTTCTGTGTGTGCGCACATGAGTAAGAGAGGAAGAGAGAGTAAAGAGAGAGAGAGAGAGAGAGAGAGAGAGAGAGAAAGAGAGAGAGAGAAGAGAGAGCTGCATGTATTTTACTTGTGAAAAGGATAAATATTTGGTATTTGAAATGATTGATAAAAACGTTATCGTTATATAGCTCCTGATCAACTAATCGTGTTTATCTATGGTTGAAACCATTCCAAACATGACCATTCTGTCTTTTTTAGGCTTTAGTAGGACAACATTACCAAACGTGTTCTTTCCTTAGGACAGTGACGTCATTTGAGCAATAAATTGCCGGCTATTTCTAACGGACAGCCATTTTGTGTGGGGAGTTGCACGGTGATTCACCGACAAAAGACTTATCTGCCGAAGTATTCGGGTATTTTCTTTTACATTTTACCTGTTTCTGTCAATGGACTGCGGACATGCTGGAGCACCATCTTGAAGGGTTTTAGTCGAGCAAATCTACCCCAGTACTTATTTTAATACAAAAGTCTCTTTCTTATTCTATCGGTCTCTTTTGCCGAACGGGTAACTTCCGAGATCGCAAACTGATCCAAATCGGTTGTCAAGGCTTCTTTCAGTTTCCGTCTACCAATTCACTCTCAAGTAGAAGACACTTGCACAAAGTACGGTGCAGTGGGATTGAACCCGAAACCCCGTGGTTGCAAAACCAGGTTCTTAACTACACAGCCATGCCTGCACCTATAAAAAAGTCGGAGGATATTTGTCTGATTCGAACCCACATCTTCTGTAAACACGTCAGATGTTCTACCGTTATACCAACGTATTCCTTATACCATGAAGATAAAATACAGACTCGATATTGACAATATCTGGAGAGCTAAAAGACCTCATCTTCGACGAAACAAACCCTATAGGGATCAACAAGAGGAAAACCAACCACATGTAAAATAAACGTTACACGAATATGTAAGCAGAAATAAGTAAAAGATTTCGCCGAACACAAGAAAAAGAAAAAAGATGTTTAAAGAACACTCGAATATTGTTAAGTGAACATGAGAGCATTGAGAGAAAAACAAAGAAGGATTTAACGAATTGTAAACAGCTATCACGAGCCAGATTAAAACCGAACATGACCACACACTTTATATAATATAGAAAAACCAATAGCGCCTCTATAAACATTCACTAATAACATTGAAAACTTAGCCGCACAATACCGAGAGACATCGTTGAATGTAAGAAAAAGAACATTAATGACACAAACGAACGATGCACTAAGAGGAAAAACAAAGCAACGAAAATGAATTAAACAAGTATTACGAATATAAACCACCTAATTCTGGCAGCAACCCAAAGATACTGGCATTGAACTCAGTGAAAACAAAGCAAGAAAATGAGCTATTTAGAGAATATGGGAAGAGAAACACTAGGAAAGAAAAAAGAAAAAAAGCAATATATGTAGCAAACAATATATGAAACTCACAATAAGAAGATGCAAATATCAAGCGAGGAAAGAAACTAACACTATGAGAGAAAGGAAGACATTTTCATGATACGAAGGAAGAGTGTATAAACTTAAGAACAATAATTGAAAATCTCATCCAGGAAGTAAAAGCAAAAAAAAAAAAAATGAAACCTAAAGACTGAAGAGATTTGAGAAAAGTAGAAATACATATATATATATGTATATGTGTGTGTGTACATATATATATATATATATATATATATATATATATAATACATATATTTATGTCTTTCTATCTATATCTATCTCTCTCTTTCTCTCTCTCTCTGTTTATATATATATATATCTATATATATATATAATATTTATGAGTATATATATATATATTATGATTATATATATATATATATATAATATATACAAGGAAATAAAAAGTTTCAAGAAGCTAAATAAATACTTTTACAGGGACGAAATCATGACAGCAGAAAATTCCCTCAACAAAACAGAATTCTGGAAAAGATTTTTAAAAAAACAACAAAAAAAATACCAAACAGAAACTAAGAAACGTTAAAAAAAACACAAAAGAGAAAACAGAACAAGAAAAAAATTATCTCAGACCAAATAACCTAATTTAGGAAAGTAAAATCATAATATTTTATATTCTAGTAGAAAGTCAAGTAAAAGTTACGGGAAGAAATTAAGAAGGAGACTGAAATCAACCGGATAAAGAAACTCCGAAGCCACCTTGAATAGATAAAATCAAGAACATTTGTGATGCACAGATAATAAATACATACGAATGGTTCAAATACACACGAAATACATGAAAGCACATACAAACCATTATACATATATGTGATACATAAAGCATGTAGGAATAAGAGAAAGTAAACAGAGAGAGAAGGCAAACGAAAACTTGTAGATTTCGGCGGTCCATATATATATATGTATATGTGTGTGTGTACATAATATATATATATTATATATATATATATATATACATATATTTATGTCTTTCATATCTATCTATCTATCTTCTCGTTCTCTCTCTCTCTATTTATATATATATATATATATATATATATATAATATTGATGGTATATATATATTATATTATGATTATATATATATATATATATATATATATACAAGGGAATAAAAAGTTTCAAGAAGCTAAATAAATACTTTACAGGGACGAAATCATGACAGCAGAAAATTCCCTCAACAAAACAGAATTTCTGGAAAAGATTTTTAAAAAAACAACAAAAAAAATACCAAACAGAAACTAAGAAACGTTAAAAAAAACACAAAAGAGAAAACAGAACAAGAAAAAAATTATCTCAGACCAAATAACCTAATTTAGGAAAGTAAAATCATAATATTTTATATTCTAGTAGAAAGTCAAGTAAAAGTTACGGGAAGAAATTAAGAAGGAGACTGAAATCAACCGGATAAAGAAACTCCGAAGCCACCTTGAATAGATAAAATCAAGAACATTTGTGATGCACAGATAAATACACATACGAATGGTTCAAATACACGAAAATACATGAAAGCACATACAAACTCATATACATATTATGTGATACATAAAGCATGTAGGAATAAGAGAAAGTAAACAGAGAGAGAAGGCAAACGAAAACTTGTAGATTTCGGCGGTCCATATATATATATGTATGCGTGTGTTTATGTGTCTGTATGTGCGTGCGTATATATATATATATATGGACCAATGTAATCTACAAGTTTTTTTTTCATTCTCTCTGTTTATTTCCTCTTAT
Source organism: Octopus sinensis (assembly GCF_006345805.1). Taxonomy (NCBI): domain Eukaryota; kingdom Metazoa; phylum Mollusca; class Cephalopoda; order Octopoda; family Octopodidae; genus Octopus; species Octopus sinensis. The sequence goes on from NC_043006.1 coordinate 38,310,288, forward strand.
TCTTTTCTGTTGAAGAGCTTAGGCTCGAAACGTAAAACACTTTTTCATATTTCCGAGCGTCAAACTAATACACTTGCTTTGTTTTTGTTTGTTCCACCTGTCTTCGTCCTTTTTTTCTATAATTTCAACTATATATTATATATATATATATATGTATATATATATATAACATATATATATATATATATATATATATATTATATATATATATATATACATACATATATATGTATATATATATATATATATATATATTATATATATATATATAATATATACATATATAAAAATATTATTCGAGACAAAACCACTATTTTGCAAAACAAACAAGGAAAGACTTAATCAATACATAAAATTTAATAAATAGTCAAAAAAACCGCCACTACAATCGTTTCTTGTCTTGATCGACAATCTTCAGGTGGACTTCCAATCTAAAAAATCAATATTTTAAAATATAAAAATAATAATTTTAAAATAATTAAAGTATGAATGAAAAAATATAAGTATATAATCCATATATAACCTATCTATATCCATATATAAACAATATATAAACAATATATAAACTAAAAAAACCTATCAACAATTAAATATAAAATATAAAATATAAAATATAAAATATAAAATATAAAATATAAAACAAAACAAAAAAAATAATAATAATATAATAATAAACTATATATACACCCATACGCATATACCTAATTATATATAACCATATCTAACTACATACACTAAATCACACACCTATATATATATCCCTATACATACACATAAAAATGTCTAGGCAACTATAAATAAATAAAATAGCTAAATACTTCAACACAATACTTATTCATACTCCCACACACACACACATACAACCCACATTCACGCTCTAGAAAACGGACATCACTCAAAACTATGAACGGAGAAATGGAATAAATGGAATTAAAAATTATATTCACTTGGTAAAACGAACACTACTTAAAAATTATGAATGAAACAATGCAATTAAACAACAGACATCGCAAATAGACACAAATTACTACAAATTCCTTATCAAACCTACCATGATAACCAAAACTCATAAAAACATATAATGATAAAATCTCCCTTTACTAAACTCTATAACAAACCTATATAGCAATCCCCCTAACCTAAACATTCACACACAAATACACACACGTAAACCACACACCCACGACATATACAAATACCCACACCACTTACACATACCAATACATACATATAAACCTCAACATATACTCCAAAAACCCACTCAACCCCACACAGACAAATAAACACAAAAATATGAATGGATTCATTTATAAAACTACCATGATAATCTAAAACTCACAAAACAGAAATGATTAAAACCTCCCTTTACTAAACACTAAAACATACTTATATAGCAATTCCTTTACCTATACATTCACACACAAAACACTCGTAAACCACACACCCATAACAAATACAAACTCCCACCCCACTCACACACACCACAAGTACATATAAGCCTCAACATATACACCAAACAAAATTACTTTACCAAGGAACTTAACATATATATAAAAAGTATAACCGCTCTGGAAACGAACATCTCTAAATTAATGAATGGAGAAATGGAATAAATGGAATTAAAAATAAAATTCACGTGGCAAAACGAACACCACTCAAAAATTATGAATGAAACAATATAATAAAACAAACAACATCGAAAATAGACAAATTACTACGAATTCCCTAAAAAAAAACCATGATAAACCAAAACTCTTAAAAAACATAAACGATAAAATCTCCCTTTGCTAAACTCTATAACAAACCTATATAGTAATCCCCCTAACCTAAACATTCACACACAAACACACACGTAAACCACAGACCCACGACTTATACACATACCTAAACTAACTTATAAACCTCCATATACACCAAAACCCACTCCCTCCCACACAGACAAATTAACTCATACATCCCAAAACCTAAATAACAAACCCATATACACATTCACACACAAACACACACACACGCAAAACACACACACACAACATATACATATACTCCCTCACATATACGCATATACATACTCACTAAACTCAATATATACAACAATATTTACACACCCACACTCATACAGATAAATAAATTATACAACTAAAAACTCGCACACAATCTCATATACATAAACACTCCTATGAAAACAACATTAAAATACCGTAATTAACCAGAATATCAAAAATAACAATATGACATAAAGGTAAATAAAATACATACTTACAATTCAGTGTCAAATTATGAAGTGAAATTAAATTCTTAGCCGTTAAAAAATCAAACCAAAATTACGTAACCATAGAAATAACTTATGTAAAAAAAGACTAACAAACAACTTACAGTAACCCAAACCCATTCTCTATGCCTACCTCACTACTACACTATTCCATTCACAATTCCAAACAACGCTAGTCCACCTCCCGGTTATTCACGTGGCAAAACGAACACCACTCAAAAATTATGAATGAAACAATGTAATAAAACAACCAACATCGAAAATAGACAAATTACCACGAATTCCCTAAAAAAACCATGATAAACCAAAACTCCTAAAAACATATAACGATAAAATCTCCTTTGCTAAACTCTATAACAAACCTATATAGCAATCTCCCTAACCTAAACATTCACACACAAATACACACTCGTAAACCACAGACCCACGACTTATACACATACCTATACTAACTTATAAACCTCAATATACACCAAAACCCACTCCCTCCCACACAGACAAATTAACACATACATCCCAAAACCTAAATAACAAACCATATACACAATCACACAAACACACACACACGCAAAACACACTCACACAACAGATACATATACTCCCTCACATACGCATATACATACTCACTAAACTCGATATATACAACAATATTACACACCCACACTCATACAGATAAATAAATTATACAACTAAAAACTCGCACACAATCTCATATACATAAACACACCTATGAAAACAACATTAAATACATCGTAATAACCAGAAGAATATCAAAAATAACAATATGACATAAGGATAAATAAAATACATACTTACAATTCAGTGTCAAATTATGAAGTGAAATTAAATTCTTAGCCGTTAAAAAAATCAAAGCAAAATTACGTTACCATAGAAATAACTTATGTAAAAAAAGAATACGCGCCATGGAAAGTAAACGTCATTTAAATTATGAATGGAGAAATAGGAAAATGGAACTAAAAACTATATCCACGTGGCAAACCAACACTACTTAAAAAAATTTATTATGAATGGATTCTTTAAAAAACTACCATGAAAAATCATTATATACATCTATGAACTTTAGCTCATCTTAGCATCTCTAACAAACAACTTGCAGTAACCAAACCCATTCTCTATGCCTACCTCACTACTACACTATTCCATTCACAATTCCAAGCAACGCTAGTCCACCACCCGGTATTCACGTGGCAAAACGAACACCACTCAAAAATTATGAATGAAACAATGTAATAAACACAACCAACATCGAAAATAGACAAATTACCACGAATTCCCTAAAATAACCATGATAAACCAAAACTCATAAAAACATATAACGATAAAATCTCCCTTGCTAAACTCTATAACAACCTATATAGTAACCCCTAAACATTCACACACAAATACACACTCGTAAACCACAGACCACGACTATACACTACCTATCCTAATTTATAACCTCAATATACACCAAAACCCACTCCCTCCCCACACAGACAAATTAACACAAACATCCCAAAACCTAAATAACAAACCCATATACACATCACACCAAACACACACACACAAAAACACACACACACACAAACAGATACATATACTCCTCACATATACTCATATATATACTCACTAAACTCGATATATAAAACAATATTTTACACACCCACATCATACATATAAATAAAATATACAACTAAAAACTCACACACAATCTCATATACATAAACACTCCTATGAAAACATAGGATGTATGTGATGTATGTGTTAATTTGTCTGTGTGGGAGGGAGTGGGTTTTGGTGTATATTGAGGTTTATAAGTTTGTATAGGTATGTGTATAAGTCGTGGGTCTGTGGTTTACGAGTGTGTTGTGTGTGAATGTTTAGGTTAGGGAGATTGCTATATAGGTTTGTTATAGAGTTAGCAAAGGGAGATTTATCGTTATATGTTTTTATGAGTTTTGGTTTATCATGGTTATTTAGGGAATTCGTGGTAATTTGTCTATTTTCGATGTTGGTTGTTTTATTACATTGTTTCATTCATAATTTTTGAGTGGTGTTCGTTTTGCCACGTGAATAACCGGGAGGTGGACTAGCGTTGTTTGGAATTGTGAATGGAATAGTGTAGTAGTGAGGTAGGCATAGAGAATGGGTTTGGGTTACTGTAAGTGTGTTTGTTAGTCTTTTTTTACATAAGTTATTTCTATGGTTACGTAATTTGGTTTGATTTTTTAACGGCTAAGAATTTAATTTCACTTCATAATTTGACACTGAATTGTAAGTATGTATTTTATTTACCTTTATGTCATATTGTTATTTTTGATATTCTGGTTAATTACGATGTATTTAATGTTGTTATCATAGGAGTGTTTATGTATATGAGATTGTGTGCGAGTTTTTAGTTGTATAATTTATTTATCTGTATGAGTGTGGGTGTGTAAATAGTGTGATATATTGAGTTTAGTGAGTATGTATATGCGTATATGTGAGGGAGTATATGTATATGTTGTGTTGTGTGTGTTTTGCGTGTGTGTGGTTTGTGTGTGAATGTGTATATGGGTTTGTTATTTAGGTTTTGGGATGTATGAGTTAATTTGTCTGTGTGGGAGGGAGTGGGTTTTGGTGATATGGAGGTTTATAAGTAGTTTAGGTATGTATAAGTCGTGGGTCTGTGGTTTACGTGTGTGTTTGGTGTGAATGTTTAGGTTAGGGGGATTACTATATAGGTTTGTTATAGAGTTTAGCAAAGGGAGATTTTATCGTTATATGTTTTTAAGAGTTTTGGTTTTTTATCATGGTTTTTTTTAGGGAATTCGTAGTAATTTGTCTATTTTCGATGTTGGTTGTTTTATTATATTGTTTCATTCATAATTTTTGAGTGGTGTTCGTTTTGCCACGTGAATTTTATTTTTAATTCCATTTATTCCATTTCTCCATTCATTAATTTAGAGATGTTCGTTTCCAGAGCGGTTATACTTTTATATATATGTGTAAGTTCCTTGGTAAAGTAATTTTGTTTGGTGTATATGTTGAGGCTTATATGTACTTGTGGGTGTGTGTGAGTGGGGTGGGAGTTTGTATTTGTTATGGGTGTGTGGTTTACGAGTGGTTTGGTGTGTGAATGTATAGGTTAAAGGAATTGCTATATAAGTATGTTTTAGTGTTTAGTAAAGGGAGGTTTTATCATTTCTGTTTTGTGAGTTTTAGATTATCATGGTAGTTTTATAAATGAATCCATTCATAATTTTTGTGTTTATTTGTCTGTGTGGGTTGAGTGGGTTTTTGGAGTATATGTTGAGGTTTATATGTATGTATTGGTATGTGTAAGTGGTGTGGGTATTTGTATATGTCGTGGGTGTGTGGTTTACGTGTGTGTATTTGTGTGTGAATGTTTAGGTTAGGGGGATTGCTATATAGGTTTGTTATAGAGTTTAGTAAAGGGAGATTTTATCATTATATGTTTTTATGAGTTTTGGTTATCATGGTAGGTTTGATAAGGAATTGTAGTAATTTGTGTCTATTTGCGATGTCTGTTGTTTTATTGCATTGTTTCATTCATAATTTTTAAGTAGTGTTCGTTTACCAAGTGTATATAATTTTAATTCCATTTATTCCTTCTCCGTTCATAGTTTTGAGTGATGTCCGTTTTCTAGAGCGTGAATGTGGGTGTATGTGTGTGTGTGTGTGGGAGTATGAATAAGTATTGTGTTGAAGTATTTAGCTATTTTATTTATTTATAGTTGCCTAGACATTTTTATGTGTATGTATAGGGATATATATATAGGTGTGTGATTTAGTGTATGTAGTTAGATATGGTTATATATAATTAGGTATATGCGTATGGGTGTATATATAGTTTTATTATTATATTATTTTATTTTTTGTTTTGTTTTATATTTTATATTTTTATTTTATTTTTATATTTTTTATATTTATATTTTATATTAATTGTTGATAGGTTTTTTTAGTTTATATATTGTTTATATATTGTTTATATATGGATTATAGATAGGTTATATATGGATTATACTTATATTTTTTCATTCATACTTTAATTATTTTAAAATTATTATTTTTATATTTTAAAATATTGATTTTTAGATTGGAAGTCCACCTGAAGATTGTCGATCAAGACAAGAAACGATTGTAGTGGCGGTTTTTTTGACTATTTATTAAAATTTTATGTATTGATTAAGTCTTTCCTTGTTTGTTTTGCAAAATAGTGGTTTTGTCTCGAATAATATTTTATAATATTTTACAATAAAGTCGATTTAATCATAAATCTGATTTTTTTCCCTGTAAATTTGGATTTATTCCCTAATATTTATTATTTATATAATATTGATAATTTTGTATATTGAGTGTAATACCTCAATTTCGTAAATTATGGATTTTACAGGTAAGATAGAACCGCTGTTTTGGGATTCATCTTTGAAAGATATTCCTATTCCTTCTAGAAAGGAATTTATTTTGAAACTTGTTAATAATGTTAAAGATTTTATTTCTAGAATTAAATGGAAAGCTTTTTTACTATAATTTTTATTTATTTAATGATATTGATAGTAGGAATGATAATTTTACCTCTAAATTTAAATCTAGAAAGGAACCTCCATTTAATAAAGAATTACAATTACTTGAAGATAGTATATGGAAGGTGGTTAAAAAATATTGAATTCCATAAATACCCAAATAGAAATAATGAATATTAAGGAATTTAGCAATTAAAATTAAAGATATGAGAAATATGGATGGTATTATAGTACAATCTGATAAAACAAGGAACTTATATAAATTAGATGTTAAATTATATGATAAACTATTAGGGAAAGAAATAATTAAAAATATAAAATTGTTCCAGATGATATTCTTTATAATATTAATAAGGCCTCTAAAGTAGTAATGTTAAAATATGAGTTGGATAATAAAACTGAACCTTATGTACCTTTGCACCCCAGAATTACTCTTAAAGACCATAAAGATAATTTTTATTCAGACCCTAAAGTTAGATTAATTTGCCCATGTAAATCGGATCTAGGTAAATTAAGTAAATTTATTTTAGATAAATATATTGATAAGTTAAATAAACTTAATTATTTAAATTATGGTTTAGTAATAATAATACATTGAAATGGTTTAATAATATAAAGATAAAAATCGTTATAAATTTATTCAAATAGATATTGATAATTATTATTCTTCTATTAATGAAATTGTGTTTAATAAAGCGCTTATTTTCGCAATGAATAAAGCGGGTATGGCACGTGGAAGAAGAAGTTAATGTAATTAAAATGGCTAGGAAATCGCTAATTAAATATAAAAATAAATTATGGGCTAGGAATGATACTAGAGATTGTTTTGATATACCTATGGGAGCACCAGATTCTGCACAGGCTACTGATTTAGTAGGTATTTTTCTTTTATCTGAACTCCAATTAGAAAATCTTAAGATAGAGGGTGGTTTATATAGAGACGATCTTCTACTAGTTACAAAGAATTGTACTAATAGGAATCTAGAAGTATATAAGAAAAAACTATATAGTTTCTTTAAAAGATATGGTTTAAGTATTACTATATATAAGGAGAATTATAATGTTAATTATTTAGATGTTAATTTTAATCTTATTACAGGTAAAACACAACCATATCATAAACTTAATGAGAACCTTAGATATATAAATGTTAATAGTAATCACCCATTTTCTATAAAAAATCGTTGATTAATAATATAAGTAAACGTATTTCATTACTCTCTTATGATATAGAGATTTTAATAAACATGCTAATTATTATAATGAGGCCCTTAGAGGGGCAGGTATAATAGGAATATTAAATTTTATAATATTAGTGATAAAGATTTAATTGTTAATTTTCGAGATACTCTAATAATAATAATTATAATTTTGTTAAGTTAGTGGTTTAAAAAATAAAAAAATAGATATTTAAAAAAAAATAATAAAAATGATAAAAATATAATAAGAATAATAATAATAATAATAAATATAATAATAATAATATAAATAAGAATAATATAAATAAAAATAAATTTAATAATTATTATAATAATTATATTGATAAATTTAATAATATTAATAATTCCTTAAATGCTGTACATAGATATAATTCTGATAATAATTTTAATAAAATAAAGAATTATAATATATTTATAATAATGATAATAATAATAAGGTTAATAAGAATAAAATTTGGTTAATAGTTCCTTATGGAGATCAAGTAAAAACGAATATTATTAAAGAGATTTTAGATGTTATAGAACTATTTATTAGAGATAATCGTAAATATAGAAACATTTCTCTTTTAATAATTTTGGAGTTGGTTACTCTACCACTAATAATGTTGGTAACATTATTTCTTCATTTAATAAATATAAACTGAATAATTTATAAAAAGAAATTATTTGATAATAATATTAATAATGATAAGACTTATATTAAATGTACATGTAGAGATAATCTAATTGTATATTAAATAATAATTGTGATATTAACGATGTAGTGTATAAATGTATAGTTACATTACATGATAATAACTTTAAGAATAATAATTACAAAAAAGCGGTTTATATAGGTTCAACTTCCTCAAAAATAAAACTAAGAATCGCACAACATATGAATTCTTTTAAAATAAAAACTTAATCAACTCAACCGGACTTAGTAAGTACATTTGGAGTCTTAAATCACTAAATATTAATTATAGTTTAATTTGGGAAATAATTTGTAAAACTAAATCATATACTATAGGAGCTAATTGTTGTTATTTATGCTCTAATGAGTTTAAAGAAATTTTATTTTATAAGTATGATAATTTACTTAATACTGGCGAGGAGCGCAAAATAAAATGCAGACATAAGTTACTTTACCTATATAATAAGTTTCATGATAAATAGCAATAATAGTTCCCTTTTAGGTTACTTTAGTTTAGTTTAAATTAGTTTAGATAATATATTTTTGGTTATTTGTCTAGGCTTTAATTATAGTTAGTCTTTATTATATTTCTTTGTTTAATTAGTTCATTTTTAATGTATATATTTTGGAGGATATATTTATATGTTTATGGGTGTTATTTAGTGGTGTTTTATTGAGTTTTGTATGTATGTGTGAATGTTTAAGATCCCTTTGTTTTGTTTTATTTGGTATGTTGAATTGACAGATTTTATTGGGTATTGTCTGTTATAATAAAGTACACACACCCATAACAAATATAGGTACACCCCTTCATTCGATGTACCTGGAATTGCATGTGAGCCTCGGCATATACACCTAACGGCCACTCCCGCCCCACATGGATAAATAAACACATACATCCCCAAAAATGGGCGTAATCCCATTCACACAAATTATATGTATACATTTATACATACTAGAATAATACATAACTAACACAAATATACAGAACATACTAAAAATCACCAACTAACCACTATCACAAATGAAACCCACACCCATACAATGACAAAATTCCTCCCTCCATACCCAATTTACACCCACATAGTAATCCCAATATATTCATCCATATATGGACGCATGTGCGTGAAGCACATGCACACAATTAATACGTACAACCCCCTAATACACACTTATATAAATACGTATTAAGCTTGACATCCATAGTGATAAGATTACACCCATTCACACCCAGATGGGTGAATTGCACAACCAGGGAACGCACACACACACGTGTGCGTTTTTGATTGTGCAATTCGCCCATATGCATGTATGCGGGCGCGATTACATTGTTGCATATATCGAGCCCAAATAGCATGCATATGTACATGTGAGGGGTACACGCAAATGACGTGCGCGTGTACCCCCTGTTATTTATACCCGTGCGTAATATACACATGGAGACTACCACACAGGTACAAATGTGTATAGTAATGGGAGCCCATCACTACACTCAATGTATACTCTCACCATCCGCACGGATGTGTAAGTGTATCTCCGGTGTATATGTTGAGGCTTATATGTAGCGTTGTGGAGGTGAATGTCGTGTTGAATGTGTGAATTGTGAATTAATGGGTGGAGTTGGGAATTGTAACCGGGTGGTGGACTAGCGTTGCTTGGAATTGGGAATTGATTAGTGTGGTAGTGAGGTAGGCATCGGGAATAGGTTTGGGTTGCTGTAGGTTGTTTGTTAGAGCTGATAGGGTGAGTTAAGCTCATAAATGTATATAATGGTTTTTCATGGTAGTTTTTAAAGAATCCATTCATTATAAATTTTTTACGTAGTGTTGGTTTGCTACGTGGATATAGTTTTAGTTCCATTTATTCTATTTCTCCATTCATAATTTAAATGACGTTTAATTTCTATGGCGTTGTATTCTCTTTTTTTTTACATAAGTTATTTCTATGGTAACGTAATTTGGTTTGGTTTTTTAACGGCTAAGAATTTAATTTCACTTCATTATTTGAAATTGACTTGTAGTATGTATTTTATTTATCCTTATGTCATATTGTTATTTTGATATTCTGGTTAATTACGATGTATTAATGTTGTTTTCATAGGAGTGTTTATGTATATGAGATTGTGTGTGAGTTTTTAGTTGTATATTTTATTTATCTGTATGAGTGTGGGTGTGTAAATATTGTTGTATATATCGAGTTTAGTGAGTATATATATGAGTATATGTGAGGGAGTATATGTATCTGTTGTGTGTGTGTGTTTTTGTGTGTGTGGTGTTTGTGTGTGAATGTGTATATGGGTTTGTTATTTAGGTTTTGGGATGTTGGTTTAATTTGTCTGTGTGGGGAGGGAGTGGGTTTTGGTGTATATTGAGGGTATAAATTAGGATAGGTATGTGTATAAGTCGTGGGTCTGTGGTTTACGAGTGTGTATTTGTGTGTGAATGTTTAGGGGGATTACTATATAGGTTGTTATAGAGTTTAGCAAAGGGAGATTTTATCGTTATATGTTTTTATGAGTTTTGGTTTATCATGGTTATTTTAGGGAATTCGTGGTAATTTGTCTATTTTCGATGTTGGTGTTTTTATTACATTGTTTCATTCATAATTTTTGAGTGGTGTTCGTTTTGCCACGTGAATAACCGGGTGGTGGACTAGCGTTGCTTGGAATTGTGAATGGAATAGTGTAGTAGTGAGGTAGGCATAGAGAATGGGTTTGGGTTACTGCAAGTTGTTTGTTAGAGATGCTAAGGTGAGCTAAAGTTCATAGATGTATATAATGATTTTTCATGGTAGTTTTTTAAAGAATCCATTCATAATAAATTTTTTTAAGTAGTGTTGGTTTGCCACGTGGATATAGTTTTTAGTTCCATTTTCCTATTTCTCCATTCATAATTTAAATGACGTTTACTTTCCATGGCGCGTATTCTTTTTTACATAAGTTATTTCTATGGTAACGTAATTTTGTTTGATTTTTTTAACGGCTAAGAATTTAATTTCACTTCATAATTTGACACTGAATTGTAAGTATGTATTTATTTATCCTTATGTCATATTGTTATTTTTGATATTCTGGTTAATTACGATGTATTTAATGTTGTTTTCATAGGTGTGTTTATGTATATGAGATTGTGTGCGAGTTTTTAGTTGTTAATTTATTTATCTGTATGAGTGTGGGTGTGTAAATATTGTTGTATATATCGAGTTTAGTGAGTATGTATATGCGTATATGTGAGGGAGTATATGTATCTGTTGTGTGTGTGTGTTTTGCGTGTGTGTGTGTTTGTGTGTGATGTGTATATGGGTTTGTTATTTAGGTTTTGGGATGTGTGTTAATTTGTCTGTGTGGGAGGGAGTGGGTTTTGGTGTATATTGAGGTTTATAAGTTAGTATAGGTATGTGTATAAGTCGTGGGTCTGTGGTTTACGAGTGTGTATTTGTGTGTGAATGTTTAGGTTAGGGAGATTGCTATATAGGTGTGTTATAGAGTTAGCAAAGGGAGATTTATCGTTATATGTTTTTAGGAGTTTTGGTTTATCATGGTTTTTTTAGGGAATTCGTGGTAATTTGTCTATTTTCGATGTTGGTTGTTTTATTACATTGTTTCATTCATAATTTTTGAGTGGTGTTCGTTTTGCCACGTGAATAACCGGGAGGTGGACTAGCGTTGTTTGGAATTGTGAATGGAATAGTGTAGTAGTGAGGTAGGCATAGAGAATGGGTTTGGGTTACTGCAAGTGTTTGTTAGTCTTTTTTACATAAGTTATTTCTATGGTAACGTAATTTTGGTTTGATTTTTTAACGGCTAAGACTAAGAATTAATTTCACTTCATAATTTGACACTGAATTGTAAGTATGTATTTTATTTACCTTTATGTCATATTGTTTTTTGATATTCTGGTTAATTACGATGTATTTAATGTTGTTTTCATAGGAGTGTTTATGTATATGAGATTGTGTGCGAGTTTTTAGTTGTATAATTTATTTATCTGTATGAGTGTGGGTGTGTAAATATTGTTGTATATATTGAGTTTAGTGAGTATGTATATGCGTATATGTGAGGGAGTATATGATATGTTGTGTGTGTGTGTGTGTTTTGCGTGTGTGTGTGTGTTTTGTGTGTGAATGTGTATATGGGTTTGTTATTTAGGTTTTGGATGTATGAGTTAATTTGTCTGTGTGGGAGGGAGTGGGTTTTGGTGTATATGGAGGTTTATAAGTTAGTTTAGGTGGTATAAGTCGTGGGTCTGTGGTTTACGTGTGTGTTTTGTGTGTGAATGTTTAGGTTAGGGGGATTACTATATAGGTTTGTTATAGAGTTTAGCAAAGGGAGATTTTATCGTTATATGTTTTTTAAGAGTTTTGGTTTATCATGGTTTTTTTTAGGGAATTCGTAGTAATTTGTCTATTTTCGATGTTGGTGTTTTATTATATTGTTTCATTCATAATTTTTGAGTGGTGTTCGTTTGCCACGTGAATTTTATTTTTAATTCCATTTATTCCATTTCTCCATTCATTAATTTAGAGATGTTCGTTTCCAGAGCGGTTATACTTTTATATATATATGTTAAGTTCCTTGGTAAAGTAATTTTGTTTGGTGTATATGTTGAGGCTTATATGTACTTGTGGGTGTGTGTGAGTGGGGTGGGAGTTTGTATTTGTTATGGGGTGTGTGGTTTACGAGTGGTTTGGTGTGTGAATGTATAGGTTAAAGGAATTGCTATATAAGTATGTTTTAGTGTTAGTAAAGGGAGGTTTTATCATTTCTGTTTTGTGAGTTTTAGTTATCATGGTAGTTTTTAAAAGAATCCATTCATAATTTTTGTGTTTATTTGTCTGTGTGGGGTTGAGTGGGTTTTTGGAGTATATGTTGAGGTTTATATGTATGTATTGGTATGTGTAAGTGGTGTGGGTATTTGTATATGTCGTGGGTGTGTGGTTTACGTGTGTGTATTTGTGTGTGAATGTTTAGGTTAGGGGGATTGCTATATAGGTTTGTTATAGAGTTTAGTAAAGGGAGATTTTATCATTATATGTTTTTATGAGTTTTGGTTATCATGGTAGGTTTGATAAGGAATTTGTAGTAATTTGTGTCTATTTGCGATGTCTGTTGTTTTTTGCATTGTTTCATTCATAAATTTTTAGTAGTGTAGTGTTCGTTTTACCAAGTGAATATAATTTTTAATTCCATTTATTCCATTTCTCCGTTCATAGTTTTGAGTGATGTCGTTTTCTAGAGCGTGAATGTGGGTTGTATGTGTGTGTGTGGGAGTATGAATAAGTATTGTGTTGAAGTATTTAGCTATTTTATTTATTTATAGTTGCCTAGACATTTTTATGTGTATGTATAGGGATATATATATAGGTGTGTGATTTAGTGTATGTAGTTAGATATGGTTATATATAATTAGGTATATGCGTATGGGTGTATATATAGTTATTATTATATTATTAATTATTTTTTTTGTTTTGTTTTATATTTTTTTATATTTTATATTTTATATTATATTTTATATTTAATTGTTGATAGGTTTTTTTTAGTTTATATATTGTTTATATTTGTTTATATATGGATTATAGATAGGTTATATATGGATTATATACTTATATTTTTCATTCATACTTTAATTATTTTAAAATTATTATTTTTATATTTTAAAATATTGATTTTTTAGATTGGAAGTCCACCTGAAGATTGTCGATCAAGACAAGAAACGATTGTAGTGGCGGTTTTTTTTTTGACTATTTATTAAAATTTATGTATTGATTAAGTCTTTCCTTGTTTGTTTTGCAAAATAGTGGTTTTGTGTCTCGAATAATATTTTATAATATTTTACTATAAAATCGATTTAATCATAAATCTGATTTTTTTCCCTGTAAATTTGGATTTATTCCCTAATATTTATTATTTATACACATATATATATATATGTAGACATATATATATATGCACCACACACGCGCACACTTATATGGGTGGTTGTATGGTAAGATGTTTACTTCCCAACTACATGGCTCAGGTTTCAGTCTCAATGCGTGCCATGGTTGTATTTTTGCTAGCAAGTTTTCGAAGAATAAAAAATAAGCACTAATTTACGCTTAATTATTTTTTACTTCCTTGTTGAATAAAGCAGAATCGTTAGCAGACCGGGCAAAATGCTTTGCAGCATTTTGCCGATTCTTATGCTCTGATCTCGAATTCCGCCGAGGTCGACTTTACCTTTCATCCTTTCACGATCGATAAGATAAGTATAAATCGATGTGTTTGATTAACGCACTTCCCCAAACTTTCTGGCCTTGTAACAAAATTTGAGACCAATATCTTGTCGAGTTAATCGTAACGAACTCAATCAATATGGTTTTGTAAAGGACACAGTTACACTATGGCCTTTTGACCCAGAAAATGTGTGGAGAAGACTGTGACGGCTCAACGCAGAGATAATTCGCGGGTCTTTCTCATTCACCATGACGCAAATGTAATCAGACACGATCCGACCTGCTAGAAATGGCTGTCAAAACATACTAAAATAATACTACTAATAGGTGCACACACGACTGCCGGGTTAAGAAGCTCGCTTTACAACCACATGGTTTCGAGTTCAATCTCACCGTGTGGTAATTTGGGAAAAGTCTACTGCTATAGTCCCAGATCGACCGATGCCTTATGAGTGACTTTGGTAGATGGAAACCTGTTGTGTGTATGTGTGTATGTATGTAGTGTGTGTATAGTGGTATATATATATATATATATGCATATATATATGTGTGTGTGTGTGTATGTGTCTGTGTGTATGTTTGTGTGTTTGTGTGTTTGTCCCCCAACATCGCTTGACAACCGATGCTGGTGTATTTATGTCCCCGTAACTTTTGCCCGGTTTGGCAAAAGATTCCGATAGAATAAGTACTCGGCTTACAAACAAGTAAAAGAATAAAAGAATATATGTGTTTGTTCCCACTATCGACGTTAGCTTGATTACGTTCCCGTAACTTAACGGTTCGACACAAGAGTCCGGTAGAGTAAATATCAGACTTTTAATAAAAGTATTGGGATTGATTTCTCGGCTAAGACCTTTCAAGATTGTTCCCCGTCATATCCACAAGTCCAATGACTGAAAAATGATAAAAAAAAAAAAACGAAAGATAAAAAATAAAAGAAACTAAGACATTGTCTAATATAGTCTCGGATGCAACGGGGCTGAAGACATGAATGTTGTTGCTGGAATGTATTTAACAACAGACATTCCAGTTTGGAAATGCCTAGGGTTAAACAAAACCTCACTCATATTGCAATAGATACAATGCATCACTTGTGATACAAGGTATCTGGTCCTCCTAATAGCATTGTGAAGACGCATGACTTCGTGGTTAGGTTTACGATGGTAAGATCATGAGTTTGATTTTCGGCAACGCGTTTTGTTCCGGTCTATTCAGCTGGCAAAAATGAATTATAGCTGTATTTCAAAGGGCCAGCCTTGTCACATTCTGTGTCACGCAGAATCTCCCTGAGAACTATGTTCAAGGATACGCGTGTTTGTGGAGTGTTCAGACACTTGCATGTTGATCCCACGAGCAAGTTGTTTCGTTGATCGGATTCGCTGGGACACACGTCGTCGTAACCGACGGAGTACCGGTTTTAATAGTATTCATTATTTTGTTTTCTGTGGAGGCGCGTGGCTTAGAGGTTAGGGTGTCAGCATCATGATCGTAAAACTGTGGTTTCGATTCTTGGACCGGGCGACGCGTTGTGTTCTTGAGCAAAACACTTCATTTCACGTTGCTCCAGTCCATTCAGCAGGCAAAAATGAGTAACGCTGCGATGGACTGACGTCCCGTCCAGCTGGGGAACGCATACGCCATCGAAACCAAGAAACCGGGCCCATGAGCCTGGCTAGGCTTTAAAAGGGCGCATTTATTTAGTGGAGGTGCGTGGCTTAGTGGTTAGGGTGTCAGCATCATGATCGTAAGACTGTGGTTTCGATTCCTGGACCGGGCGACGCGTTGTGTTCTTGAGCAAAACACTTCATTTCACGTTGCACCAGTCCACTCAGCTGGCAAGAATGAGTAACGCTGCGATGGACTGACGTCCCGTCCAGCTGGGGAACACATACACCACTGAAACCGGGAAACCGGCCCCATGAGCCTGGCTAAGCTTTAAAAGGGCGCATATATTTTTTATTTTGTTTTCAGGACTTTGAACATAGGAACATCAAAAATCCATCGATTTTTAAACAACTTTTCCAATTCAGATCGTGTATATTTTGTTCCCATTATTCAATGGTTCTTTCATTTTATATTTTAGCGTTTATATGTTGTCTGTATTTTTTATTTTAATTCTTCGTATGTTTAACTTCTGAGCTTTGTGAAATCACATTTTCAGTTGACGTGCCACGTTAAAGCAAGTGACAATAAAACAATTTACTTCTATTTTAAAATATTCTATTCTATTATATTTTTGGACGTTTTATGCGTAATTGAAAAATCTCCAAAACATCCAAATACATAAACATGGTCAAAGAAAAGAACATGTTCGTCACATCCTAGTAAAAAGAAAAACGGTAAAACAACCAGAAACTAGTTCCAAATATCCAATCTTTCAGTTATCTAATCTTTCAGGAAGTCTGATAGAATCTGAAGTTAATAACGTTTTGCAAAAGGGACAAAGGGTTGCTGAAAATGTTAGAATGATGCAAAAATAGGCTTATCCTTTATTTGTTTCAGTCGTTTGACAGTGGCCATGCTGAGGCACCATGATGAAGGGTTTAGTCGGACAAATGTACCCCGGTACTTATTCTATCGAACTTCTAGTTAAGGAGAGCGTGAGGAAAAAATCAACACCGTTTGTCAAGTGATGGGGGACAAACACAAAGACACATATATATACGACAGGCTTCTACACAGTTTCCGCCTACCAAATTCGCTCACAAGGAATTAGTCGACCTGAATTTATAGCAGAAGACACTTCCCTAAGATGCCTCGCAGTGGGACTGAACTGAAAACCATGCGACTGCAAAAAGAACTCCTTAACCACACAGCCATGCTTGTGCCTTTATGTCTTTTACTTGTTACAGTTATTTGACGGCGGCCTTGCTGGGGCACCGCCTTGGAGAACGTTAATCAAACGCATCGACCCCAGTACTTATTTTTCGGTGGCTTTTGCCGCACTACTAAGGTACAAGGACATAAGCAAACCAACACTGGTTGTGAGGGACAAACACAGACATACACACATACAGACGTGTATATATATATATATATAATATATATATATATATTATATATATATATATATATATATATATATATATATATAATATATATATATATTACATACGCCTGCAGGGTTCGGTTACTCTGCATTGATAAACGGCAAATACCCTGAAACATGTTTGCAGTTGCCTGACCAGCGAGGAGAAGAGCGGCTGACCTCCCCTGTTCGACGGTTATAATGGACACAGGTTCGTGTATCATATAGCTAGCTAGAGGCGATGGCATCTTGGAGTTAATCAGCGGCTGCTTTTGTCCTATATTTATGGACTGCCATATTAGCTGGCGCGATAACTATTAATATATATATTATATATATTATATATATATATATATTATTTAGTAGTAGTAATGATAATAATAATTGAATGAAGAACGGAAGATAGATTCGGCATTAGTCTTTATTCAGTATGATGATCGTTTCGACTCATCCTGAAACTGTCCATCACGGGTAGGATTTTGTGCATCTAATTGTGTTGCAACAATCTGTGCAGTTCCGGTCACATCAGGTACATGCACAAAGAAGGGAATGTCCCGTTAGATATACTGAGATGTCCTGGGCATGTTGTTCGTGTCTTCATAAATCTGGAACGCAGGATGGCTGTAGATACCCCAAGAAGGCGGGAAGAAAATGTTGCCAGCAGGTGGCTACCTACAACGAGCTTCTCTCAGTTTCCTTCTACCAAATCTACACACAAAGATTTGGTCGGCCTGGGGCAATAGTAGAAGATATTGACCCAAGTGACCTATGTGGCTGGAAAGCAAACTACTTAGCACAAAAAGGATTCCAGTTGATCCGATCAACGGAACAGCCTGCTCGTGAAATTAACACATTTGTGTACCTTTAATGTAGTTCTCGGGGAGATTCAGCGTAACAAAGAATGTGACACCTTTGAAATACAGATACAATAGAAACAGGAAGAAAGAATGAGAAGAAAGAGTACAGTAGGGTTCGTCCGTCCCCCGCCTCGTGGAGCTAGTAGGTGTTTTCGATCAATAAACACTCACAACGCCCGGTCTGGAAATCGAAACAACGATCCTATCCTACGACCACGAGTCCGCTGCCCTGACCACTGCACCTCCACTTATATATATATATGCTTGTTCCTTCTTGAGCCTTGCCTCGCCCATAAGGGCCAGTTTTCCGGTTTCCTATAGGTTCCCCACCTGGATGGGATGCAGATGGTGAAAGAGTCAGCAGAAGTTCGCCTTTACTTTCTGCCGGAGCCGCGTGGAGCTTAGGTGTTTCGCTCATAAACACACTCATCGCCCGGTCTGAGATTCGAACCCGCGATCTCTCGACCGCGAGTCCACTGCTCTAACTACTACTAGGCCATGTGCCTCCACTACTTATATATATATATATATATATATATATATATATATATTATATAATACTAGCAGTATCGCCCGGCGTTGCTCGGGTTTGTAAGGGAAATAACTATATAAGCATTTTTAGAGAGTTATAGCCAAAAAAAATAGCAAAAAAATGCATTAAAAATGGAAAAAAAATTAAGGTAAATTTTTTTTAAATCGTTGACACATCGTAGATATTTTTAGAGAGTTACTTCCCTTATATAATAGCGAAAAAATGCATTAAAATGGAAAAATATGCTGGTAAATTTTTTAAATCGTAGACTCATCGTAGACGCGCGCTAATACCCAGAAGGGCTCGATATGAATCACGACTATAAGATACCCGGTTTTGGTTACACTGCATCGCAAAATGTGGGAGTCGTTACGAATCTAAATCGTAGGAGACAGACACACAACTTCACTTTTATATATAAAGATATAAGCCACGTTTATATACACATACTTTGTTATATACACATTCTTAAAAGAAAATGTTATTTTGAACACAACATTATAAAGAATAAAATTTTTTTGGTTTTTCTAACCCTTTCGTTACTATATCTGACCAAAATACACCCCTTATGTGTTTCAATTAATTTCTAACGTAATCATAAATTAGTCTGGTTTCATTAAACAACTATAACTTTTTTATTTATCAATATATTAACATGAATTTTGGAAGATAATTTAATGAAATGTTCTCAACCAATTCTATACTATAATTTTTGTCACAAAGTGACTTTAATTGCAGGTAGAAACAGGTAAATTCAACAAAATATAAAATTATTAAAATTTTGTTCAAACATCGCTATAGAAAATGGGTTATTAGCTAATATTCAATTGGGTATACAACAAATTTTACGATAGAATTGTTATTCTGGGTAACTTTCTGATACCCATAATAATATTTATGGCAAAATAGGCCTTAATTTCATTTAAGGTTGTGGGAAATAACAAACTATCCTTTCTTTCGCTTTGTTTACGTTTAGCGTTACGGTTCGTTTTCGCCGTAATGATTTCAAATAGGCTCATTCGAAAAAGTAAAAATAAATAGTCTAAGGCTTTACTCTCCTGGGAAAGTCTGTGGCTTGGTCCAGTTTCTTCAGAAAAATCACCGAAAGAAACAGTTTTTAAATTTTCACTCCATTCAGGTGCCAATTCATTTTCTTTATCGCTGTCGGATTCACTGTTTTCACTTTAATCGTTGCACACTTGCAAAGAAAAAGGAGAAATTAGGGTGATAGCGTCAGTGAAACAGTTCGCTCCGTTTGTGTGTGTGTGCGTGTGCGTGTGCTGTAGCCCACACTAAGAAAAGCATTTGACATATACACCACAACGTGAGTTTTCTCTAAATTTTGCTTAATTGGGGTTGAAATTTTAAAAACTGGACCTGGCACGACCCGATGCATTCTACTCTTAACAATGCTAGGTAAATTGTAATTGAAGAAATCCTATATTGTAGATTTCTATAAGAGACAAAGGGAGGCAGATAAAATCTGCCTTTTATAATACTACTTATTTATATATATATATATATATTATATATATATATATATATATATGTATATATATATATATAGTTTAGGAAATCAGTAAGTTGTCATAATAGTACTCGGAGTAGTTTCAAATGCCGGCGCTAAAAGCTACCATGAGAATGCATCCTAAACTATACATATATAAATAATCCTCTATTTATCTAATATCGAAGTCTCATTCTTCTGTTGTCACTTATTTAAATTTATATATATATATATGTGTGTGTGTGTGTGTGTGTGTGTGTGTGTGTGTGTAAAACTATATTTATATTTAGTAAAAAGAAATCTCAACTTTATTTGGACTGATAAAAGAAAAACAGCCGAAAATAATATATATGAAAATGTATTACACCAGAATCAATGGAAATGTTCAAACTATTATTTTCGAAGAGAAAAGAAAACAAAACAAATCTGACCTGGTAAAAATAGAAAGCCGTAAGTAATATATAGGAAAATGTCTTGCACTGGAACTAAAATCGGTAAATATACTCAAACTATTACAATTCTTTGTGAGCTTTATTGAGAGCTGATTGAAGGTGAAAACTTACCATTTTGTGTACAATAACCACTGTGTTTTATATCTAAAACGAGAGTTTCTAGAGAGACTTAATATGATCAATATTATTTTGTTGGCGATTGATTCCATTAAAATCTGTAGGAAATGATTACAAGACAAAATAAATCATCTCCTAAATACTGAAGATTCTAAGTCTCACCAGTTTATAGCCGAATAGAATATCCAGAGATGCTCACGTTGCTATTACGGTTCTTGGCGTCGTTCTCCGTTAATTATAGTTTTAAAATCTACAGAAAGTATCAAGATAAACTAGGTCAACGCTTATACAAGAATGATATCACATAGAGGCGCAGGCATGGCTGTGCGGTAAGAAGTTTGCTTTCCAACCACGTTGTTCCAGGTTCAGTTTCACTGCATGACATCTTAGGCAAGTGTCTTCTGCTATAGCTTCGGGCCGGCCAAAGCCTTGTGAGTGGATTTGGTAGAGGGAAACTGAGAGAAGCCCATCGTATATAATATCAGCCTGATCACCCTGACCGACCAGGCTATCAGATGTTGCTACACATCGCTGGTTACAATGTGCTTTGCATTGTTTTAACCTTCAAATGACGCCACCCCGCTGGCTAAGCGAGCAAGCCAACAGTAGAAAGAGTGAGAGAAAGTTGTGGCGAAAGAGTACAGCAAGGATCGCCACTATCCCCTGCCGGAGACTCGTGGAGCTTTAGGTGTTTTCACTCAATAAACACTCACAACGCCCGGTCTGGGAATCGACCGTGAGTCCGCTGCCCTAACCACTGGACCATTGCGCCACCACCGTATATAATATATATATATATGTATATATAGGTGTTTGCGTGTGTGTGTGTGTGTGTGGTGTGCTTGTGTGTTTGTGTGTGTGTGCGCGCATTTACATATCTAGGTATGTGCCTTTGTGTTTGTCTCAAACCACCGCTTAACAACCGGTGTTGGTGTATTTACATCTCCCCAATTTAGCGATAGAATAAGTATCAGGCTTAAAGAGAAAATAACTACAGAGGTCGATTTGATTTACTAAAATTCCTGAAGGCGGTGCTCCAACTTGGCCGCAATCTAATAACTGAAACAACTAAAACGTAAAAAATAGTTTACTCTTTTACTCTTTTACTTGTTTCAGTCATTTTGACTGCGGCCATGCTGGAACACCGCCCTTAGTCGAGCAAATCGATCCCAGGACTTATTCTTTGTAAGCCTAGTACTTATTCTATCGGGCTCTTTTGCCGAACCACTAAGTTACGGGGACGTAAACACACCAGCGTCGGTTGTCAAGCGGTGTTGGTGGGACACACACACACACAAACATACACACACACACACACCACACACACACACACACACATATATATATATATATATATATATATATATATATATATATACGATGGGCTTCTTTCAGTTTCCGTTTACCAAATGTACTCAAAAGGCTTTGGTCGGCCCGAGGCTATAGTAGAAGACACTTGCTCAAGGTTCCACGCAGTGGCACTGCACCCGGAACCATGTGGTTCGTAAGCAAGCTACTTACCACACAGCCACTCCTGATAATAAAAAATATCATTTTCCATAATAGAAAAATATATACCATTACTATTGGTTTCAAATATGACACAAGGCCAGCAAGTTCGTGGAAGGGGTGGTAATTCGATTACATTGATCTCAATGTTCAAATGGTGCTTATTTTATCGATCTCAAAAGTATGAACGGCAAGGTCGACCTCGGTGGAATTTGAACTCAGAACGTAAAGATGGACGGTATGCCGCTAAGCATTTTGCCCCGCATGCTAACAATTCTGCCAGCTCGCTACTTCCCTTAAACTGCAATATTGATATCAAATTTTTGGACAAAGCCAGCAATTTTAGGAGCAGGTGGTAAGTCGATTACATCGACCCCCCGTCCTCAACTGGTACTTATTTTATCGACCTTGAAAGAATGAAAGTCACCTCGGCGGAATTTGAACTCAGAACCTAAAAAAAAAAGATGAAATGTCGATAAACATTTTCCCCGGGGGGGGTGTAAACGATTCTGCCAGCTCGCCGCCGTCTTTAAAGTGTAATATTCATGCGTATTTCTTTAGATTTCTGTAGCCAATTTCAAATCCTCCTGTCTAATCTGATTAGAGAATTATAGGCTTCAACATAACGTGGGCGTTGTTATTTTCAAGAAAATTTCGCTGTTGTTGTTGTTGTTATGGTTTCTAGGTGTTCCTGGTGACCATTTTTTGGCGTCTGTTTCATAATTTTCGTAATTTTAGGTGTTGATGTTATATTTTAATTTTCTCATTATTTGTACCGTTGTTTAAATTCCCTTCCCCGTTCCTCCAAACGAATTAGGCAGCCACCACTATTATGAGAAATATCTCGCTAACAACCTATCAGACGGCCATGTTGAAATAATATTTTAGCCTTCAGAGCAGAAATGATATTCATTGCCAAAACAGGTAAGATATTTAACAATCTCACCCTCATCTTTTAAAACGAACAAAACCTCTACTGACATTAAAACACATACACACACATAACACACACACACACACACAACACACACACACACACACACCACACACACACACACACACGCCAGTAAGTAAATCCAGTAGACCTACTTAATAATGCAACTTAACATGGAAACATTCAACACGAATAACGACAGAAAGCAACAACAACAATCCTTTTTAGTATAGGCTCCAAGCCTGATATTTGGTGTGAGGAGGCTAGTCGATTACAGAGAACCCGGTGATGAAGACAAAGCCGACCTCGGCGGAGTTTGAAACGCCATCCCAACAATTATGATAACTGAAACAATGAACATGATGCCGGAAGCACTCTGTATTAATAATGATAAAAACGACTGTTACAGAAAAGTGAAGTATACAAATATTTTGGTACTAGAATGCCTTATGCATAGCAAGAAAGATAGTGGTTGTGTGGTAAGTAGCTTTCTTGCAAACCATATGGTTCTGGGTTCAATCCCACTCCGTGCACCTTAGGCAAGAGTCTTCTACTATAGCCTCGGGCCGACCAAAGCCTTGTGAGTGGATTTGGTAGACGGAAACTGAAAGAAGCCCGTCGTATATATATATATATATATATATATATATATATATACATATATAAATGTGTGTGTATGTGTACGTTTGTGTGTCTGTAATTGCCCCCCAACATCGCTTGAAAACCGATGCTGGTATGTTTACGTCCCCGTAACTTAGCGGTTCGGCAAAAGAGACAGATTGAATAAGTACTAGGCTTACAAAGAATAAGTTCTGGGGTCGATTTGCTCGACTAAAGGCGGTGCTCCAGCATGGCCACAGCCAAATGACTGAAACAAGTAAAAGAGTAAAAGAGTAAACAACAATAAAAAAAACTCTCGGAAATTTCATGACTCTTTTCTTGCAGTAATTTTCAGTATACCAAATATCTAAACAGGCATCGATGCAAAGAATTGCGTAGCATTAGGTGACATATCTGTCTATCCTGTGTAAAGTCGCCTGCTAACACTGCAGATTTCTCTTGCTTTTGTGTCTTTTTTCTCTTACTTTCAAGAGTCTTCGTATCTTTTTGTTTCTCTTCCTTCCCTCTCCATGCTTTGCACAACTCCCTTTGCTCTCTCTCTCTCTCACTCTTTCTCCTCTCTCTCTCTCTCTCTCTCTCTCTCTCTCTCTCTCTCTTCATTCTTAAAACGGTAGTGGTTTGTTTTTGTCTGTCATTTATTTCTTTTGCTTTCTAAATACTCCAACCGGAGAGAAATGGTAAATATTTAGCTGTTCACATGCTATCGGAGGTGGGTGGAGTACCAGTAATATACCATTTTGGCGTCCCATATACTCCCATACCCATTTCCTTCATCTGCACAAACAATATTCCGTGTCTTTACATTCAGTACATTCACCAGATCCACTAAGTTTCGTTCCTTGCTCGGACAACCCTAATTCTTATGGAGTCTAGCTGGGTGGGCATCTCTTTCTCAGGGATTTCCATCTCCTTGTTTCCTTGTTTTTGTCATCTTTTCTTCATTTTTACATTGTTCCTAACGTTTGTCTCGGTCATATGATGACGCACTTCTACTGGCCATAGTCTCTGGTCGGACCTCCCCTGCTATAGGATACCGTTCAGCTTCCTAATTTGCAACCACACCGTCGGCCGGGGTGCTGCTGGCCTTAAGTATAAGGGGCTTTAGTTTCGAGGGTATGTTCTACAAATATTTCTAGTCGTGAGATACGACTGTATTCAATAACAGTGTTATTTTCTCTATTTACCACAGGAAAGCCTTTCCTGTATGTTGTATTCCATAGCAGGAGATGGTACCTTGACGTTTTTGAGCAGCAGCTGATCATACGTAAAGAAGTTTAACATAGGCGACATTTTTGAGCGCATCGGGAATGTTTAGAAGCTTCACTGTCTCTTTTGTTCAACGAGTGCTCTGCAGATGTCTTCTGCTCTTGGATTGCAAAGCATAACATTCGAAATCACTTAATCTAACGATTCGTGAACTTCAGAGAAACTGCTTCAGGATAAGTGGAGGCACATGGCCTAGTGGATAGAGCAGCGGACTCGCGGTCGAGGGATCGCGGGTTCGAATCTCAGACCGGGTGATGTGTGTGTTTATGAGCGAAACACCTAAGCTCCACGCGGCTCCGGCAGAAGGTAATGGCGAACGTCTGCTGACTCTTTCGCTACAACTTTCTCTCACTCTTTCCTCCTGCATCTCGCAGCTCACCTATGACGGACCAGCGTCCCGTCCAGGTGGGGAACCTATTCGCCAAGGAAACCGGGAAACCGGCCCTTATGAGCCAGGCGTGGCTCGAGAAGGAAAAACAAACTTCAGGTTAATATTCAACATCATCCTTAAGGAGGCGAGCTGGCAGAATCATTAGCACGCCGGGAAAAATGCCCCAGACTTATTCCGTCCGTCATTGCGTTTCTGAATGTAAATTCGTCCGGGGTCAATTCTGCCTTTTATTTTTTCGAGGTCAATAAAATAAGTACCATTTGACTCCTGAGGTCGATGTAGTCAATTTATTCCTTCCTCGAACTCGCTGGCCTTATGTCAAAATTTGAAATCATCTTTAAGTTTATCTGAAGCATTTTTTATATTTTTCTTGAATGCTAGGACTCTTAAAGCTAGTTATCTGGTTTTCGTTGTGTGTAAGTCACCAGGATCCCATTTTCCATTGCAGGGCTCAAGGACAGAAAAGTTTGAGGAGAGAGGAAACTAGTTGAATATGTCGACCCCACTACTTGATTGATGTTCTATTGTTTAGACCAGTGGTTCTCATCCGGGTTCTTTATGAAGCTTAGAAGTTCATTTAAGATTTTGTTGTTAAATTTGTGTGCAATAAACTGGTTATATCTCTACAATATACAAAATATTTAAACAAATCCAAATAAAATTTAATGATAAAATTACCACAGAAACATTGAATGACTATGGGGCTCCCCCTCCCCTATATAAACTGCGAATCAAAGGGGCCAACAAGCAAAAAATAATTGAGAACCACTGACGGACCCTGAAGGGACAAAAGACAAAATTGACAATGGTGGGATTTGAACTCGGAACATAAAGAGCTGTAAGAAATATCGCTAAACGCGTTGTCCAACGTGCTAACAATTAAGCCAGCTCAACGTTTTTGATACTCAACCATATATTTTTTGGGCATTCGATGTTTTGTACCGGTTCTTTGTTGAGATAAGGCGGTCCTGCAATTTTGAAGGTCACGTGGGAGGTCAACAGGAAGTGAATGCTTCTTGAAGAGTTCGCAACCCATTTGCAGGATATTGTTCTCTTTCGAGTACTTAGGTTGATGTGTATATTTATGCTGCCGTTGTTTAGCAGATGCTGTCAAAGTGATACCATACAATACTCAAAATCTGTTTATACAAATCTTCCGTTTCTTTACCATTTTTTCTTCCAAGATAAAGCTTGTCAATATCACTGTTTCTGTGTACGTTATATTATGTTATGTTATGTTATGTATGTATGTATGTATGTATGTATGTATGTATGTATGTATATGTCTGTTTGTCTGTCTGTCTGTCTATCTATCTATCTATCTATCTATCTATCTATCTATCTATCTATCTATCTATCTATCTATCTATCTATCTATCTATGTCTCTAAGTATGTATGTATATATGAATGTGTGTATGTATGTATGCGCGTATGTATGCATGTATGTATATATGCGCGCGTGTGTGTGTGTCTGTATGTGTGTATGTATGTACGTACTATGTATGTGTATATGTATGTATGGATGGATGGATAGTTGAATGGATGGATGTAGCTAGGTAAGCGTATGCATCTGTTCGTATGCATCTGTGTGTGTGTGGGGGGGGGTGCGTGCGTGTGTGTGTGTCTGTTTATGTTTACGTATGTGCGTTGAATCAGAATGGTTTTAAGTATAAGTATGGATAACATTGTGTACTTTTGGTGTATGCATACGTAACCAAATGTAAAAGAATATTTGTTTGAGATGAACGAGTAAGAGGTTAAGCGCATGCTTAACACCTCCCCACCCACACATCTCTTCCCCCCCCTCTCTCTCTCTTTGAGTGTCCACTTGCCTTCAAGGGAGCGGTAGTAGACGGGTGCTATTTATATCAGGCGTTTTCTATTTTTAACAAATTTGAGAAGCCATTTTTACTCTATTTTTTTCTTCAATTTGTTTGTCAGCCTGTTAATTATTTTTCAGTGCCTTAAGTAGTGTAGTGGCATAATTGGCAGGGAACCGGAGGGAATGTGTTACAATATAGTTAATTCACTATTCTACCGCTTGAGTTCGAATCCTGGTGTAGTTCATCATTGTTTTACACCTCTCCGGGGTCGGCAAGACATGTCGAATATGGAATATATACTCTTCAATTTGACAATATTGCTCCAATGAGATGAATCAACCATTGTTGTTGTTGTTGAGTTGTTTAACCCAGGGTTACCCCTGACAGCGCATGCGTATGGTCAAAGACGTTCCAGCGGTGACAATCCTGTCTTTTTTGGAAACGTTATGTATCTTAGGCAACGCTATTTCACGTATTTTTTCTTATTTCTAAGTCGGTTAGGTTTAAGTTATCTCGTGGTAGCTCTCTCATTTATTCAATTATCCAAAAGACAAATATTGAAGTTGTCACCTTTTTTTTTGTTGTTGTTGCCTAACTTGCTTCTTTAAATTGCTTTATACTTTCTTAGAATAGAAAAGTGTATGATGAAGTTACGATAATGTTTTGCTTCTGCAATAGGGCATTAGGAGGATACTACACAGATATCAGCACTGGATTAACCATTAACCAAAATAATCACGTGCTTAGAGCATCAAGAGAAGATGGAGACACCAAAAAAATGGTAAATGATTTACGGCACGAAAGAAATCACTTTAAACTTGCTAAAATGATATTCGGGATGCCTTATTTCAACAAAGTATCGAAGCAGATGTGTTACATAAGATTAGTTCTGGAGGATCTGATCAAAGACTTAAGAATTAAAAGATGTAGGAAAAACCTTTTTAAATATAAAGTGGAAGTATACAAAAATAAACATTATCTATCTTTATTGTTACTTTTGTTTGATTCTGGAAAATAAGAATTTATTTTCTGGTTTATTACTATTTATGTTTTGAATTACATATCTATGAGGGCACCAAAATCTTTTAAGTCTTTAGAGCCTCTATGGGTCTTAATTGGACCCTGATAGATACTCGCGGGTAGTCTGAAATTATGGGCAGAAGAGTAAAAACTTAAGAAATGTGAAGCCTCTTTGTCCTAAAATTTTTGTTCAAAAATTCAATGAATTGCTGACTGAAATTGTAGACGAGTGTTTATATTTTTGATCTTAGATGTTAATTTTTATCTTTTTCATTCCTTCAAGAATTTTCAGGATTTCTATCGTGTATTAATCTTACAGTACTAATCTAGTCCTCAGAAAAGCGTTCACAAGTAGAGACAGCAAGGAAAGGAGACGGTTGTAACCAGGGGTTTTCAGACGTTATTTGACGTTGGAGTCCAGCATGATCTCTATCATAGGTATTCAATACATGGATCTACCTCAGCAGGCTCAGGTGGTACCAGAACTGACTGAGACTATGGTCATGATAGTAGGCTTGATATAGAAGAAGATTTACATGAAATGCCGGCTTGTCCGGAAAGTTCAGAAACATAGACAAAACACGTGGAGAAACAGCTCAAGAAGGCCGAAAGACCTTTAAGACATTTAACAGAAAACATGTTGAAAGTGTTTGAGATTGAATTTTTCCCTCTGAAATATTATTACTAAAGAGAACATAACTGATAGGATTTGGAAAGGGTCCCTGCCACACCGAAAAGATTTGCCTAATGATTTTACTGGACTAGAATATGCAATATCGGTTTCTCATATTCAAACCAGCATATGATAGAAACGAGAGCCGACAATGGTTGGTATTTAGCCATAGAAAGCATTCCTTGTATTGCTTGTTTTGTAGACTTTTCTGTTATAGAGTAGGCTCACAGCTGCGAAAGCACATTCAATCATGGCTGTAGAACATGAAAACAGTGCAGCATACAAGAACTGTTATCTTGCTCGGTGTTAGTTGCAGAGAAGGTTAGAAAGTGATACTAGGATTGATGCGATGTCTCACAAGGCATAAACGATACCGACAAACAGCGGAATATAATTACTAAGATAACTGATGTAGTAATTTTTCATAGATGAAGGGGATATTCTTTCTGTAGCTCATCCCACTGAATCAGCAACATTGATAAGGGAAAATTCATGAGGACCATGAAACTACTGGCCCATTACGATTCAGTTCTAGCAGGACTTGATACAAATATTAGTAATTCTCAGAAAAAAGATGAACAGCTTCAAGTTTACCAGATTATTTAAAGAATCGTATACTGGATGAAATAGGAGCTGAAAATTGTATTCAATTGCTGCAACGCAGTATACTAACCCTGTGGAACAGTCAGCGTATATTATTTAATGCATGGCCGGAGGTGATGCTGAATTTGTAGGACAAGAAGTATTTAAAATTTTGTTTATTGTTGGTAGGCGCTTTAACAGTCCTTCAGAAGATAATAAAATACCCATTTCTTTATTACCCACAAGGGGCTAAACTTAGAGGGGACAAACAAGGACAGACAAAGGTATTAAGTCGATTATATCGACCCCAGTGCGTAACTGGTACTTAATTTATCGACCCCGACAGGATGAAAGGCAAAGTCGAACTCGGCGGAATTTGAACTCAGAACGTAGCGGCAGACGAAATACCTATTTCTTTACTACCCACAAGGGGCTAAACACAGAGAGGACAAACAAGGACAGACAAATGGATTAAGTCGATTATATCGACCTCAGTGCGTAACTGGTACTTATTTAATCGACCCCGAAAGGATGAAAGGCAAAATCGACCTCGGCGGAATTTGAACTCAGGACGTAACGGCAGACGAAATACCGCTAAGTATTTCACCCGGCGTGCTAACGTTTCTGCTAGCTCGCCGCCTTAGAAGGTAATAAAATACCAACCAAGTAGTAGGGGAGATTTAAGTGACTATATTCTTCCTCCAAAATGTGTGGGCCTTGTACCAAAGTTAGAAATTATTACCATTAATGTCACCTTAATATCAACCTTGTGGCAAATAAAGCAGTGGTGGAAAGTCCGAGATTTCTTGTGAGTGCAAAGCTATCCCAACCCGTTTTGTTTATTAAGTAAGTGGTTATAAGCTAACAGAATCTCTTAACCTTTTTAGGGGCGAAACCCGTAGGAACTTTACCCTACCATCGCCCCCGTTAGGGTATATCCCACCACAAACCATGTCAAACTACAGTCAACCTTACAATCAACTTAATTAGTGGTACGGGGATTTTAAGGATGTTGCACTCATGATCCTAAGATAGTGGTTTCAATTCCCGGATCGGGCGGTGCGTTGTGTTCTTGAGTAAAAAAAATAAATCATTTCATTTTATATTATATCAATTCATTCACCTGTAAACGAGTCCCAGCAACAGCTGGGAAGTTAAACCTGCGACAGACAAGCGTTCCGTTCAGGTGGGACTGTTGTAATTTCAGTCATTTATACACCATGGAAACCGAGTTAATGTCCGGTCTTATGAACCTTGAGGATCATGATATACAGTCGTAGCCAAAAGTTTGGAATATAGGTCTGAAAATAAAAAAATTTTTATCAAATGCCCAAAGTTGTACTTAATTTGCAATATATTATTAATTGTCCAAAAGTTTGGATCATAGGTCTTAAAATTAGAATTTTTATATAAAATTCCCCAATATATAGGCGTAGGAGTGGCTGTGTGGTAAGTAGCTTGCTTACGAACCACATGGTTCCAGGTTCAGTCCCACTGCGTGGAACCTTAGGCGAGTGTCTTCTACTATAGCCTCGGGCCGACAAAAGTCTTGTGAGTGGATTTCATAGACAGAAACTGAAAGAAGCCCGTCGTATATATGTACATTTTTATATATTTATGTGTGTGTATATGCTTGTGTGTGTCTGTGTTTGCCCCCCCCCCCTCGCCAACATCGCTTGACAACTGTTGCTGGTGTGTTTATGTCCCCGTAACTTAGCGGTTCGGCAAAAGCGACCGACAGAATAAGTACTAGACCTCCAAAGAATAAGTTCTGGGGTCGATTTGCTCGACTAAAGGCGGTGCTCGAGCATGGCCACAGCCAAATGACTGACACAAGTAAAAGAGTAAAAGAGTATATACGTTCCATATATTTGTATCGATTTGTAGTTGAGCATAACAATTTTAATTTTTGAAAAAAATGTTCCGAACTTTCGGCCCCGACTGAACCAATGACTAAGTAAGCTGCCAGAAGACTCTGTACCAGCTGCATTACGAGTATATTCCGCTCGTGAAGTTGATAAGTTTCGGGTTAGAGAAAGAATGCCAAAATATTGCGATGTGCTGTTTCAGGGGGTCACGGCATTCATTGTAGTCCCTATGTAATATTTAGTCCCATTCAGAATCTCCACGACATATTTATAAGCCGCATTGGTTTGTACGCATGCGCTGGCCTAGAGTGACAAATCCGAGATGTAACTTCAAAACTCCTGAGAAATTCCCTTCTGTCAGTCTGTTTGTCTATGTCATCCTTTTCTCTTTCTTTTCCCTCTCTTTTCCTATACATAAACACACATAAATTTGCATGTAGCCGCTGTATATTATTAGTGTATACGCACACGCGCGTGCTCATACACTTTAGCACGGATGCCATATTCCTTCTTCAGTGTATTTGTTACACGCTTTATCATTAGTTTGTACATGGACGAGATTTTATACAATAATAATTGAACAATTCCTCATG
>NC_043006.1:38352962-38362962 GCF_006345805.1 Octopus sinensis
GAAACAAGTAAAAAGAATAAAATAGAAAGAAAACAGAAGATTAAAGAGTCTCTAGACATTTTAACTGGAGCTGGTACTTATTCTTTAATCCATTGCCATTCCTTCTTATTTAGGATAAAATAATCCTATTTTACTCTCCACTCCTAACCGCTTCTCCCCTAAGTCAATATTTTTTCTCTCCTATTTTTGTGAAATTCCCACTCTTTATTAACATCAATGTTCTCTTTTGTCTCTCTTTGCCCCTCACGATTTGTGACTGTCTGTTTCTCTGTATTTCTCTCCCCCCCTCTCTCTCGTATTTGCTTACGTTTCCTCCTCCAACTCACAGATTATATACTTTTAATTTATTTTCTTGCATTTTCTATATTTTTTTCTCTTTCCACTCTTTTAGTTTGTTTGTTTCTTCGTTTCTTCCTGTCTGTATGTATGTTTGCATGTATATAATTATATGAGTATGCATGCATCTATGTCTGCATCAATGTATGTATGTATGTATCTAGCTATCTATCTATCAGTCAATGTGTCTGTCTATACTCTCACCCCTCTTTCTCTCTCTCTCTCTCTCGCACACACACAAACACACACATACACACAAAAACACACACACACACACACACACACACACACACACACACACATATATATATATATATACACACCTATCTTCCGCTTTCCTCTTTATCTGTCAATCATAATATCAGGCTATCTCTCGAAATATCTATTGATTTCTCTAGCTTTCCCCTCTCCTTCTCGCCCCATTTGTATATATGTATGTATGCACACACACCTCATACATACAAGTATATATATATATATATTTATATATATATAAACATGATTATTTAACTTGCTCTTCATATTTATTATTTACCTGATACATTTTATTTATCACACTTCCCCTCTAACTCCGATTATACTCTGGCCTCTCTCTGCTTCTCTCTATTCAAGCTGTCAACACAATATGTCCAGCTATCATTACGCCTCTTTCTTTTCCGGAACAGAAGCTTCCAGAAGCCAATAAAAATATATGTCATTTTTTAATCGAACCAACATATATTGCATTATACATACATACATACATACATACATACATACATACATACATACATACACACATATGTACGTACATACATATATAGAGTCGTGCATACATTCATACGTACATGCGTACACATACATATATAAGCATATTGTTATGTTATAAACACACATACACACACTCACACATATATATGCATGTATGTATAAGCATGGGTGTAGGCGTGGTCGTGTGGTAAGAAGCTTGCTTTTCAACTTCATCGTTCCTGGTTCAATCCCACTATAATCTCGGGCCGACTAAAACCTTGTGAGTGGATTTAGTTCACAGACACTGAAAGAAACCCATCCATATATATATATATATATATTATATACATATATATATATATATATATATATATGTGTGTGTGTGTGTGTGTGTGTGTGTGTGTGTGTGTGTGTGTGGTGTGTGTGTGTGTGTGTGTGTGTGTGTGAGTGTGAGAGAGAGAGAGTGTGTTTCTGTCACCGTAACGTAGCGGTTCGGCAAAACTGGCCGATAGAATAAATACCAATCTTTAAAAAGTTAGTACAGGGATCGATTCATTCTACTAAATATTCTTCAAGGTGGTGCCCCAGCATGGCCGCAGCCGAATGACTGAAACAGATAAAAGACACACACACACACATATATATATAATTGAAATTTACAGAAAAATACAAAAGACAGGTGCATGAACAACAAGCAAGTGTATTAGTTTGACTCTCGGGAAAGTGAGAAAGTCTTTTACGTTTCAAGCCTACGCTCTTCAACAGAAAGGAATATGAGAAAATAAACAGAGAGAGAGAGAGAGAATAAGAAAAACGCGTGGATTTAGCGATCAAGCATGGTGACTTGTTGGGTAAAAAAGTTTGACAGGAGAGGTAGAAAGAAGGGGAAACAATGAAGTATTGGTAATCCAAAAAACAAAGGTGCGCATGCGTATGTGTGTATGTGAGATTGTGTGAGTGTATGTGTGCGTGTGGATAGGGGCTAGTGATTTAGACGTGTGTGAATGTGTGCGTGTGAGTGTGCGGATGATGGTGTGTAGGTGTGCAGATGATGGTGTGGTGTAAGTGCTGGGAAGTGGTCAGTGTTAGTGTGTGTGTGTGGAGTGGTGTGATGTGGTGTGGGTATGGGGTGGAGGTGTGGGATAAGGGTTTTGTATGTGTGGGTGGAGTGGGTATTAATGAAGAGAGAAGGTGGTCGGAGTGAAGAGAGAAGGTAGGTCGGAGTGAAGAGAGGAGGTATGTGTCAGAGGAAGAGAAGAGAGGAGATATGTGTTAGAGGAAGAGAAGAGAGGAAGGGAGTTGAGCCCATGTGAAGCAAAGACGCGAGGAGAGAAGATTAATTCCTGTTCACGGCGAAGGCAGGAGTCCGGATGGCCCCTGTGCAAAGGCAATCCGAACACAAATAGGTGTTGTAGTGAATGACCAGTAGAGCCGAAATGGCGCGAGACCGGGATGTCATTGCCTAATTTGATCTCTCGGAAATGCTCCTCAAACCGGTCAGTCAAGCGGCGTCCCGTTTGACCGATGTACAGAAAAGGCCAGAAAGAGTAGGAGATACAATAAATGACGTTGCTAGAAGTGCAGGTAAAGGAGTCGGTGATATGATAGAGACGATGATAGGTACCTGTGAGGGAGCAGGGGAACGAGTCAGGTTGGGAGGTAGGGTTAGGGAAGAAATATATATATATATATATATATAATATATATAGTTAGAATTACGATAGTACAATGGATATGAGATTGATTTACAATCTAAACATTTCGCGTCCAAATACCGCCCATAGCTTTCATTGTGTATTTTGATATTTCTTTGCCAAACCTCAAGACTGTTGCCGAGAAAGAAAGAATAGCATAATTCTTAGAGGCAAATTTCCTTTTCATCACCTACTTCATAAAAATTATTATGATTTTTGTGAAATTTGTTTGAATTAATGTGCGTTCTTCTCTTTCACTTTTTAATTTAGAATAAATTTTGACCGGCCACCTACTTGGTAGGAAAGCTGTAAAGGAATGCGTCTCGTTTTATTCATCCTTTAAATCTTAAGAAGGTCTTGCGTGTGTGTATGTGTGTGTCTGTGTGTATACAGAGACGAACACACACGCGCGCGCGCACACACACACAAATATTTCTCAACTCTGTCGTTGAAGACATTATGCTATCACTTTTCAAAATAGAAAATTTCTTCCTTTTGAAAATTGGAAAATGGCAACAGAAAAAAAAAAGAAAGAAAAGTGGATCTCCGTTCTTCAAAATTTCTCTTCAAAATACTTATCGTTTTCCTATGTTAAATGTTAATTAATTTCTTTACAATAAGAAATGTCATCTATCTATCTATCTATCTATCTATCTATCTGCCTACCAATGTGTTTGTCGCAAACTCTCACCCAATACTGAAGGTGCCAAGATGACTCACAGGCATTGTGCACCTCAATTTCCCTCAATTGAACCATTTCAGAAAATCTTTCAACGATTATTTTCTTACAGTCATTTTAAAATAAATTTCATTATTGACTAGTTTGACATGTTGAAGGACGTGTACAAAAGGGTCTCACAAGCATCCCGATTATGAAAATGTTAATATCGCATACACAGACATCGGTTGATTGTCAAGTCTCTCGTCTGTGGCTTATTATCAATAATGTTGTATATAGAAATAAAAACAATTAAAAACTAATATGCATTTTGATCTGGCAGAAAACAATGGTCCATGCAGTAGTAGTAGTAATAATGATTCTTTTTACAACAGGCACCAGGTCTGAAATTTCGGGAATATGTATACAATACTCAAGTGCTATTTATTTCAACCACCTCCAAAAGGATGAAAGGCTAAGTCAGCCTCGGCAGAATTTGAACTCAGAACGAAGACCCAGAAGAAATGCAGCTAAACATACATACAAACAAACATGCATACATGATTGCTGCAAACTCGTGTTCGAATATTGCCATAGCCTGATCGAAAGTCCCATACATGCGAAGGTTACGACCAGCCATTTTTGTGATAGGTCGTAATTCTTTTTCAAGCGATGCCTGTGCATGGTGATTCTTTATACTAAGGAAAAGGATTTGCACAAATCCAGTCCCACTCTCTGAACATGGACAACATAACCTCGAAAAGAAGAACTAGTCTACATTATCGAATATCGTCAGTATTGCAGGTTTTCTTTCAGAGTTTCTATCTAGAGAGACGTTGTGACAACAACAGAGGTATTTCCATGAAACACGCATACGTTACATACACGTGTACACGTATTGTTGGATGGCCGTTGACTACTTGTGAACTCTTCTACCCTTGGACAGGTCTTAGTTTTCGTCCTGCAAGGTGTCTAACAATCACACTCCTCATCAAGCATGCTTGATGGGGCTGCCAGTTTAGTTACGGACGACCCGACCACGCTACAGGTTATATTGGGTTACATGTTACCAGCAGCGCCCAAGAGCGACCTGATACATACATACATACATACATACATACATACATACATACTTACATACATACATACATACTTACATACATACATACATACATATTATTGGGGCCCTGAGATATGTAACACACTGCCTAAATACCAATCTTGAGAAATTAGGTATCTCAAAACCAGGAGAAAGTTGATTCAAAACCTACAGATCCAATCCATCACTAGAACTGTAGAAATCTGTAAAACTTTCCAGACGTTTATCATTTAAGTTTGTCATTACGATCTGAGTACAAATTCTACCAAGGGCGATTTTGCTTTTATCGTTTTAGGATCGATAAAATAAGTACCAGTTGAATACTGGGGTTGATGTAATCGATTTGCCCCTTCTCCTAAAATGTCAGGCGTTGTGCCTGACACTACTATTGAGTAGAAAATACCAAATGAAAGTAATTACAAATAATAAGTCCTGGGGTCGATTTGCTCGACTAAAAAGTGGTGCTCCAGCACGGCTGCAGTCAAATGACTGAAACAAGTAAAAGAATAAAAGGATTATTATTATCGTTATTATTATTTTTTTTCTTTCAAATTTGCTTCCATTTCTTGCCTAGTGTCTTATTATTATTATTATTATTATTATTATTATTAGTAGTAGTAGTAGTAGTAGTAGTAGTAGTAGTAGTAGTAGTAGTAGTAGTAGTAGTAGTAGTAGTTGTAGTAGTAGTATAGACAATCAAGTCTGACATTTTAGAGAAGAGGGTTAGTCCATTTTGTTGACCCCAGCATTTTGACTGTGGTTTAGTGTATTTTATCGACCACTGGAAGCAGGGCTGACCTCGATAGCCTTTGAACTCGGGCCATAAAAATCCAGAACAAATGCCAAAAGCGTGTTTGACTGACACTAATGATTCTGTTAATTAACCGCAACAATTAATAATAAAAATAATTTCCTTTTTAATTACAAATTACTTTCATTTGCAATTTCAATTACCTTCACTTTTCATTTAGATGACAAATTACTTTTTCATAAGAGTATGTATGTGCATGTGCGTGTGTTTGAGTGTGTGCGTGCGTGCGTGCGCTAAAATGTGTGTTTTTGTATTACTGGTTATTTTTGAATTTACCGGGCTGAAATAGAAAATTGTCAAAATGAAAAAAACAGTAAGTATACCAAAGCATTAGTTGGTTGCACGAAAAATACATGACTTTTTTTTATTTCAAATTTTGGAAATTTAAAGAAAGAAAGAAGAAATATTAACAGAATACTAATCTCCGTTTGTTTAAATATACAGATGAAAAATAATTCCAAAACAATTTTAAAAACTAATAAAATTACAGGTAGAGAAGAGATTACACATAGTGTACTTTTGGAATTTATTAATTTTCTTTTTTTTTTAGTTTTCCGCAATCTTTAATCTCCTGTGGTTACAGACGTCTATGCTTATTTTGAAATTTCACCAAACTATCTATAAGTTTTTTCTCATTGTATCTCTCCTTTCTCTCTCTCTCTGTTTTTCTATCTATCTATCTATCTATCTATCTATCTATCTATCTATCTATCTATCTATCTATCTATCTATCTATCCTTCTTTAAGATAGCAAGTTCGGTAGCTAATATGTGTGCATGTTGGATCGCTAAAATCTACAAGTCTTTTTCATTCTCTCTCTGTTTATTTCCTCTTATTCGTTTCTTCTGAAGAGCATAGGCTCGAAACGTAAAAGACATTTTCATTTTTCTCGAGAGTCAAACTAATACACTTGCTTCTTGTCAGTTTTATGATCTCTCAGTGAAATAAACGCCCCCCTATAAGCCGGATTTTGTTTTATATATAATATATATACGTATTTATATATATATATATATATATATATATATATATATATGCAGCTCCGATAGCAGACAGAGTCAACATTCATTGACAAGACTGCAAAGGCAACGAAAATTTTGGAAGAAAATATAAATAATAAATGGCTGGAAATCGAACCAGTGAGCGTGTTAAATAATAAGTCATTAGGACAGTATGACTCTCCGGAGACAGCAAAATTTGTTTCAACACACGAATTCACCTAAAGAATCTTGCAAACCAAATATAAAAACGAAGCATATATATATATATATATATATATGTGTGTGTGTGTGTGTGTGTGTGG
Source organism: Octopus sinensis (assembly GCF_006345805.1). NCBI lineage: Eukaryota > Metazoa > Mollusca > Cephalopoda > Octopoda > Octopodidae > Octopus > Octopus sinensis. The sequence goes on from NC_043006.1 coordinate 38,359,593, forward strand.
TAACATTTCGTAAGCAAACTTTTGAAAGTGTCGCATGTGTTTCGTATTTTACTGACAAGAAACTAAACTTTGAATGCAGTGTAGCCGTGGAAACGGCAGAAAGACTGGGTATTTTATTTATTTAGCGTTTAATCAGTTTAGCTTAATAAGTCTAGCTTATCACCGAAAAACTGTTTATTATTGCGTCTTAAAATTGTTCTTGCCTGCTGAACCTAGTTCAGTCTTCACCCGGCTTAATTAGCCTACACTTCGATCTATAATGAAAGTCAGTTTTATGATCTCTCAGTTAAATAAACGCCTCCCTCTAAGCCGCATATTCATGTTTTTTTATCGATATTAAACTTAACTGCAAAGGTTTTAGCCTCCATGCTGGTAGCACTACAAGTAAAACGTCTGATCAACAAGTATCTGGACTTTATTTACACTATATATATTTGACAGATATTTGTCCTCATCTTGCTTGTTGTTAACACAACGTTTCGGCTGATACATCCTCCAGCCTTCATCAGGTGCCTTGGAGAAATTCTGAACCTGGGTTCTCATTCCTAAGGTATTTTTCGATGTTGTTATTAATATTATTATTATTCAGGTCACTGCCTGGAATTGAACTCGGTATCTTGGGGTTAGTAGCCCGCCCTCTTAACCGCTACGCGCTGTTAACCACGGGCATATGGCGTAGTGGTTAAGAGCGCGGGTTACTAACCCCAAGATTCCGAATTCAATTCCAGGCAGTGACCTGAATAATAATAATAATAATAATAATAATAATAATAATAATAATAATAATAATAATAACATCGAAAAATACCTTAGGAATGAGAACCCAGGTTCGGAATATCCCCAATGCACCTGATGAATGCTGGAGGGTATATCAGCCGAAACGTTGTGTTAACAACAAACAAGATGAGGACAAATATCCGTCAAATGTAAATAATGTACATAATTCCTCATCTCTTAAATATAGAACTGTATTATTAACGTTCTGGCTCACTTCCGCTGTTTATAGCAGTGCTTAGAAGGAAGGTGTGTAACATGTGATCGCCGCATTGACCATGACGAAGAAAGTTGAGCAGAGAATCTGGATCAAATTGTCGCGCGCGCGTGTGAGTGTGTGAGTGTGCATGTGTGAGAAAGAGTGTGTGAATATGTGTGTATGAGTGTATGTGTGTAAGAGAGAGAGAGAGAGACTTGTGAGTGTGCCTGGGTGTGCGTGTGTGAGAGTGTGTGAATATGCGTGTGTGTGTGGGGGGGATGTGTGCGAGAGAAAGAGAGAGAGTCTGTGTGTGTGTGGTAGTGGGCGGGGGCGTGTGCTTTCATGTTTCTGTTTGTGCCCCAGTTACCATTTGACAACAGGATTGGTTTGTTTATGGAACTTAGCGGTTCTGCAAAAGTGAACGATAGAAAATACCAGATTTAAATTGTGTACCGGATGTCGATTTTTTCAACTAAATCCGTGTCGCTGGTGCTCCAGCATAGCCGCACTCTAATGACGTAAACAAATAAGAAAAAATAAGCGATAAGTTTATCTTAACTTGAAATGAAAAAGGGAAGAAAGCAAACGAGTAATTTTTCTACAATCTATTCCTGAATCCAACTGGAGTGGATAGGTGCAATGCGGCTGTGTTGTAAGAAGCTTGCTTCCCAACCACGTGGTTCCGGGTTCAGTCCCACTGCGTGACACCTTGGCAAGTGTCTTCTACTATAGCCTCGATCCAACCCAAGCCTTGTAAGTGGATTTGGTAGAAGGAACTGAAAGAAGCTTGTCGTATATATATATATGCTTTCGGTGCGAATGGTTTTTTTATACGGTGTCGTGTTTTACAATCCTGTAAATAATAATAATGTGTCTTTTCAGTCTGTGTGCTCGATCCCCACCAGCGCTTGACAACCAGTATTGGTGTGTTTACGTCCGCTTAATTTATCGATTCGAGAAAAGAGTCGATAAAAAGATAAGTACCGGGGTCAATTCATTCGGCTAAAAATTCTTGAAAGGCAGTGCTCCAGCATGACCAAATTCTGCTAACTGAAACAATTACACGAAAAATAATCTTCACGGTGTTGTCACAGCATGGCCGCAGCCGAATGACTGCAAAAAATGATAGCTACACTAATTTAAAATCCCAGGCTTTTGAAAGTGTCTATAAAGTTCTTGCTGAAGCTATCAATAGTTTGGCTGTCATTCTCATGTGTCATCACTAATTTACCATCTCGCAACAATCTAATGGTGGATTTGTGAGCTTACGTCCAAAATAGATAGGCTGAAGAAATTGCATATGACGTAGAATAACTCATGGGATTTCTGATTTCTTGATTCTTGCCGATTCTTCATTAAAGTTCGAAGTCTTCCGAGCGTGAATGAATGCATAACTATATCTGGGCTTATTATGTCTGCATTAACATATCATTTTGAGATTTCCAGATCCTTCTCCAGTGGGCAATAGACCTATAGAAGGGGAGAAATTCGTGATATTGAACGAAATGGATTTCGCCCAAATTTTACTTTCATTCTCTCTGAATCAGCTGATATTTGCACTTCTAATTTCCACTATTAAAAGATAATTTGGTTCCGAATGCTAACATTTATATTCCTTAATCTCTTTTTATTAATCATACATCCGTAGTTTTTCTCAAAGCTTACAGCTAGAGTTATTAGCGAAGTCTATTTTGTGATCTTTTACCGTGAAGAGCGCTTTCCGCTTAGTTAGACATGAATTCTCGATCTTATCTATATTAACTTTCTGACACTTCATTATCTTCTTTGGAAGTTTGATTGTTTCTGCTATATTCTAATACTATTAAGCAGTAACTGTTTATGCATACATACATACATACATACATACATACATACATACATACATACATACATACATACATACATACATACATACTTGTGTGTGTGTATGTATATGTTTTTATGTTTAGTTATAATGAAAATGAATTTATATTAATCTTATGGGTTTCTCTATACTTTTGTAAAGAACAAATTTATTATTCTTTATTATTCTTAAATACGCATATCATTGACAGAGAATTCAAAGTTTCGGTAAGCCATTGTCGCATTGTCGACAATGGCTCATCTACCCGAAACTTCGAAGTTACTGTCAATAATTTTCTTGTTTAAGAATGATAAATGTATAAGTGTCTGTATACCTGTGCGTGTGTGTTGAAAGAGGGACGGTACGTGGCTTAGTGGTTAGGTTATTCGATTTACGATCGTAAGACCGTGCGTTCGATTCCCGGCGGGGCGTTGTGTCCTTGAGCAAGATACTTTATTTCTCATTGCTCCAGTTCATTCAGTCAGCATAAGTGAGTTGTACCTGTAACTGTGTCACGCTGAAGCTTCCTCAGAACTATGTTAAGGGTACGCGTG
>NC_043006.1:38367962-38392962 GCF_006345805.1 Octopus sinensis
AACCCGTCGTATATATATATATATATAAATGTATGTATGTGTGTGTTTGTGTGTCTGTGTTTGTTTCCCCAACGTCGCTTGACAACCGATGCCGGCGTGCTTACGTCCATGTAACTTAGCAGTTCGGAAAAAGAGAGACCGATAGAATAAGTACAGGGCTCACAAAGAATAAGTCTTAGCGTCAATTTGCTCGACTAAAGGCGGTGCTCCAGCATGGCTGCAGTTAAATGACTGAACCAAATAAAAGATAGATAGATAGATAGATAGATAGATAGATAGATAGATAGATAGATAGATAGATAGATAGATAGATAGATAGATAGATAGATAGATAGATGCGTACGTACGTATGTACGTACGAATTTATTTGTGGCTATGTCTGTGCGAGCATGTTTATATATATATATATATATATGTGTAAGTGTGTAAAATTCTATCACTTTATATATCAGTCTAAAGGCCTGTTTGTCAGTCAATCTGACTATTTGCATCTATATTTGTATGCATGTTTGTCTAATAATGGAAGATACAAGAAACTGAGAAGAGCGAAAAGGGGAAGAAGACGTGCAAGAAAGAGAATCAAATACAACAACAACAACTGCAACAAGAACAAAAAAGGAAATAACAAAGAAAAAGAAACAGTTCGTAAAAGAAGAACAACCATCCAAACAGTTTAAGCTTAACACCTTCCGCCATCTTTAAAGTTTTCTACATCGTTAAACTCACACCGTTATCGTCTGCTTTCTGATGGACAGTAAATGGTAGTGTGTTACATGTTGTAACATTATCTTCTCTTCTCTCTCTTTCTCTATCCCTCTTTTTCTTTCTTCTCCCCACCTCTCTTTCTCTTATCTCTTTACTCTTAGTACTTCTTTCTCGTTCTATCACACCGTGCTCAAATTCTCTATTACTCATCCCCCTCTTCATTCATTCACTCTTTAATGTGTCTCCTTTTCTTTTTCTCCTCCCACTCAGTTTCTCTTTCTTCTTCTCTCTTCAATTCCTCTCTCTCTCTCTCTCTCTCTCTCTCTCTCTCTCACTGTTTAATGTGTGCGCTTGTTTCTCTCTCCCTCGTACACAATTCTCATTTTCTCTACCATATCCCCAATTTACTATCTTCCCTTTCTCCTTCTCAATCTTTCTATCTCTCCCTCTTTCTCCGTTTCCCCACTTTTTCTGTCTATCTCTCTTTCTCCCCCCCCTCTCTCTCTCTATCTATGTATTTCTGTCTCTTTCTCTCTCCCCCTCTCTCTGTTTATATGCATCTTTCTACGTTACTCAACTCAGTCTTATTATCGCTTACTCTCTTTTAAATCATTATTTCTTCCTGTTGCTCTCTCCTCCTCCTCCTCCTCTTCAATAAACAGAACAAACATAACCATACAAATCAAGAGAATATACAAACACACCCAAAAGACAAACTAGAAAAACAAAATCAGGTAAAAAAAAAAAAAAGGAAAAGAAAAAGAAAAAGAAAAAGAACTCTGAAGGGGAACAGAACTGTGTACAAAAAGTTGCTGAAGTGAAAATTGGATAAGATTGGATTGGCGAGGAAAGTCTGCGGCTTCATACAAATGCACTCATATACAGTGATACAGACACACACACACACACACACACACACACACACACACACACACACACACACACACACACTCAAAGACTACCACGCGCACACATGTACATATGCACGCTTGCGCGCGCACGCACGCTTATACAGAGATATATTTACGCACAAGCATGCACGCGCACAAAACGTTGTACATTCTTACCAATATATACATACATACAAACATTCATGTATGCACACACACATATATATATGTGTATATGTATATACAAGTATGTATACATATACAAGTATATATATATGTACACGACTGTATATATATATATATGTTATAACTTAGTAACCACATAAAATCGAAAACTACGATGCTAGAACACTCGATAACTAGGGTATACATACATACATACATACATACTTGTAAGCATTATTAGTTCTTTCGCCGTTGTCGACGATGACTAAAGACATAACATAGAAGAAGATGAACAACGGTGTGTCCGGCCGTGGCCAATCAGTCCGATGTATGACCGAAAGGCTCTGCCACAGATCGGGCATTGATGGTCTGTTGGAACCGAAGGTAAGGAAGTGGCTCTGGACTTGAATAATTCACGATTTCTTTGCGCCCCAACAATCCTGTTCTGTTCAAAGAAGGTTAGGGTTTTGGTTAGAAGGTAGGTGGTGACATACATACATACATACATACATAATACATACATATATACATACACACAGACACATATACATACATAATTATGAATGTGTATGTTTATGTATGAAAAATATGACAAACATAATATGCAATTTATTCAATTTGCTCTCTACACAGGTTTCGCCGTTGTGGCTAAAATACATCCTTTGCAGTGGGTGTTAATTATACATTCGGATTGCAGATTCACAACGGTTGTTTAGGAGAACATTTTATTACACTATGTTCACACAGAACAAATGCACTTATTCAGAACCAGTAATACTGCCACGTACAGTTGTAACCACATCACTTTATTGGAAATAAGCCGGATGAAGACGACACTTTTTGTGAAGCTATTGAGTTATCGAGTTCCGGATAAAGCAAGGTTCGATGCAGTTTGTAGTTTATACAATTTCGATTTACTTCTGTATACAAACAGTACGAATACTTTTTGCAAAACCAAGCAATAAAAGAAAATATGCTATGAAATAAAAAGAATACTAACGAAAGATTTTGTAGATGACCGAACAGGTTTGGAAGATTATCTGGAATCCATAAAGTCTTTGTTGTAGCGGAAGATATAAGTGTCAATGATAGCGCAGCGTGGACCGTCTGAAGGTAGCGACACCACAGGCAGTCTACTGAGTTTACGCCGGGTTTAGGGGGCCATGTCATGTTCGTGATCTTCTATTTAGTAAAGAAAAATGTGAAAGTAATAGCGAAGGAGAGACTGGGTGGTTAGTAGCTTGCTTACCAACCACATGGTTCTGGGTTCAGTCTCACTGTGTGGCACCTTGGGCAAGTGTCTTCTACCATAACCTCGGGACTACCAAAGGTTTGTGAGTGGATTTAGATGACGGAAACTGAAAGAAGCCTTTCGTATATATTTATATGTGTGTGTGTTTGTCCCCCACCATCGCTTGAAAACCGATGCTGGTGTGTTTACGTCCCCATAATTAGCGGTTCGGCAAAAGAGATCGATAGAATAAGTACTAGGTTTACAAAGAATAAGTCCTGGTGTCGATTCACTCGACTAAAGGCGGTGCTCCAGCATGGCCACAACGAAAATGATTGAAACAAATATAAGAGTAAAAGAGTAAAACAATAATACATTTTGTTCTTACATTTCGTAAATTGTAATAAACACTGTTTGTTGTATCTCAGGAGGGTCATTATGCCTATAATAACACACACACTGATTTTATTTAGCTTTTTTTATTACTATTCATCAGTTGCTTAAATACTTAACCAACTGACTCATCTGTCGCTTGATAAAACGTTCGCTAAATCAATCAATCATGTAGATTCGTCAGAGTCTTTCCGTACCATTCGTGACCTTAGCGATGATAAACGTAGCTGATTGGTTGACTGATGGATTGGCCGAACGCTTCATCAAACAATCAATTAGTTAATTGGAGAAATAATTAATCAGTTGACTAATTAATGTGATAAGGATTAAATCAGAACCAGTATGTTTGCATTTTGGTTTCAAATTTTGGTATAAAACCAACAATTTTAGGGGAGTGAGTAAGTCGATTACATCGACCCCAGTGCTCAACTAGTATTTATTTTATCGATCTCGAAATGATGAAAGGCAAAGTCAACCTCGGGGAAATATGAACTCAGAATATAAAGACGGACGAAATGCCGCTAAGCATTACTGTCCGGCGTGAATAACTATTCCGAGACATCAAAACCTGTATCAGCACGCGAGTTCACATCAAAACTCATGGAAACGAAATAAATTCTTCATTGTTACATTCCTAGATTTTACTCCTAGTGGAAAAATAAATAATTAAATAAATAAATAAATTAAATTAAATTAAACCTGGAGTTGCTGTGTGGTAAGAAGCTTGCTTCCTAACCACATAGTTCCGGGTTCAGTCCCACTGCGCAGTACCTTGCTTCAACCAAAGCCTTGTGAGTGAATTTGGTGGACGGAAACTGAAAGAAGCCAGTCGTGTATATACATATATATGTGTATGAGTATGTCTGTGTTTGTTCCCCCACCATCGCTTGACAACCGACGCTGGTGTGTTTACGTCTCCGTAACCTAGCGTTCGGCAAAGGAGACAATAAAGTAAGTCCTAAGGTCAATTTTTTCAACTAAAAGCGGTGCTCCAGCATGGTGACAGTCAAATGACTGTAACAGGTATAAGAATAAAAGAATAGAAAATGTAAAGATCTCGGCAATTTAGCTTGACCAGTAATAGTGGGATCGTTTCTGAGTGTGGTAGTCAGGTATCCCGCTGAATTAAGGGCAAATAGATTACAGACGGCGGTTGAGTTGATGAACATAATTTTGAATGATGACGTAACGAAAGCCTAATAAAACTTATTTGAAGAAATAAAACTTGCAGCTTGAAATTACAACAGGGACTGTGGCTGAAATCTCTCAATACTAGGAGACGCCAGAAAATTATTTGTTATATGTATGATTTAGATGTCAATGTAGGAGCCATTTTGAATTTAAAGCAACACAGACAATGCAGTGAGGGAGACGAAAGAATTCGCTATTAAATATCTGGATGCTATTTTCAGAAATTTGAAGATAGAAAGCTCATGACAATGAATGAAGATCTGGCAGAATTGTTATAGAGTTGAGAAAATGCCTGTGGTGTACGTAGTTGCGGCTCTTCACATACTTAGTTCAAATACAACGCATGATAACTTTGCCTTTCATTTTTCCGTTGTCGATAAGATACAGCACCAATCAAGTACAGTACTGGCTATCGATTTAATTTTCTTTTAAGACGTTCAAAATGTAAATGGAATTATAATAGAAGAATGGAAAGAGAGAATTGCCTGACAGTAGACAAGTTGAAAATGTACATGAAGAAAAGGGGAGACAAACGTTCTTGAAACAATTTTTTTTTGTGGCATATGCTGATGTCAGCAGGCTTGTGGTATATAAAACTGCATCCAGTCAGTTTCCTCCATTTATATAAGTTTCCATACGTTTGTAATTGTATGGTGTTATCTTTTATTCTTTACTTGATTCAGTCATCAGACTGCGGCCATGCTGGAGCACCACCTTCAAGAATTTTTAGTCAAATGAATTCACCCCAGTACTTGTTCTTTAAAGCCCGGTACTTTTGCCGACCGCTAAGATACGCGGACGTAAACACACCAACACCGGTTGTCAAGCGACGATGGGAGACAACACAGATTACATTTGTGGAGATTGGTTGTAATGTGAATGATATTAATAACACTACTCAACAGGGAGAAAGCATTCTCCCTGTTGAGTACTATGCGAGGAATAAACTGTACTATGGCACAATGTGTCGCCCTGTATGACTTCAGACTTTATAATGTAGTTTCAAGAAGGTCTGGCTGTTATTTCTAGTAGGTCAAGAGGCCATGTAAAGGTTTCGTTTTCATTGTGTGTGTGTGTGTACTGTTTTCATGGAAACGGGCAGATGCGACTACTGGTATGTCAGCAATGGAAGCTTCCGACTGGTTCAAATTACATAATTTTAAACGCGTCTGACCTTTTACTATTATTATTATTATCATTATTATTATTATTATTATTATTATTATTATTATTATTATTATTATTATTATTATTGAGGTCGTCTTTGCCTTTCATCAAGGTCGACTTTGCCTTTCATCCTTTTGGGATCGATAAATTATGTACCAGTGAAACACTGAGGTCGATGTAATCGACTAGTCACCTCTCTCCAAATTTCAGGCTTTGTGCCTTAAGTAGAAAGGATTATTATTATTATTATTATTATTATTATTATTATTATTATTATTATTAATTAAGAAAAATGAATGTGATTTTCGTCGGCATCCAAAAGTACATCGGTGTAGAAAATCTGGAAAAAATCTTGCGAAAATTTAGAATACTTTGTAAGCAGTTATAAGGATTTTAAAATGATCCATATGTATGAGTGTGTGTGCGTGTGTGCGTATCAGTGTGTATGCGCGCGCGCGTGCACGTATGCATCATCCTTAGGTATTTTCATATAAATATTGGATAGTCAGACAAATTGTTTTAGCTTTTATTTGTTTCAATCAATGGACCGTGGTCATACTGGGGCATCGCATTGAAGGATGTAGTAGTCAAACAAATTGACAACAGTTCTTATTCTATTGGGATTTTTTTGCCAACCGCTAAGTTAAGGGGACGTAAAGAATCCAATATCTGTTCTCAAGCGGTGGTAAGGTACAAACTGAAACACACGCACACACATACACACGTATATATATATATATATATATATATATATATATATATATATATATATATATATAATTAATTAATAAGGGTGAGAGAATTAGATACTAATTTAATAGTATATCTATTCAACACCAAGTGGCCCAGTGCCCCTAGAAACCTGGATTATTATAATATTTTATAATATATTATAATATTTTATACAAAAATAAATATAAGAGAGTGGTCACTATATGGCTCACTCTAGCACTAGTAAATCCAAAAGGTTTCAACACAAAAAATACATGTTTCCCATGAAAGTCAGTACGATTGTTAGCTCACACGAACAGGGCAAATAAAAAATAACAAAAATACAGTTTATTTTGGGACAATTGTTTCGCTATTAATGAATTAAATGTAATTTTACTCACAAAAAATCCACTTGTAGCTCCTCAGCCAAAACTATCTGGATGAAAGCCACTCAATCACACGCCAGATTTTACCATAGCGATAAATACACGTGTGGTTCAATGATTACATCCGACGTTATAATTCAAATGCCCCTACCAACAGCGCGCCAAACTTTCACGGAAACAATACTACATTTAGAATAAATGTAGCATAATTATAATTAATTAATAAGGGTGAGAGAATTAGATACTAATTTAATAGTATATCTATTCAACACCAAGTGGCCCAGTGCCCCTAGAAACCTGGATTATTATAATATTTTATAATATATTATAATATTTTATACAAAAATAAATATAAGAGAGTGGTCACTATATGGCTCACACTAGCACTAGTAAATCCAAAAGTGGATTTTTTGTGAGTAAAATTACATTTAATTCATTAATAGCGAAACAATTGTCCTAAAATAATCTGTATTTTTGTTATTTTTTATTTGCCCTGTTCGTGTGAGCTAACAATCGTACTGACTTTCATGGGAAACATGTATTTTTGTGGTTGAAACCTTTTGGATTTACTAGTGCTAGAGTGAGCCATATAGTGACCACTCTCTTATATTTATTTTTATATATATATATATATATATATATATATATAATATATATATATATAATATATGTGTGTGTGTGTGTGTGTTCTTTTTCTTGTGTGTCATTTGACTGTGGCTATGCTGGAGCACCGCCTTTAGTCTAACAAATCGATCCCAGGACTTATACTTTGTAACCCTAGTACTTATTCTATCAGTCTCTTGCCGAACCGCTAAGTTACGGAGACATGAACACACCAACATCGGTTGTTAAGCGACGGTGGAGGGACAAACACAGACACACAAACATATACACATATATATTATACGACGGGCTTCTTTCAGTTTCCGTCTACCAAATCCACTCACAAGGCTTTGGTCGGCCCGAGTCTAATAGTAGAAGACACTTGCCCAAGGTGCCATACAGTGGGGCTGAACCCAGAGCCATGCGGTTGCGAAGCAAGGTTCTTGCCACACAGTCACGCCTGCACCTATATATATACAGGGTGATTTAAAAGTCTTCAAACGTAGGAAAAATTTTTTTTTATAAGAAACAGTTCATAAGGTCCCCTGATCTGACGCCTCTGTATCGCGAAAAGATAAAGACATAAATCATTTGAAGGAATGCATCACCAATTCCTTTGCCCATGTATCACCAGATGTGCTATTACAAGTTTACAATGAGTGGGGTAAACATGTTGCAATGTGTATTCAAAACAATTGTAACCATATAGAGCCTGTTAAAAAAAAACTGTTCTTATAAACTGTTTCTTATAAAAATAAAAAAATATTCCTATGTATGGCGACTTTTGAATCACCCAGTACACACACACACACACACACCATATATATATATATCACCGTGATCACCATGACCGACCAGGCTATCAGATGTTGCTACACATCGCTAGTCACAATGCGCTTCGCATTGTTTTAGCCTTCAAATGACACCACCCCGCTGGCTAAGCGAGCAGGCCAACAGAAGAAAGAGTGAGAGAAAGTTGTGGCGAAAGAGTACAGCAGGGATCGCCACCACCCCCTGCCGGAGCTTCGTGGAGCTTTAGATGTTTTCGCTCAATAAACACTCATATCGCCCGGTCTGGGAAACGAAACCGCGATCCTACGACCGCGAGTCCGCTGCCTTAACCACTGGGCCATTGCGCCTCCACATATATATATATATGTATATACATACACAAAATAGGCTTCATTCAGTTTCCGTCTACCAATTTCACTCACAAGGCTTTGGTCAGTCCGGGACTATGATAGAAGACACTTGCCTAAGATGCAACGGAATGGGACTGAACCCGGAACCATGTGGTTGGGAAGCAGACTTGCCAAATAGCCACATCTATTTCAATTCTAATTCTTCGTCAACAATCCTAAGAAATTAATCAACAATATATTCTCCTTTATTGTTAAACGACCTCTTGCCAAATCTCCAGTAGCTTGTCAAAGCCTTCATGATGGAAATTAGCAGATCTTGGTTTGAAGGTTTATCGAGTTACGTTTACAGCTATACCTCGTTGTTGAACGGAACGCCGTCTGTTAGAGAGCGACCGGAGAAGATTTGGCAGTTTCGGAATCTTGATTGAAAGCGAAGAGAAGCAGATGTCGGAAATGCGCATTTCTTTACTTGGCATTCCATCGACTTATGTCTGAAAGCAGGTAAAATTTATTCAAATTTCAAAAACTATAAGCAAAAGCTGTAGAAGAATACAGCTACTAAAATAAAAAAAAAAACAAACATAAAGCACTACGGTAAAAATATTTTTCGTGTTAATTCAAATAAGACTGGAAACGAAGGAACGAATCTACCTGACATCTCAAAACATTCAGAAATTGAAGAAAAAGAACTCGAATGCCAAGATAGAGTCAAGTATCACATTTTACTGAAACTAGAAAAGCCTTCAAGAGGTGAAACTCCACAATTCACGTGAAACTGCAATTCATGTGAAACCCACTATTTGTTAATATATTTCTACTGCTTGGACCGTTAAACTAGCAGGTCATTAATTCCTTTATATTCACTCTCTCTTTTTAACGTCAACTTAATCTCTACTAAAGGCACAAGGTCTGAAATTTTGGTGGGAAAGGTTTAGTCGATTATATCAACCCCAATGTTTATCACACCGAAAATATGAAAACCAAAATCGACCTCAGCGAAATTTTAACTCGGAACGTAAATACAGACGGAATACCTATTTCTTTACTACCCACAAGGGGCTAAACACAGAGAGGACAAACAAGGACAGACAAACGGATTAAGTCTATTATATCGACCCCAGTGCGTAACTGGTACTTATTTAATCGACCCCGAAAGGATGAAAGGCAAAATTGACCTCGGCGGAATTTGAACTCAGAACGTAGCGGCAGACGAAATACCGTTAAGTATTTCGCCTGGCATGCTAACGATTCTGCCGTTATTCCAAATTAAATATCAATCATTTTGTGTGTGTGTGTGTGTGTGTGTGTGTGTGTGTGGTGTGTGTATATATATATAGAGAGAGAGAGGAGAGAGAGAGAGAGAGAGAATTATTCCCATTTTTTTGTCACCAACCTATATCCTAATATTTGACCCAATTCCTCCTCTTCCTCCTCCCTCCCTCCCTCCCTCTTTATAATAAGTACTTATGGTCTATTGTCCACGTTTCCAATTTCAGTACTTGAAAAAGCCGCAAACTTTGCGGGAAAACGAAGTCACTGTCAATATTTTATAAAATGTCCTTCAGGCAACATAGATAATAAGTAATTTATTCAGTCAATCATTCGTTCTTGCTCTACATATTAGGAAAAAAAAAAAGCATTTCTCCTTCATAATGTTTATACAGTATTTCTAAATTACAAACACACACACCCACACACCCACACAAACGCACTTTAACTGGTAATTGAATATACATATATACTTATGTGTGCACACATATACTCACGTACTCGCGTATGTGAAAAGCCCATTTAAAATTATATATACATAAGAATACGATACAAAATGACTATATATACACATATATATACATATATATATATATATATATATACATACATATATATGCATATATATATATATACATATATATGCATACATATTTATATACATATATATACATATACATATATATACATATACAATTATATACATATACATATATATAATACATATATATATATATATATATATATATATATTATATATACAATATTACATATATATATATATATATATACATATATAGATATATATATATCTATGATGTGGTGTGTGTGTGTGAGTGTGTGTGTGTGTACATATATAGTGCCTACATATACATTCTTTTCTTATCTATCTATATCATATATATATATATATACATATATACATACATATATAACGTATGCATACACACACACACACACACCACACACACATATATATATATGTATATATATGTATATAAATATATATACACGTACACATAAATTCATTAATGCACACCTACAAAAAATATATCACATATATGTGATATATATCTTATCTATCTATCTATATATATATATATATATATATATATACATATCTACACACACACATATATGCATCCATATACACGTGTATACACACACACACACATCAACATTGTATATATTAGTTCTTGTACGTGTATTTTGTGCGTATATGTTTGTATTTGTTTATGAAATTTTCTTTTTATGTATTTATGAGTATATATTTTCGTGTGTGTGTGTGTCAGTGTCAATGTGTGTGGCTGTGTGCGCATGCGTCTGACCAGTTATTTTCGCCTTAAATCATTGTATCCCTCATTAAACTCATCTTCTCAGTCATGCTCTGTGATAAGTTTTGGCATTTTAATTTGTTTCTTCCACGAAGAGCTCTTACAACAACTACAAATATAAAAATTACCTCCATTATTTCGCCAACGCCGCCGACAGCATTTCACCATTAGCAGCAGCAGCAGCAGCAACAATTACCAACAGCAACAGTTAAAAAAGACAAAAACATGACAGCATTCAATATTCATGGTTCCTTCTCCAGAGCCTCTACTTTTACTCCCAATATCACAATCTCCGGCGTCACCATTTTGGGGAAATTTTTTTTTTTAAGCACCGCCGCCACCATTGCCGCGACCATCGGCGACGGTGGTGGTGACGATGGTAGCCATCGTCACCACCACCATCGCCGCCGCCGCCTTTGCCGCCGACATCGCCGCCACCATCGCCGCAACTATCACCCCCCCCCCCACAACCACCACCACCATCGCCGCAACCATCACTGCCCCCATCCCATCGCCGCAATCACCACCGCCTCCATCGCTGCCACCATCACCGCCGTCATCACCGCCACCATCGCCGCAACTATCACCACCCCCATCCCATCCCATCGCCGCCACCATCGCCATACCAATTGCAATCCCCCACCCACCTCGTTCTCTCCTTCGCTGCAACCATCGCCACGTCCATCGCCACCTCCATCACCGCTACCATCACTTCTGCCATCGTCGATACCATCGCCGCCGCCATGGCTCCCCCCCCCAACCACCACCACCATCGCCGCCGCCGCCATCGCCACCACTGCTATCTGCTCCAATAACACACAACCAGCGGCGCCATCAGCAAAGTGTCGCCATCGACAGAAGCAACTGCAGTACCAGTCGCAGAACCACCAACTGCGTCACCAACCAACAGTAACTAATAGCATCACCAGAAACTTCCAGAACCTACCAATAATCTCTCATCTCTGTCTCCAGGACAACCGTATCACCTGCGTCCCTATCATAATCACCAACCACGTGCTCTACGGCTATTAACGTGCATCTACCTGTCATCATAAATACCACCAACACCAACACCATTGCAGTTATTACGACCTCTATCGCTAACGCCCATCAATGGCAACCTTCATCACCACCGTGCCGCCGTATGGCCATTCGGTTTGCTAGAAATAGCAGCCAAACTCTCCATCATAATGTTAGCGTGTAAAATGAGGTTCTGGGTCATATCGTAGCGTGTTAAATGAGGTTCTGGGTTCCGTGCACATATGACAAAAAGATGCGATTGCCATAAATGCAATCTCTTAAATCAAAACTGTGTTCTCAGAGGATTGATTTGGAGCTGAACAATATCAACTACAACAGTCACCATCACCACCACTATCACCACCGCCGCCCCCACACACGACCACCACCACCCGTACTACTGCTACCAGCATCGCATCTTCCCATTGTCATCACTTTCAGCACCACCACCACTACCATCACATCATCATCATCATTATCATCAACATTACCTCTACCGTCTTCATCACACCTATCCCAATACCATTGTTCTACCCCCAGTGCCATCCCCATACCATCACCACCATCACCACCGTTGCCACCACGATGACCATCCTCCTCCTCTTTCTCTTCATCATCATCAAATCATTAACAACATTACACCACCACCCACCGCTATCACAGCTCCCCTAAAAGATTCACTTCGTCATCACAACCATCATCACCAGCACCAGCAGTACACCGTCATCACCACTGCCACCACCACCACCACTTCGTCATCACAACCATCATCACCACCAGCAGCACACCGCCATCACCGCCACCTTCACTGTCTGCACCGTCACCCGCCACCATAACAGTCCCCATAAAAACACACCACCACCACCGCCACGACAACCAAGACCACCATCGAGATTCCCAGTGCCATTTACCATCGGCAAAACCATTGATAACTAATACAAGTAACACGTTAACAAGTCTAACAAAGAATGAAATTAAAATATGATGAAATGAAGCAAAAAAAAAATTAGATATGCCGCTGGAATGCTTCCATGCATGGCTGAACGGATGGTAGAAGGGCGGGAGGGAGGGAGGGATTGGTCGCTGGGAGAGGAGATGAGTTGATGTCTGTGCGTTACTGTGTCGTTGACTAAGAGAGGGGGTGATCTCTCTTTAGTACGGTTCTGTGTGTGGTTGTGGAGTTGGTATACAGAAAGTATGAAATTCCATATCAGTGTGTGTAGTGAGAGATAGAGAGAGAGGGAGAGAGAGCGAACGAGAGAGAGAGGGAGGGAGGGAGGAGAGAGAGAGAGAGGGACAGGGAAAGAGGGAAAGAGCTCCAAAGTATAGCGCTTCCTCATTCACGGTGTGTGTGTGTGTGCTTGTATGTGTATATGTATAAACACACACACATACACATATATACATATATATATGTGTGCGTGAATATAAATATATATATATATAATGTA
Organism: Octopus sinensis; assembly: GCF_006345805.1. Taxonomy (NCBI): domain Eukaryota; kingdom Metazoa; phylum Mollusca; class Cephalopoda; order Octopoda; family Octopodidae; genus Octopus; species Octopus sinensis. The sequence continues at coordinate 38,381,621 of NC_043006.1, forward strand.
TATATAAAGTTAATCCAAACATGAAAACACAAAGAGAAAGCACAACAACGCGAGGATGTGGAAAAAATATAGTATTATTGGACGCTCAGGAAGGAAGGGAAGAAGGGGGGTTTTACGTTTCGAGCGGAGCTCTTTGTCAGAAACATATATATATACATGGTGTTTGTGTTCCATTTATTCATTCATTACGATCGTTTCGGACCCAAATCGCCGCCATAAACAATGATTACGTAATATTGATTTGAAACTTTGGCATAAAGCTTGCAATTCTGTGGAAAGGGCCAAAATGATTCCATTAACCCCAGTGTCCAACTGGTATTTATTCTATCGATCCCCCACCCCCATAAAAACCATGAAAGACAAAGTTGACCTCGGCGGAATACGTACGCAGAATGCATAGACAGACCGGACGAAATGCTGCTAATGATTCAGACGGCTCGCCCTTAATGAACCGATTACATGTGATGCATGCTCTCCTCATCAGACGGCGGCCAAAAGGCAATACAACACTTGTAGCATTTTATAATATTACATAGGCGCAGGGGTGGCTGTGTGCTAAGTAGCTTGCTTACCAGCCACATGGTTCCGGGTTCAGTCCCACTACGTGGCACCTTGGGCAAGTGTCTGCTACTATAGCCTCGGGCCGACCAAAGCCTTGTGATTGGATTTGGTTGACGGAAACTGAAAGAACCCCGCCGTATATATGTATATACTTCGTATCTCGACCAACATGTGTCCCCGCTACCGAAACGGTAATTATTTCTACGCCAGCTATGTTGTGTTGTTTTTGTCTCATTGGTCTAAAGTCGTATGACAACCACCGTTATATATATTTTGTTTATTCATTACTGTTTCAATTCGTTTTCGTCTCTTGTATTCACATCCGTCTTGTGCGTTCACATTCCTGTCTTCTACCAAGAAACTAATGCTTACAGCTTAGTTTTTTTCTGGGCTGGCCGAGTTGGAGCAAATATCAGATTGAACAGCCGAAATTGCTATGATGATTCGGTGTCTGACTGAAGATTGAAGGCTTCGAATGATTTGTCTGTGTTCCGTGTTCGTCCCTTCCTGTATTTCACGTTCATTATATATAAAAACATTCATTCTTATATATATATATATATATATATATATATATATATATATATATATATATATATATGCATATTGTTTTTGTGTGTTTGTTTGTCTGTGTTTGTCCCCCCAACATCGATTGACAACCGATGCTGGACCGATGCTGGTGTGTTTCCGTCCCCGTAACTTAGCGGTTCGGCAAAAGAGAGACCAATAGAATAAGTACTAATCTTACAAAGAATAAGTCCTGATTTCGATTTGCTCGACTAAAGGTGGTGCTCCAGTATGGCCGCAGTCAAATGACTGAAACAATTAAAAGAGTAAAGAGAGTAATCATTTAAGGTGGCGAGTTGGCAGAATGGTTAGCACATCGGGCGAAATACTTTGCGGTGTTTCGTCTGCCGCTGCGTTCTGAGTTCAAATTCTGCGGAGGTCGACTTTGCCTTTCACCCTGTCGGGGGTCGATTAAATAAGTACTAAGTTGCGTTCTGGAGTCGAGATAATCCACTGGCCTCCTCCCCCAAAATTTCAGGCCTTGTGCCTAGAGTAAAAAAGAATATTTTATAATATTACATAATTATTTAAGACTGCTAGCTGGCAGAATCGCTTGTACGTCGGCAAAATGTTTAACGTTTTGAATTCAAATTCCGCCGAGTCGACTTTGCCTTTCATCCCTTCGGAGTGATCACTGGGATCAACGTAATCAACTTGCTCGCTCTACCCCTCCGAAACTACTGGCTTAATCATCTGTGAAATAAGGTAGTGAGCTGCGTGCCGATTTTTGAAACTAATATCATCGTGTGCACCAAGTTTATAGGAAACATAACCATGCATAAGCTTTTATGGTATGCAGAGTGTTTCCCTTTCACGTCTTTACAGCGGTATTCTGCATATATTGGGTTGTCCGGAAAGTTCGTGCCGATTTATAGTAGCTTACCTCTCGACTTATTTTAGAACATGGTTTGAGTCCATAAAATAGGATTTGACTACACCTCCATTTAGAGCACAGTTTAAGCTATCTTTTCGTGCAAGAAGGTTTATATTCCTATAATCTGTGTTAATTCTGTAGCCCTTTAAAATGGAAGATAAGAAAGTTCCTTTTCGGCACTTTATGTTTTGGGAACCAGACAAAAATTGCTGCAGCTCGGCTGGGATGTGTTACCCCACCCTCCATATTCACCAGATATTGCTCCTTCAGATTTCCACTTATTCAGGTCTCTGCAGAATAGTCTTAGTGGTAAAAATTTCAATTCCTTGGATGACGTAAAAAGATACCTTGATGAATTCTTTGCCATGAAACCACCTCAATTCTGGGAAGAGGGTATTTTCAAGTTAAAGGAAAAATGGAGACGCATTGAGCAACAAAATGGTTCATATTTGGTAGATTAAAAATGTAATGGCAAGTATTTATTGACCCTTTTCTTCCCTTTAAAAATCGGCACGAACTTTCCGGACAACCCAATAATATAATATAATATGAAAGATTCTTGTTGGATTTTTTCTGGATTCGGAAGTTTTCTCCGTAGAAGGGTCTTGCTCCAAACATGCTTATTTAGGGACATACATAGGAATTCAAATCAAAATGAATAAAAGAAAGGTCGAGTAATGTACAAATCATGCACAATAAAGTATTTTTACGCGATGCGTTATACACTTCGGTCAGGCTGATAGAAGGAAACGAAACAAACGTAGGGGGGATTGAATATCAGTCAGAGACGCTAAACGAAGGTGAACAGTAGTAATAAGTTTTACTCTGCAGTAGCTATTTTAAACGAAATGAAACTGCAAATTTTTATCTTAAATTATGTCTAATTTATCAATTTCACACACACAAACACACATACACGAAGTCTTTTTCAAAATATTATCGTTCACGTAGCATTAGTAAATTATACATATATTATTCGTGCTCGTCTGTTTTTCCCTTCATGCCCTTTCTGACACTAACTCTTATTTCTTTCTTCGAGCAAAGGATAATTATTTCACACATCATCGTAACGGGAAGTTGTTGACGTGAAGTTGTCGAGAACACCAATTCAGCTATGTTCTTAAGAAATGTAAACAAACACATATACACACATATACACATAAATACACACCCACACATAAAGACACATACACACGTAAATACATGCATAGATATTTGTATAAGTATTCGTGTGTATCTAAGAGTCTATCTATCTATCTATATGTGTGTGTGTGCGCGCGTGTTGTATGTGTGCATATACGTATATATATATATATAATATATATATATATATATATATATATATATATATTATATATATATACACATATGTATGTATATGTGTGTATATATATATATATATATATACACATATATGTATGTATATGTGTATATATATATATAACACACACACACACACACACATATATATATATATATATATATATATATATATATGAATGTATATACGTGCATGCATATGTATATGCGCGTGTGTGTGAGTGTGTGTTACTCACTCCTTTCCTTGACTTTGCTTGATAATTGTAAACGAGTATCACTGTGATGCAAGCGGTGTCCTTTGTTTCCAGTCTTCCATGTAAGCCTGTCTGGGCATGCTGAAATGTTACCTTCCTTGGAACAGGTGATGTTTGGCGACAGGGAGGGCATCCAGTCGTACAAAATCTGCCTGGTCCATGCAAGCATAAAAACGTCAATGTTTGGTATATAAACATCACATAGATCATGACACTTTGAAACAAAACCTTAGAATTATATCAAACATTTCACGTGCTTCTCATTCTGTGTAGTCCGTATATTTACTCAATTACTGATATTTATCTACCGCTTCTCCCATAATTCTCATGAGCCATTTTCTATCATTAGTAAAACTCGCAGTATTTTTGACGATACAATATGCTAGTAAAATATAACACAGAAGTAAAAAGAAAATACAATTTAGTGTGTTTGCATTCCTCGTGTAGTTCGACACTGCCAAAATAGGGCAGTTCATATTCTCCGACGAGAGATTAAAATTAACGTTTCGAGTAGATCCGCTTTCTTTTTATTCAATGATTTATTATCTGTATTATTCTACTTTATGTATTTATTTCGGGCGGAGTTGGTGGTGACGCAGAGCGTGTCTGCTTTTCTCGCATTCGGTTTTCGTTTTTCCTTTCTTTTTGCTGAAAACGTATAAACATATATTTTCCTGCGTGGTAAGTAGCTTGCTTACCAGTCACATGGTTCTGGGTTCAGTCCCACTGCGTGGCACCTTGGGCAAATGTCTTCTACAATAGCCTCGGGCCGACTAAAGACTTGTGAGTGGATTTGGTAGACGGAAACTGAAACAAACCGACGTATATATATATATATATATATATATATATAGTGTGTGTGTGTGTGTGTGTGTGTGTGTGTGTGTTTGTATATTTTTGTGTGTCTGTTTGTCCCCGCAACATCGCTTGACAACCGATGCTGGTGTGTTTACGTCCCCGTAACTTATGAGTTCGGCAAAAGAGGCCAATAGAATAAGTACCAATCTTACAAAAAATAAGTCCTGAGGTCGATTTGCTCGAATAAAGGCGGTGCTCTAGCATGGCCACAGTCAAATGACTGAAACGTGTAAAAGAGTAAAAGAATACTTATTCTTAGATGAGTGCCTATATATATGGAATACTTCGTCGGTTACGACGACGAATGCCCCAGCTGATTCGATCAACGGAACAGCCTGCTAATGAAATTAACTTGCAAGTGGTTGAGCACTCCACAGACACGTGTACCTTAACGTTGTTCTCAGGGAGATTCAGCGTGACACAGAATGTGACAAGGCTGGCCCTTTGAAATACAGGTACTACTCATTTTTGCCAGCTGAGTGGACTGGAGTAACGTGAAATAAAGTGCCTTGCTTAAGGACAGAACGCATCGCCGGGAATTGAACTTACGACCTTACGATCGTGAGCCGAATGCCCATACCACAAAGCCACGCGTCTTCACTGCTTATATATATATATATATGTGTGTGTGTGTGTGTGTGTGTGTGTGCGCGCGTGCGTGCGCCCTTTTCATGCCTAGCCAGGCTCATGGGCTCGCTTTCCCGGTTTCAATGGCGTATGTGTTCCCCCAGATGGACTGGACGCCAGTCCATCGCAGCTTTACTCAAGAAACAGGAAGAGAGAGTGAGAGAAAATTGTGGCGAAAGAGTACAACGGGGTTCACCACCACCCCCTGCCGGAGCCTCGTGGAGCTTTAGGTGTTTTCGCTCAATAAACACACACAACGCCCGGTCTGGGAATCGAAACCGCGATCCTCCGACCGCGAGTCCGCTGCCCTAACCACTGGGCCATTGCGCCTCATACACACACACACACACACACACAATATACAGAATCTTGTTATTGATTTTGGTTCGTCTGAACGTCGGTAAACTACGTATCTACGATAGAAGTCTGTGATCAGGTCGAATGCACATCTGCATTTCTAAGTCATCGCTGTAGTTTTTGCTGTGGTTGTTGTTGCTGTTGTTGTTTTTGCTGTTGATGGTTGCGATGGTGCCGATTGCGGCGGACTTTTCTACTTCTTCTATCTTTAGCAACACATATATACCTGCTGGCATTAGTAGCAGCTGTACCAGTTAACGTCCGACACAGGTAAATATAGCCACACGAGAGCGGATATACATTCATACAAACTTACACACATATATGTATGCGTGTGCATGTGTCTCTGTATGTATGTATGTATGTATGTATGTATGTATGTATGTATGTATGTATGTATGTATGTATGTATGTATGTATACTCATACACATACGTTCATTGTGGAGTGAAGGTGTGAAGATAACGGAGAAAGGGTTGTGTTTGTTAGATGTTATAAAATTAAATTATATCAAGTTTAGAAATAACGCAAAAAGATGAAAACGTTACTTGTTTGGTTCGCAGCAAAATGAGCAAGAATATGCACCAAGCATTGGTGTGCAAAAATAAAAATAAATAAATGCACATTTATACGAACACACACATATAGTATACAGCTTTTTTGAGACCATATAATTATATATATATATATATATATATATATATATATATATATATATATATATATATAAAGGGAAAGTTTACAAAAATAAACAAAAGACGAAGGCAGGTGGAGTACAAACAAACAAATGTATTAGTATAGCGCTCAGGAATAGAAAAAGTCTTTTACGTTTCGAGCCTACGTTCTTCGACAGAAAGATACACAGAAAAAAAACAAGGAGAGAAAAAAATGTGTGTAGGAGCTAACGATCTATCATGGATGTGTGTGTGTGTACATAGAGAGAGAAAGAGAGAGACAGAGGAAGGGACAGAGTGGGAGAGAGAGAGAGAGAGAGAGGAGAGAGAGAGAGAGAGAGATATGAACTGTATAATAATAATATAATAATAATAATAAATACCCTGATGCAGTACCAGGCAGTGGCTCTCATGGCTTCTGATCTTAACTGATTGGAAGTGTTATCTTGTACATTTTTTTGTCTTGGTATAAATGATGGGCTACAGCAAATATTCTGCTCAATACCAAAGATTTGCTTGTTAGTTGCTTGACCTGAACCAGTTGAGCATGTCCCTTTGTGGCGACGATATGTGCATCTCTGATCATGAGCAGAAATAGTTGGGGGGCATCATAGCCATATGTTAAGAAGAATTCTTTGGAGTTTGAATAATTCACTTCTGGAAACATGGGTGTTTCGTTCAACACTCTCAAACAACTCTTATTCGGGGACCTTTTGAGTAGGATGAGCTATTCGATCTGAAGAAAATTCTAACTGCGTCCCACCTTCAAGATCATGCGCTATTAATCTTGATATGAGATCACCATGTCGCGCACACATGGTTGTGGTGTGTATGTCTGGTGTACCCTTATCAAACGAGTAGTCATGATGGGTATATGGAGCTTATATTTTACCCCAGTGTTACTTTGATGGCATGCACTGCTCTCTCACTCAATAATAATAATATAATATGTACAAAACATCCGCACATATATATATACATATAGAAAAATAGTTCTTTCAAAATATAGTAAAACATCTACAGATATATATAATATTCTGTAACAAGAATGGTATTCGCAGTGACTTCGAATTTCGGTCAATTCAGCCATCATTTGATTGTCTGGCCAACATTTCGAAGTCACTGACAATGCAGTTCTTGTTTATACATTAACACTCTAACACTCTACCAAAAGTATTGAGTTCATACATATGTATACATGGGTGTGTGTATATATGTGTGTGTGTGTGTGTGTGTGTGTGTGTGTATACACACATACCTTTACTCTTTTACTCGTTTCCTCCATGCAGCTACGACCATGCTGGAGCACCACCGTGGTCTTTCTGATCTCTTCAGTCTGGAGAGTTTCACATCACCACTCTTGTATGTGTCTTTGTCCCAGCTGTTGTCCTATTTACTGTATAAGGGAGTTTGATTCCGCTGCCCTTGCCCTCGTCTGCACTTAATGTTGGGCTGTTGGTTCATCCGGTATTGTGGAGAGGAGGATGTCTAGGTCCTTTTTGAAGACATCTACCTCCACTTTATGCAGATTTCTTAATTCTTCTGACAAAGTATTGAAGAGCTGTAGGCCTTTGGACCCTAGACTATTGTAGTACCTGGTTCTGAATTTAGATGGAGTGGATGGTACTTTTGGTACAATGCAATGGTGGCCAGTTCTGGCATTTGTATAACACCCAATGGCGAAATTAGGTACTAGCTCCTCTAGAGTTTTACATATGTAGATTATTGCATGTCTCTCGCACCTTCGCTCCCTGGAGTAAAGTTGCAGTTTTCTCGGCCTCTCCCTGTAGCTCATCCGCTGCACTGTTACAGTCTTTTTAACGCAGTGGTGTTGGACTGTTTCAAGCTCTGTTGTTAGTTTGTCACTATGTAGTGATCATAACTGGGAGCAGTAGTCCAGGTGGCTGAGAACAAAGGTTCTTCACAGGGTCAACATAGTTTCTTAGTCACTTGTCTTGAAAGATCTGAATATCCATCCTGCCGGTTGTCTGCACTTTGCTGCCATCTTGGTAATGTGCATATAAAATAATGCGTCATTGCACATACGGATCCCGAAGTCTTTCATTGCCTGTGACTCTGGGATTGTAGTGCATTCGTGAGTTGATAGTTCAGTGCTTGAAATTTTCAGCATTAAACTACATGTTGTTTATTTCGGACCACTTGTATATCGAATTCAGGTCCGTTATAAGCTTGTGACGTCATCTTGATTTTTTATTCCGTGTGGTAGTTTTGTATCACCAGTATAGCTAGTGACAGTGGCTGTCCGAGTGACCGTAGGCATGTCTAATAAGGTTATATTGAACAGTAATGGTCTCAGAATTAGTTCTCTGGGGTCGCCACTTAGGACTGATTTTCCACAGAAATGGCACCATTGGCTGCAACTACCTGACTTCTGTCTTTCAGGAAGTCATCCAGTCACTCTCCCAGTTTATCAGCAATGCCAAGGTCTCGTAGTTTATGCCATATCATGCCGTGACTTACCTTATCAAATGTCTATGCAAAATCAAGGTATATCACGCTGATATCTGAATGGTCAAGCAGTTGTTTAAAATCCCAGTCATAGTGTTGTAGGAGTTGTGTGAAGTATCTTCTTCCTGGACGGAAGCCATGCTGTGTATTGTTCAGTCGGTCATTTTCTTCTAGGAACATTATAAACTTCTCTCTAATGATCCGCTCCATGACATTACTGATATATATATATATATATATATATACCATTCTTGATAAGTGCTAACGCACGAAAGTCTCAGCCTTTGAGTCACTTTGTAGCTCCTGCTAAAAATCAATAATAGAATATATATACACTCGTGTTTGTGTTCTATGTTTGTTACTTGCAATGCGAAACACGCACACACACGTGTATGTGTGTGTGAAGACGCATGGCTCGGTGGCTAGAGCATTGAACTCACAATCTGAGTAACTGAATATATTTATTTCTTTATTGCCCATAGGGGGCTAAACATAGAGGGGACAAACAAGGCCAGACAAAGGGATTAAGTCGATTACACCGGCCCCAGTGCGTAACGGGTAGTTATTTAATCGACCCCGAAAGAATGAAAGGCAAAGTTGACCTCGACGGATTATGAACTCAGAACGTAACACCACACGAAATACCGCTAAGCATTTCGCCCAGCGTGCTAACGATACTGCCAGCTTGCCGCCCTGCATAAGATATGTATTTATTAATTACCAGGTACAAAAGCACAAACTTTCAAATGATGTTTTCCACTACCGTGAGAGCTTAATTTATGATGCTACATACAACAGCTAAACTGATTGAATAAAATTGGATACATCTTCTCTGAGGAGCAGTTAGGAACCTACGAAACGGTCTGTAAGGAAACTCTCCCACTTCATTTATTCGTACAAGCATAGAAGGAATATGCTTAAACTTTTACAATTTCTCTCACAGTTGGGGTTTCTAATGTTTATGTGTATTTCTATTTCTCTGATTCACGCAGTGTTTTGTATATTTTTATGCATATTCGTCTACACACACACACACACACACGTTGTATATACATGTATATATAAATATTTCATATACATAGTTAATATAACGTGTGTGTGTGTATGTGTTTGTATTGATATTGTAAGACTTTGCCTTCCGACTCGAGAGCACACTTTTCGCTTTCGCTCCACATGAAGCAATATATGTATATGTGTGTGCGAGCGTGTGTTTATTGTGTGTGTATGTGTCTGCGTGTGTGTATGTGCGTGCGTGTGTGTAGGTGATAGATGGATAGATTGACAGAGAGAGAGTGGGAGGGAGAAGGAGAGAGAGTGTGTGTGTGTGATAGATAGACAAATAGAGAGAGAGGGGGAGAAGGAGAGTGTGTGTGTGAAAGATAGATAGATAGAGAGAGAGAGAGAGAGAGAGAATGTAGATGTTCCGAATAACAGCAGAGATTTGCACGTACTTGGCTCCAATTTTGTATAGGAGTGTTTCTTCGCTTCTCTTTCAGAAGACGCAATAGTTTATATGACTTCTACAAAAGAATTATAATCATTTTGTTATTTAAAATATCAGTTGAATAGTATCATGCATTGGTATTCATTGGCTATTTTTATATTTGTATATAAATATACAAAATCGTCTTCTCTGGGTAAAATTTTTTAGAACCAATTGTATTCTCTATTGATATTCATGGCATTTCAAATATCTTATCTGAATATTTTTAAATATACAAAACTACTTTTCACAACGGCACGATTCTATTTCTTTAATTTGGACAACTTCCTACTTTAATTTTTATATATATATATTGTTGAAGTAGTGAAGGCGACGAGCTGGCTGATAGAACGCCGGGCGAAATGCTTAGCGGCATTTCGTCCACCTTTACGCTCTGAATTCAAATTCAGCCGAGGTAGACTTTGCCTTTCGGGGTCGATAAAATAAGAGCCAGTTGAGCACTGAGGTCGACGTATTCGACTTGCCCACCACTTTGCGCCAAAATTTGAAACCATTTAAATTAACTGATTAAATGCAATCAAGGTGCTGGCGTGGCTTTGTGGTAAGAAGCTTTCTTCCCAACCATCTGGTTCTAGGTTCAGTCCCACTGCGTGGCACCTTGGGCAAGTATATTTTGCCATAGCCTTGGGCCGACCAAAACCTTGTGAATGGATTTGATAGACGGAAACTGAAAGAAACCTGTCGTATATATGTATATATATTTATTTGTGTATGTCTTTGTTTGTGTGTTTGTCTCCACACCATTGCTTGGCAAACGATGTTGATGTGCTTGTTTCCCCCAAAACTTAGCGGTTCAGCAAAATAGACCGATAGAATAAGTACTAGGCTTACAAAGAATAAGTACTGGGGTCGATTTCTTCCACTAAAAGTTCCGTGGATGGGGTGGTACTTTCTGGAAAGTTCCAAGGAAGGGGAGGAGTAGGAATAGTCAACTTCCTAGAAAGTTCCGAGAAGGTGGAAGTACTTCCTATATCGCTCCTCTCCTTTCTTGGAACTTTCCATGAAGTACCTCCCCCTCCTCGGAACTTTCTAGGAAGTTGGGTATTACCCTCCTCCCCTTCTTTGGAACTTTCTAGGAAGTACCCCCCTCCTCGGAACTTTTCATGAAGTACCTCCCCCTCCTCGGAACTTTTCGTGAAGTACCTCCCCCTCCTCAGAACTTTTCATAAGTACCTCCCCCTCCTCGGAACTTTCCATGAAGTACCTCCCCCTCGGAACTTTTCATGAAGTACCTTTCCCTCCTCGGAACTTTTCATGAAGTATCTCCCCCTCCTCAGA
>NC_043006.1:38397962-38402962 GCF_006345805.1 Octopus sinensis
CTTTGCCGTGAACTTTTTCATACAATTAAGAAACCGTCGGTACGCCGTATCTCTTTTAATATCTTTTTTCAGTTCGACATAGATAGAAACAGATTGGAAGTCCCTTTTTCAGGAAGATCGTACGAACTCAGAACTTCTTGAATTTGTTTTTATAGTATCAGATTTACTGGTTTCTTAAATTGGTACCACGTCCGATATTTGTATAAGAAAATAAAAGAGTATCTGTAATATTTGGCGATGAGTGTCCAGTATTAGAGGGATTGCTTGTTTAAAACTATGGTGCTACTCAGCGGAAATGTAAGTAGTTGTGCTGTTTCCCTGAACGGCATGTTACCAAGGCGACTAGATCATTCTCAAAACAGACTCCAATCTTTTAGTTGCTTTGGCTATAGTTCTACAAATACTATTAAGTAGATCTGTTGTTATGGCAACTGTGCTATATTTGCTAGGATATATTCGTTACTTAATCACAGTAGGGTTCCTTATAAAAATACATATGCCTATGTTATGTTGTTTCGTTTATTTCTAGTCCTTGAGCCATGCTCATAGCTTTCGGGGACTTCTCCATAGCTAATATACAAGTTGAAATAGCTTTTGAAAATAATATGTTTAACTGCCAGCTCATTGAGCATGCGTTCATATCTGATGCAGGCACTTTATCGTGTTACCCGAAGTTAGGACACTTAATTAGTATTTAAACAGAAACAAATTAAGAAAACTAATTCAAAGTGACATATTTCAACCACATAGATAAATAAAGGTACACTAAATACCATACAAGAGTCCTTGATTTATTAAAATTATCTCCACCTCGGGAGGGTGTATTATAAGAGACATAGAACAACTAAGACCAGTTACACGTGAAAGGGGAAGATAATCTCAAGATTCAAGAATTTTCCAAATCTGACATGCCATTAAAGAACAGGGCAGACTTATTGGTTGGAGATAAGGACGACAGTCGCAAACACATATTTCGCTCTCAATAAACATCATCAGCACAACCTTATCTGCGGTAGCCAAGGGACATAGACTTATATATGAGAACAATCAGAACAAATTTACGGCCTAGGTAATTTGCATAATTTAAAAGCAAATGAGCTAAGAGAAATAACTCAGAGTAACCAATGGCACATATATGTGTAATATAGACAAATACATGTACGTTAAGTATCATACAGCATAAATTCTCGAGTTATTAAATATTTCTCCGCATTAAGAGCATGTATTGTAGTTATCAAAAGCAAGTCACAATAATTGTATACAAGGAGACATAACCTCAAGACTCAAGGATTCTCCAAAGTTGACATGGCATTAAGGAGAAGTGCAGGTTTATTATCTTAAGTTTATCTAACTCAAGCAGACAATAATTAACTTCAAAAGTACTAGTAACATGCCCAGATGTGATGGGTGGCGAAAGATTAGTAATCGATGGAATATATAAACAAAGAATGAGAAAAGTGTGATATCAGAATCTTAGTAAATACTGCTATGCACGAATACTTGTGATGTGGTGTTAATAAGTTTGACCTTACGACTCGAGAGTTAATTATTGATTTCATATTTGAAATGTCAGTGACAAAAAAGGTGACATAAATACTACTTTCTCAAATTGGTTGTCCGATCCGTGTGTCATATGTGACTTTTGTGAACGGAACATGTGAGAATCGCCATTCAGCCTTGTATAATTAATGTTAGGTTGCTGAAGATGTTACTGCAAATATATATATATATTATATGTTTTTTTTTTGTGTCGTCTTCTAAATGTTTCCTGTTCTTGTCCCAGTTTGTATATTTTTTACTTTTACACACACACACACACACATATATATATATATTATATATATATATATATATATATATATATACATATACAATACGACACAGTGAGAGAGAGAGAGAGGCAGAAAATATCTAGTTCAAATCTCTAAATTACACACACATAGACACACACAGACACAAATATATATAACTATTACTATAGGCCTATCGATTTAAAGAAATTACATTCCCCAACAGTACTAAGTATAGAACCAGTATTTCCTTGGATGTACCATCCCTTTATGAGGTTAAAAATACTCTAAACCAACTTTATATATATATATAATTATATATATATATATATATATATATATATATATATATGCCTGTATGTATATTATATGCATGTATGTATATATATATATATGCATGTATGTGTATTATATATACATGTGTATATATATATGCATGTATATATATATATATATATGCATGTATATATATATGTACATTTATATGTATATATAGATGTATGTATATGTGTGTATGTGTATCAAAATAAGGGATTGGAAAATTTGGGGGGATTATTTATTCACCATTACACGTGTTTCGTCCGCTAATAGGAATTACTAAATTTACAGACTACCAAATATTCACAAATCCAAAGACATGAATGACAGCTTACAAGACCTCTATATAACATATGTGACAATACCTAAACCTTCTGAGCTAAAGTTACATCTCGCGGTGGCAGAATTAGGATCTAGTGCCCAACAATTAGGCAATTTGTTTGATATAATTTTATACTGTAGTACAAACCGGTCCCTAGCTTCATCAGAGTTGATATGGACTCCTAAAAGCATGTTCCAAGAATAACAGATTATGAGACGATTTGTTGTAACGAGTCTCTACATAAAAATTCCTACATGGAATAGGATTACAAGGAGTAGAATTCTAGATAGACAAATATATACAAAGAATTCGGGAGGGATTCCCAAAAGAATTTATACTTGAATGGTTATGATTAGAATTAGATAACCAGAACTTGTTCTTTGACAACCAAAGTACCTAATACAAGGTACCACAATGGGAACAAAAGTCGCACTGACATTTGCACAACTAGCAATAGGAATTCTGGAATAAAATGTCTTTACCCAGTCGGGAGTTACTTTTGATCAAATTTAATTGGAAACTAGAAAAGATTCCTTGATGATTGCTTCATATTTTAGGACAAAAGTAAGGAGGACCATACAAAATTGCATATATTAATAAGTAGTATTCATGAATCAAGCCAGTTTATTATGGAAACAAATGAAAGGAACTTTGTTTATTGAACATTCTGGTAATTAAAGAAAATGAAACAGTTATAACCGATCTTCACTGCAAGAACATAGACATGCACCAATATTTAAGTTTTAGATTTTGCCACCCTTTCCACACCAAAAGGAACATACCAATATGGCAAGATATATATACTCAAGATTTACAGACTCAAGGAAACGAGAGGAACGACTGGTATGACAATGTGTTCTTTTAGAAACAAAAATACCCCAAAACTTAATAAATCTTGCCATAACCAAAGCAAAAACAAACAAAAAAATTAGCCCAATTACTGCCTTACAGTGAAGCACTTGCAGTGAGGGCAAAGCACAATCACAAATATAACTATTCCATTTGTAGTCACCTATAATCCTAGAAAATACAATATTCTTCATTCGGCCAAACGATACCTTTCAGTTCGGTTACAAATCATCAACAGCCGAAAGCAACCATCAATTCTCAAAATACTTCTGACAAGGGCGATATTCACAGCGTCGAAAGAATTAATGTAGGTAACAAACTGTGAGGACTCGCGTTGTGTTATTTAACTGAACAAGGAACAACCAAAAGATTCAAAGATGGAAAGGAATTGAAAATGAATGCGACCAAGAGTTGGAAAACAAAAAGGTCTCATCTAATTCATCACATGCTCGCAATGTATTGAGAATTATATTAGAGAAACAAGAACAAAACTAACCAGCCATGTGAAGGTGCACATACAGGAATTGAAGATTCATCTCATAGAACTGTTGCATGTAGTGAACATCTATAAGTTTGTGCAAATGGGAAATTCAAAATATTTTCTTTCAAAATTAAAGACGAAGATGAATATCTACAAAAGACAAGAGAGGAATATTTTCTAAGAATAAAAAATACGAAATCAAATCAGTAATAGTCAAAACAATTACAAGAAACAACTTGCTCTATGCAGATTAGCCCAGAACACATCTGATGAAATGTTGAACAACGAAAGCGCTTATACACAATACACACAATGCGAAAAAATTCGTACGATTCTGCTATCAAAATTCTTTTTGAAATAATCGGTAACTTTTAAGAAAATCTCTTTAAATATTGTGGCTGTATCAAGTGGGTTTTGCTAAAACTTTTATATATACTCTGTGTGTGTATATATATGAGACAGAGAGAGGGTGAGAAAGAGAGAGAGAGAGAGAGAGAGAGAGAGAGAGAGAGTCACTTTTGTAGTACTAGTAACATGTAACCCAGTACGACCTGTCGCGTGGCCGGGCCGTCGGCGACTAAACCGGCAACCTTACTAAGCTTGTTTGGTAAAGAGAGTGGTTTTAGTTCGACTCTCTGCAGGATGAAAAACAAAACCTGTCAAAAACCGGATGAACTCAGTACAGTCATCGACCATCCAACAAGTCACAATGGAGGTAGCCATTTCTAGAAATTAAGAATTGAAAAAAATTAATGCTTTGGCGAAAATCTAATTGTTGTTAGCGAGGACGGTGATAGCGTAGTACAGAAAAAAAGGAGTTACGAAAATTTATACTCTCTTGTGCCTTTATGTCACTGCATCAATCTGCTAGAAATAGCAGTCAAAAATTTTCTTAAAATCTCACCCTTCCTCCATTGCCTTATACAAAAGAAGGATTCACTAATCATTTTGTTTTGGTCACTCTGTCTCAATAAAAGACGAGATGATCACGGACAGAACTCCTTTTAATCACAATTTCGATCTATCCGGTGTGACCTGGGGCTAAACAACAACAGCAACCGCCTACATTCAGCCCGTTTACATCGTGCTTGTAATCATGTGACTGCCTACGTCATAAACAGTCCTTTCAGCCATTTTGTTGTCAGATAACTTTCAGCATAATTAAACAGCTGAGTTTTCACATACCCCAGCCAACCCACCTCACTTCACTATTTCTTTGCAAACTGTTCTCTCTTATAAT
>NC_043006.1:38407300-38412300 GCF_006345805.1 Octopus sinensis
TATACATGCATCCATGTAAATATGCATGTAAGTATGTAAGCATGTAAGCATGCTTGCATGCATGTAAGCATGCATGCATGCATGTATGTATGTATGCATGTGTGTATGTAAGCATGCATATATACATCTATGTATGTATGTATGAATGCACGAATGTGGGTACGTATGTATGTACCTACGTATGTATGTATGTATGCATATATATATGAATGCATGTACCTACGTATATATGTATGCATATTTTTATGTATCTGTATATTGAATGTGTGCATGTTCCCTTATTTATTTGAAACTAGTTAAAAAGCCGCGCTCCGTACGGACTTTTAAGGTAGCCCCTGTGGAGGGTTAATTGGGTCTGAGGCCCAAAACTGAACAGAGCTAAACAGCATGACTATAATACGTCTATAATGACCATATGGCCCGGTGCTGTTTGATGAGAGGTTAAAGACGAATGAGAATGAATTCTGTTAGGCAATCATTGTATTGTTTCAGTCTCATGTTGAATTCCAACTGTTGGCCAATCTGTCCCAGAGTTCTTATCTCGAGGTAAAATTAATGAAGCGAATGTCATTTATCTCCCCCTTAAACTTTGACGTTCTCTGACAAAGGGCAAGTGAGATAACATGAATGAGCCAAGCTTTACCTGCTAGAAATAGCAACCCAAATGCCTTTAGATCAGATCCCAATGCTGGATGTTCAATAACCAAATGAAGGGCAGATTTTCAATTCTGGGATCATCCTGATTCCAAAAAAGGTACAATATGTCTATGTAGAGCAAATGTAGACTAAGATATTGGGGTCTCAGACGGACAGACAGAATTTCTAGTTTATTATTATAAAAGTTCCTTTAAAGAAGGAGATGGTTTCCAACAAAAATACAAAAAAATATCGTTGGAATGTAGGTAAGGAAAAAACAATGTCGTGTTTTGAACTTCAGAAAATTCTTGCATATTTTAACTGCTCCACTTACAGACTGTTTGTAATGTGCGATTAAGCTTGTTGATTTCTTTTTCTGAAACCCTAGCTTAGCCAGATCGTCACTAAAGTATTTACTTACAAAACCAAGTGCATCAATTATCAATGGTATGTATGTATATATGTGTGTTTGTATGTATGCACGTATGTACGTATGCATATATGCATTTATGTATCTGTATATGTGTGTGATGCGCTTGCATGAATGTTTGTATATGACACACACACGCACACACACACATATATATATATATAAACATGTGTATGTGCAAATATGTATGGTTATGTGTGTGTATGTATGCATACATGCACGTATGTACGTATGTATGTATATATGCATTTATGTATGTGTATAAGTAATGCGCTTGTATGAATGTTTTTATATGACACACACACATATATATACATAAACATATACATGTGTATGTGCATATATGTATGCATATGTATGTGTATGTATGCATACATGCACGTATGTGCATATATGTATGCATGTGTGTATGTGTGTGTGTGTGTGTGTGTGTAAAACTAAAAATAGCTGTACAGATAGAAATACAAACAGACAACAGAAAATAGACAGATATTTGTGTGTTGTTACGTTTATACGTGTATATGTGTTTGTGTGTGCATGGGTGTATGTTTGTATGTATTCGTGATGTGTGTGAGTGTATGTGTGTGTATGACAGAGAGAGAGAGAGAGGGGGGAGCGAAAAAGAAAGAGAAGGAGGAGAAAGAGAGTGTGTACACATAACACCAAATCTGAAGGAGAAAAGCAAAACAGTAAATAAAACATAGGAAAAAACAAATCTCCACCGAAAATAATGAGAGAGAAATTGTAGAAACGAAGATTTATGGCAATCAAGGAAGGGGAAAATATAAGCGGGTGGGAAAGCGGTATGACAGAGGATGGGGTGGGGTGGTGAGACGGTGATGACGATAGGGACGGGTGTGAAAGGAGGAAGTATGTGAGATTCTGTGAAGAAATGTAAGACAAAACGGTAATATGGAAGCACGATGAGTAAATGCTGTATTATCTTAGAAACATATAGGGAAGACTGTGGAAGATGAGGCTGCTGATGCTGTTGTTGTTATTGCTGTTGTTGATGTTGATGATGATGATGATGATGATGATGATGATGAGGATGTCGGTGGTGGGAGACGACGATGATGCTGATGATAATGGTGGTGGTGGGAGACGACGATGATGCTGATAATGATGGTGGTGGTGGTGATGAGTTCTACAGCAGTAATTACAGCAACAACAACAATGACAATAACTACTACTACTACTACTACTACTACTACTACTACTACTACTAGTAGTAGTAGTAGTAGTAGTAGTAGTAGTTTGTAAAGTTAGTTCGAAGTCACGAATTGTTGGCGGGAAAATTCTTATCGATCACATCGACCTGCAGGACTTGAGATATTCTCTTACTTGTTTCAGTCATTTGACTGCGGCCATGCTAGAGCACCGCCTTTAGTCGAGCAAATCGACCCCACGACTTATTCTTTGTAAGCCTAGTATTTATTCTATCGGTCTCTTTTGCCGAACCGCTAGGTTACGGGACATAAACACACCAGCATCGGTTCTCAAGCAATGTTGGGGGGACGAACACAGATACACACATAAGACATACACATACACACACACAATACACACACACACACACACACACACACATATATATATATGATAAACGTTTTTCAGTTTCCGTCTACCAAATCCACTCACAAGGCTTTGGTCGGCCCGAGTCTAATACTAGAAGACACTTGCCCAAGGTGCCACGCAGTGGGACTGAACCCGGAACCATGTGGTTGGTAAGTAAGCTACTTACCACACAGCCACTCCTTAGTGACAAAAACAGTATTGGTACCAAAAGGCAATTTTCATATCCAACTTAGCGTGGATGTCTCGGCAGAACACCGAACACTGTGTTATTAGCTTTGAGAGATTTTCTCTAATAGGCGAATAGTGCATAAAAGAACACACGTAGATCGTAGAAGGCGAGATTCGTCGGTCATAGGCACCGGGATTTCATTCTCCTGGGTTACATCAGTGGGAGGCATCTGACTATACTTTTATGCACCATGCGCTTATATGAGAGGATCCCTCAAGGCTAATAATGCAATATTTGCCGTTCTAACAAGACATCCACATTAAGTTGGATAGAAAGATAGCTTTTTGATACTTTACACACACACACACACACGTGGTGTGTATGTGTGTGTGTGTAACCTATGCATTAGATTTATAAACAGGGCTAAGTTAGTTATTTCTTCGTAGGCTGTGTGCTAAGAAGCTAGCTTCCCAACCACATGGTTCTAATCTGGATAGAGTAACTACAGATTTCTCAATTGTTCAGCATAGGTGTTCTCTTTTTCCCTGATCTTCAGCTTTAACCGCTGGGCAGCTAATTTCCACAACTCTGCACAGTTTGTCCTCTCTATCCCAAATCATTATGTCAGGTCTGCTGTGCCTACATTTTATTGGAGTCTTCACTGGTATATTCCACCAGTATTCCTTTTTATTATGGGTGGCTATGGCTTCTACCATATTGTGGATTCATATTTCTTTGTCCTCGGGATTATCTTTCAGACGGATTTCATTACAGATTTCATTACAGAGTGTCCTAGCTACAACATTATGTCTCATCAGTTGATAATACATTTTCGGACAGCTGATTTATGATGTGCGTGATATCTTCAATGAGAACTCCACAAAATTTGCAGCGGTTGTCACATTTTACAGCTTTTTCTGCATCTCTATCCCTTTTGTACATCAGGTATTTGGTTGATATTTCCTGTTCCTGGGTTGCAAACGCATACTCTTCAAAGTGGGAGGTATTAATCCGGCTATTCGGCCATGAAAAACTGCTTTGATGATCGATGTTACTAACATCACGGAGCTTCCGACTAACATATCCATGCATAGTTTTCTGTTCATATAGGCTCATCCTTTCATCTGATGATATGTTGCGGTAGAGTCGTGTAACTTTGGGCATGTATTCTAGATTACCAAACAAAGAGTATTGCTCAAGGAGCTGCCTTCCAAGTCTTATGATGTTATCAGTTTCATGTATGCAAACTTGGTCAAGGGTTGTACTTCGACACTTAGTGGTTAAAAGATGTTGCCTAAGGGATATGATGCGACATTCATAGGCATTTTGGACCGATGTTAAGCCTCTGCCGCCTTGTTTTCGTTTTAAGTACGTCACTGTATATCTGGAAATTATGTGGTGCTTGTTAGTATTTTTCAGGTTTTCACATCAATGGCTTGGATCTCATCAAGCGGCCCAGATGTTGGTATGAGTACTGGTACTGCAAACACATAATGGGCCACTGTATGTATGTATGTATGTATGTATGTATGTATGTATGTATGTATGTAAAAGTTAGGCAGCGACAGTGACTTTCTTCTTAAAGAGCAAAACATTATTTATTCGCTTTAATTTAACCGATGTCTATTATGAATTGTGTTTGGTATTATTTTCCTAGTATAAGGCGGCGAGCTAGAAAAATCGTTAGCGCGTCAGATAAGTTAACTCTGGTTCTTTAAGATCAGAGTTCAGAAGCCGTTGGTCATGTGTAGCTTTAATCCTTTCGACGCCGATAAAATAAACTACCAGTCAAATACTGGGGTTGATGTAAATAGATAATCCTTCCCTACTAAAATTGCTGGCCTTATACCAAAATCTGTCTGTTTGTCTGTCCTTCTATGCACTGGCACGATGGGACTGGGGTCAAACTTGGTTAGTGATCCTGGAGGTGTCATCATGCGTAGAGGCGACCAGGCTTGCCAGTGCTCCTCGCCATCGCTGGCCGTCCCGTTCCAACTCCTTTGCATCCTCCAAGGTAATGTCAAACTTCTGGAGATTTTCTTTGATCACGTCCAGCCATCTGATGCAGAGCCTGCCAAAATATAAAACAGTCATTATTTTGTTGTGTGTTTTTTTTTCTACAAATATTCTATAGAGATAAGAGCCAGCACAACGTTTTGCTACAACGTTTCGTATCGAAACCTCAGA
>NC_043006.1:38422300-38467300 GCF_006345805.1 Octopus sinensis
CCATTGACAATTATTTGCATTATTTAATCTTCCTAAGAAGGCGGCGACCTGGCAGAAACGTTAGCACGCCGGGCGAAATGCTTAGCGATATTTCATCTGTCTTTACGTTCTGAGTTCAAATTCCGCCGAGATCGACTTTGCCTTTCATCCTTTCGAGGTTCATAAATTAAGTACCAGTCGCATACTGGAGTCTATCTAATCGACTGGCCCCCTCCCCTCAAAATTTTGAGCCTTGTGCCTAGAAGTAGAAAAAATTATTCCTCCTAAGGCTGCGAGCTGGCAGAATCGTTAGCACGCCATGTGAAATGCTTCGTTGCATTTCTTCCGTCTTTACGTTCTGAGTTCGAATTCCGCCGAGGTCACCTTTGTCTTTCATCTTTTCGGAGTCGGTAAAATAAGTACCAGTGAAACACTGGGGTCGATGTAATCGACTAGTCCCATCCCTTCAAATTTCAGGCTTTGTGCCTTTAATAGAAATGATTATTAAGGCACTGGGGTAGCAGAATCGTTAGCACGCCAGGCAAAATGCTTAGCGGCGTTTCATCCCATCTTTACCTTCCAAGTTCAAATTCTACCGAGGTCGACTTTGCCTTTCATCTTTCTGGGGTCGATAAAATAAGCACCAGTTGAGCACTGGGGTCGATGTGATCGACTCAGCCCGTCCCCGAAATTTCTGGCGTTGTGCCAAATTTGAAACCGTCATTTATTCTTTCTTTTTCCGACTTATTAAGTTCTGAGTTCGAAACCGTTATTTATTCCTCCAAAGGCGGTGAATCTGGCAGGATCGTTAGCATGCTGGGTGAAATGTTTTGCGGCTTTTCTTCCGTTTTTAGTTTCTGAGTTCGAATTCCGCCAAGAGCAACTTTGCCTTTCGTTGTTTCGGGATCGATAAATCAAGTACCATCGATTTACTCTCTCTTCCGAAATTGCTAGCATTTTTCCAAAATTTGAAACGGTTATTTACTCCTTTTTCCGATTCAGTATATTCTAAATTCAAGTCCCACCGAGGTCAGCTTTGCCTGTGATCCTTCCGGGATCGATAAAAAAATACCAGTCAACTACTGGGGGTCAATGTAATCAACAGATCCCTTCTCCTTAAAATTGCTAGCGTTGTGCCAAATTTTAAAACTCTAATTGCTCCCTCTCTTTACCTCTTGTGTCCAAATCCAGCCGAGGCCTACTTTGTCTTTGTTTTCGCGGCCACTATATATATAAAAAAAAGAGATTCAGCGTGACACAGATTGTAACAAGGCTGACCCTTTTGAAATACAGGTACAACAGAAACAGGAAGAAAGAGTGAGAGAATTGGGAATAAGCTTGAGAAAGAGGGAAAAGTGGAAAGGAAAACTGGGTCAGGAAGTCGTAACTGCAAGAAGGATCATCATTTCAATCTGAAGCTGAAGAGATCAAGCAGAAGAGACCCAACTCAATTCATAAGACGTTTGGCACGTCAGAGGGGAGTTTCAACTATGACAATTCAAAGAGTGTTGACAGAAGACTTGAAAATGAAATAGCACTGAAACCTGTGAGGCACCTCGTTACTCCAGGACGAAAGGTCAGAAGATTGGAGAAGGTGAAGATCATCTTGAACAGAGTGGAACATAATCTTGGAGTGATCTTTTACACAAATGAGAGGAATTTCGCCCAAGGTACGCACACAAGCAGACGCGACATCCACGTTCTGGTTTCAGATCCTTACGAGAGAGACAAAAATGTCATTTTCAGATTCAAAAACTCTGCCAAGGTAATGATTTTTGCCTGTGTGGCTTGTGATGGCAAGAAGATACCATTGATCTTGTTGGAAAAAGCTGAGAGACTGACAAGAATTTATGTTTAGGTTTTGAAAGATGTAAAGACCTGAATTCTTTCTGAATATCCTGAGGAAACTCCAACAAGATCGCTAAGGACTTCAAGTTTACATTCCTGCAAGATTCTTTACAAGTACACAAGTACAGTGGCTCAGAAATTTCTTAGGGATGAGTTTGGGAACAGGTTTGGGGATAAGGACACTTAGCCCCCTTCCTCACTTGATTTGAACCTTTTAGACGTCAACATCTGAAATGAACTGGTCAGAAAAGCTTGTGAGTTACCCCACAGTAACCTGCAAGCCCTCAAAAACCCCTTCCATTAAGAATTCATAAAGAAAGCTTGTGGTGTAATAAGAAAGAGGTTTGAGGAAGTTTTTTTTCAAAAGAGAAGAAATTCTTGATGTCTGACATAGAATTTCGGCCTGAATTGTCAAGCTTCCATTCGAACTTTATTCCATTTCTTTATGAGCTCATCAATCCTGGTTATGAGCTCTCAATATGGTTAATTATTTATGAAAATGTCCTTTCGTCCATTGTCAACTTCATCACGATTCTTCTGGTAAGCTTGAAAAGTAATCAACATTCTTTTTTGTTTGGCTCAAAGTAGAGTCTATTAGTGTTGGAAAAACTTCTGATAATTGCATTAAATTATATTTCAACATTCCCGAGAAACAAAGGTTTGAAGCTGAATCTAAAATTTGAATAACTTTGCTGATACGCGAGGTATATGGGCTCAATCAGGAACCAACTTGGATTATATAATACCAACAGCAATACGAATAAATTTCTTCTGACTAACCACACATCAATGTTTATAAGTTATTTCAGTAAATTGGATTATTTTTAGTATATTGTTTTCAAATTTTGGCACAAGGCCAGCAATTTCGGAGGAGGGGCTAAAGTGATTAAATCGACCCCAGTGCTCAACTGGTACTTATTTTATCGACCATGAAGGCAAGAAAGGCTACTTCGACTCCGGTGACATTTGAAATCAGAACGGTAAAGTCAGAAGAAATGCCGCTAAGCATTTTGCATTTCCAGGATGTTATTGATATTTTATCGACACCGTTGGGATTTGAACTTAAAACCTTCAGACATCAAACTAAATAAATAACAGTCCTTTTTACTCCTTTTTACTGAAGGCACAAGGCCCCAGTGTTTCACTAATTCTTAATTCATCGATTCCGAAAGGATGAAAGGCAGATTTTGAACTCAGAACGTGAAGACGGACGAAATATCGCTAAATATTTTGCCCGGAGTGTTAACGATTCTACCAGCTCACTATCTTAATAGTAATCCTTTCTACTAGAGGCACAAGGCCTGAAATTTGTGGGGAGGCACTAGCGTAGCTAGAGTGTGTGCCACTCTGGGCAGCCTTTCCGCTTGCCGTCCCCGGACCCCACAAAAAACACCTATTGCCGACAACAGACCCAAAAGTGTCATCCGGGGTGGACTTACCCTACCGCCCCTCCCCTTAGTTACGCTAGTGGGGGAAAGAGTAATGTCGATCAGATCGACTCTAGTACATGACTGTACTTAATTTACCAACCCCGAAAGGATGAAAGGCAAAGGCGACCTCGGTGGAATTTGAACTCAGAACGGAAAGACGAACGAAATACCACTAAACATTTCGCCCGGTGTACTAACAATTCTTTTCTGCTATAGGCACAAGGCCTTAAATTTGGGGAAGGAGGATAGTCGATTTCATCGACCTCAGTACGTAACTGGTACTTATTTCATCGACACCGAAAGGATGAAAAGCAAAGTCGACCTCGGTAGAATTTGAACTCAGAACGTAACGACGAGCGAAATACCGCTAAGCATTTCGTCCCGCGTGCTAATGATTCTGCCAGCTCGCCTCCTTATCTAAATAAATAACAAAAACACTCAAATTAGTCGTAATAACGCTTCTAGTTTATTATTATTTTGCAAGTTTTTGCTCAAACGTTTTTTTCTTCCTTTCTGTTGTGTATCATAACATCTGGTGCAATCCAGTCTGTTCAGAAGATTTCATTCTTCTTTATACCATGTTCACGAGGGAGGAAGTTGAACTCAGCAATATGAGGCAATGAAACGATTGATTTTACTGTGCTTCAAATAACGGCACAGACTGGTTTCCCAGTGTGCCACCTAATCGTACTTTTTAATGTTGAGTTTCGGGAGTACAAGAACAAGGTGGCGTCAGCACAGGCGGAAACAGCACAAAAGCAATTTTAGTGAAGAGAACTAAATGAGTTCTTAGTTATAGCGGTTTTTTTTCAAGAAAGCTTTGAGCATTGTTAGTAAAAATAATGTCCGCCATTACGTGAGAAACTATTTTCAACTCAAAACAAAAATTCTGACAAAAACAGAGAAAGAAACTAAAGTTAGTGTTTGTGCTTAGAAAAGAATATGTAATTAAGACAAAAAATTGAAAGACAAAATATTTGTTGTAAGAAGTTTGGAGCGGAAAGAAGCATCCCGTGAGATTATTTTCTTAAAGTACGATGTGTTTATGTTTTATAATATTGAATCTTTGTGGCGAGTTGGCGGGTTCGTTAGCGCACCGGGGAAAATGTTTAGTAGTATTTAGTCCATCTAAGAAAAAAAAAAAAGAAAAGTAAAGAAGCGGGCCTTGTACCTAGAATAGAAAAGAGTATTTAGTCCGTTTTACCTTCTGGGATCAAAATCCGCTGAGGTCGACTTTGCCTTTCATCCTTTCGGGGTCGATAGAATAATTGCCAGTCGAGCACTAGGGTCAATCTAATCGACTTATCTCATCTCCCGAAATGGCTGGCCTAGTGCAAAAATTAGAAGCCAATATTAAATCTTCGTGTATATAAACTAAAAGATATCTATGAAGACATTTTATACAAGAATTGAGTGGGTGTAGAAGACTTATATAGCTAATTTGAACTCAGCATGAGAAAATTGTGAAATATAAAATGGACGACACCCTAATCTAAATTCTAACACTTAAACACTGCTTTTGTCAAGTTTAAAAAAAGAAAAAAATAGTTAATTGAATTCTATACTGTTGTCTAATCTAACAAATGCGTTCCACAAGTACCACGGGGCGATTCTCCTAAATTACACTCGAACCTTGGAAGCTAGACGTTGTCTGTTTTAATCTTGAGATTATATTTTGCGCTCACTATATCCAAGAATGATCAATCAGAGACTGTTGCAGAAACGTGTACCATTTAATGCTTTAGTTTTCATTGTATATTTTCTATTTTAAGCATTGTCGTACGTTAAAAGGGTCACGACCTTCAGATATTAGATTGAAGACGTATAAAGATTGTATCTAAAGACGTTCGTTAAAAAAGTGTGACGAGAGTCGTTTTCCATTATGCTTTGAGTTTTTTTAAAATACTGTATACAAAAGAAAGGCAAAATAAAAGCAAACAAACATTCAGTTTGTCAGTTGTAGTATACAATTTTTTATCTTATAGTATTTGGTCATGTGAAGGCGCATGGCTCAGTGGTTACAGCGTCGAGCTTACGATCGTGAGGTTGTGAATCCGAATCCCGGACCGGTCTGCGTGTTGTCTTCTTAAGCAAGTCACTTTATTTCACGTTGCTCCAGTTCACTCAGCTGTAGCAATAAGTTGAGACGTCACAGGTGCCAAGCTGTATCGGCCTTTGCCTTTCCCTTGAATAACACTGGTGGCGTGGAGATGGGGAGGCCGATGTGCATGGGCAACTGTTGGTCTTCCATAAACAACCTTGCCCGGACTTGTGCCTGGGAGGGTAACTTTCTAGGTGCAATCCCATGGTCTGTGCCGTGACCGAAGGGGTTTCAGTATTTGGTCTTATCTTGTTTTATACCGACATATAACGAAACGATTTTAAAACTACTTGCATATGCAGTAATACATCGACTATCGTGGGTGTTACGTTCCAAAACCACTCGCGATGCGTGAAAATCCGCAAAGTAGAAACAGTACTGTGCGGTATTTTTTTAATTATAAATGCAAAACAACACCACGGAGGAATCGACGTAAGCTTAAATAATGAACCGCGATTTGGCGAGGGATTACTGTATAAGTGCAGAAGTAGCTGGCTTCTCAACCACATGGTTCCGGGTTCAGTCTCACAGCGTGGCACTTTGAGGATGTCTCTTCTACTAGGGCCTTGGACCGAGGTGTGTGTGTCTTTGTGTTTGTTTCTCATCACTCCTTGACAACCGGTGTTGGTGTGTCTACATCCTTTTTACTTGGCGTTTCAGCAAAAAGAAAACGATAGAAGAACCAGGCTTTAGAAAAATAAGTACTGGGGTAGATAAGTTCGACTAAAAATTCTTCAAAGCGGTGCACCAGCATGGCCGCAGTCTCATGACTCAAACAAGTACAAGAATGAAAGAAAAAAAAAAATATATATATATATATATAAGTATTAATTCGAAAGGGACAAGTTCCAAGGTCAATAATATTCCTCATCAAAGCCGACATACATCTAAACACTGAGGGCTTATATAAGCCATTATTGAGCATGCGAGACACATAACATAGAAAAACATATATATACATATAATACCCTTTTTACCCTTTTTACCCTTTTTACTTGTTTCAGTCATTTGACTGCGGCCATGCTGGAGCACCACCTTTTAGTACTTATTCTATCGGTCTCTTTTTGCCGAACCGCTAAGTGACGGGGACATAAACACACCAGCATCGGTTGTCAAGCAATGCTAGGGGGACAAAGACAGACACACAAACACACACATATACATATATATACATATATACGACAGGCTTCTTTCAGTTTCCGTCTACCAAATCCACTCACAAGGCATTGGTCGGCCCGGGGCTATAGCAGAAGACACTTGCCCAAGATGCCACGCAGTGGGACTGAACCCGCAACCGTGTGGTTGGTTAGCAAGCTACTTACCACACAGCCACTTCTGCACCTATAATAGTATAATTCCGTGCTCAAATCGGGTAAGTAATTGCATAAATAGATACAAATGAATTAAGAGGTCCAAGCTGATGAGATAACAGTTCACAATAATCCAAAAGGGGAGTTCTCAAATGAATCCAATGAATAGAAAGAATCTTACGGCCGTTTCCGGGAATGTGCGAAGAAGTGGGTAGGTAAGACCATTTGAACTTCGGTAATCCCCATCTCCTTCATCAGAGAATATGTACGGATTTGGAATTTTTAAACAAAATCATGAAGTTATTCGTGAGATTGTAAAAATATGTTTAAGAATACACAGTAATTATAAACAAATCCGTACATATTCTCTGATGAAGGAAATGTAGATTACGGAAGTTCAAAAGATCTTCCCGACACCCTGCTTTGTACGTTTCCGGAAACGGCCATAATACTCTTTCTGTTTACTGGATTCGTTTGAGGACTTCCATCTTGGATTATTGTGAAGTGTTATCTCATCAGCTTGAACTTCTTAATTTATTTTTAAGTATTTATGAAATTACTTATCCGACTTTTATTTGAATTACACTATTATATGTATACGTTTTTGTATGTTGTGTGTCTCGCATGCTCAATAATGGCTTATGATATACATTCTGTGTTTAGATATTCGTCGGCTTTGATGAGGTGTATTATTGACCTTGGAACTTGTCTCTTTCAAATTAATACTTTAATCACTCAATAGATTGAGCCCAACGCTCTTGTTTGTTGAAAAGGGTTCACCTCTATAATTTTTCATTATATATATATAAGTTGATTAACGAATAGGGGCTCGGAGATAGATTATGTTTATTACTTATTTTGTTTAAAGAGACCGTAGCGAATCGACGGTTTGTCTTAATTACGCGTTCTTTTCTAATCACAAACACTAATTTTAGTTTCTTTCTGTTTTAGTCGAAATTTGTGTTTATAAGATTATGTTTATACTTATTTTCTATATAATGTATGAAAATGTGGAAACTACATGAAATGTGTACATGGACATTAACGAACTGCTTATACACCCACTCCCGGCCACTTATATGCGTGTGTAGTCTACTAGTGATTTTGCTGTTCGATTTTCAGTTCGTTGGTCGAATATTATTTTCTTCGGAAAAACTGTTCGTTATACAGTTTGTTCATTTACCATATCGTTCGTATATGCTATCTCTGCACTTATATGCTGTGTAATCTACTCGTGTTTTGTTGTAGGGATTTCAGTTCGCTAAGCGAATGGGTTTTCAGTCGCTTGTCTGCGATCGTAATCTGTTCGTTGTTTGGTCATCAAATTTCAGCTCGTTTTGCGAGTTTAATTTTCTTCAGAGAAACCGTTCGTTATTCAGTTGCTTTGTTTAGAGAACCCTTCGTGTGTGTGTGTTCTGAAGTAATGTTTTCTACGGGGATAGTTTTCCTAAATTCATTTCAGAATTACGTGCACGTTTTTTATTGCTCACTGAATACCAGGGACTCTGTATGGGTGAATGGCTTTGAAGTGAACTTCTCAGTCACGGGGTACTGGGTTTGATCCTACTGTACAACATCTTGGACTATTGTTTTTTGAGGTTGTATGTGTGCCCTTCAAAATGTTCTGGATTCTACAATTCTATGGTTATAGTGCTGACATGCAAAATAATCTTTTATTGGTTTCACTCAATGGACCACAGTTGTTCTAAGGCACTTACCCTATATCTGTCCTTGTTTATCACGAATGTTTGGTTACAAAAATATAATGGCGTGTTAAATCAATCAGTGATGAATGAATAATATAATATATAGAAAAATTGGTTTCGTTTCGAGACCCTTAAGTTGTCCTGAGTATTGTGGATGGTTGCTGTCTAAGGATCTTTGACTGATCGACGACCCGTGTTATCACACATCAAGTCGTGATAAGCGTGACACGATTAACCATTAGCGTGCCGTGTTATTCGGAGCGGTGATGAACGAATCCGCGATAAACGAGGATAGATGTAGCTAGTTACACATTGTTTTAGATTTTTATTTCTTGAATCGCTACGATTTTCATTTTAGATATAGAGAGGGTGCAACCTGTCAAACCACCAGTAAACTTAGACACGGAAACAGGCACATACACACTGGCACGCCGTCGGTTGCGACGACGTGGGTTCTAGTCTGCTCGTGGAATTAACGTGCAAGTGGGTGAGTACTCCACACACACACACACACACACACACGTGCCCTTAACGTGGTTCTCTGGGATATTCAGCGTGACACTGAATGGGACAATGTTGGCCCCTTTGAATTCCATGTACAACTCATTTTTGCCAGCTGAGTGGACTGGAAAAACATGGGGACTAATGCAGTTTCGCATCTCTCCTTGAAAAATACATTTTAAAAAAAAATTTTTTTTTCAGATTCCTACGTTTAAGATGTCGGAGATTACGAATATGCGGAAAAAATTTTTAACCCCCACCACCACTCCCCTCCCACTAAAATTTTGAACTTTTTCGAAATTTTTTGCCCCTTATGTTTTAGATGACGGAGATTCCGAATGTGCAAGAAACCACGTTTTCAAAATTTTAAATTCAATAAGCATATAGATAGGCGTAGGAATGACTGTGTAGTAAGTAGCTTGCTTACCAACCACATGGTTCCGGGTTCAGTCCCACTGCGTGGTATCTTGGGCAAATGTCTTCTACTATAGTCTCGAGCCGACCAAAGCCTTGTGAATGGATTTGGTAGACGGAAACAGAAAGAAGCCCGTCGTATATATGTGTGTGTTTGTATGTTTGTGTCTGTGTTTGTCCCCCAACATCGCTTGACAACCGATGCTGGTGTGTTTACGTCCCCGTAACTTAGCAGTTCGGCAAAAGAGACCGATAGCATAAATACTAGGTTTACAAAGAATAAGTCCTGCGGTCGATTTGCTCGACTAAAGGCGGTGCTCCAGCATGGCCACAGTCAAATGCCTGAAGCAAGCAATAGAGGTATGTGTATAAAGAGATAGATATGAATGTCTTCCTGGGGCTAAAAACAACAGTAACACCGCCTTCTATAGGACCGCCACATTTAGTTGACAAAGATATTTTATGAATAAATGCACAGGGATAAATAGATAGACAGATAAATAAATAAATGGATGAAAAAGTTCAAAATTTAAAATTGAGGGAGGGGGTGAAATTTGAGCCCCTTATTAAACATTCATCATTAAACATTAGTGTTTGTTTCTCATAAAATGGTGTATTCAATTTACATTAAATTCTTATTTACACAAGTAAAACGCAAATTCTCTTCACTTTAATGTTTTTGTCTGGATTTAATTTCGATTTGCATATGCTCGTCAATTCGCTACGACCTTGTTAAACAAAATCAAAAATTTTAATTTGGGGTGGGTGGGGGGCTAAATTATTATTTTTTTGCATATTCGTAATCTCCGACGTCTAAAACGTAGGAATCTGAAAAAATTTTTTCAAAAAACTGCATTTTTCAAGAAGAGGTGAGAAACTGCATTAGCCCCGAAACATGAAATAAAGTGTTTCGCTCAAGGACACAACACGCCGCCGGGAATCGAACACACAACCTTACGATCACGTGCCGAGTATCCTAACCACTAAACCACGCGCCTTCACTATATGACCGGCTTCCGTACAGTTTCCGTTTACTAAATGCTACTTACACGACATTGACCAACACTAATCTCAAGTAAAAGACAGATGTCCAAGCTTCTGCGGTGTGAGATTGAACTTGAAACTAAATGGATTACAAACCTAACTACCGAACCATTCGACTCCGTTTCATTTTTCTGTTCTAACCTATTTCTTCGTTTATTAAACTGTTCTACTTTCTCGAGACACCTTCGATATTTCTCTTTTAGACACTTTATTCTACCATTTTTTGTCTTTTTAGAATATTTGGACAACTTTTTGTTATGTCGTATTTCGGGAAGGTCGAAATACCAATAATAAACACACGCACTGGAATTATTTCACCTCTTTATTAGTCACTTCGTTAACTATTTAACTAAATAACTAATCGATCGTTTGATTAATCATTCCATCAATCAATAAGTTCACCGAGTTTGTGAAAGTTCTTTCGTCGTCATTCGCATCCTCATCAGACATGTCTTCTTTGCTTTAGGTTTGTCTGTTTCCCAGTCGCGGATGTCGACGAATGAACTTTGACAAGCCTAGCTGGTTGAGTGACCGACTGAGCAATTAACCAGACAGTCGATCGGTTAAGTCGGGTAAATGGTTTATTAGTTGACTGACATTAATAAAAGTGAAATAGAAGTGCAATAGAACCAGTGCATGTGTTTACAAGTGTCATTATGACCCTCCCGCAATATACCAAAATGTTTCAACATGCAAGTTCACATGAAGAATCTTGCAAGCCAAATACAAGAACGAGATATTATTAGTTACTTCATCATCATTTCCTTGGAATCACTCTAATTTTCCTCCTGTTGCTTTTCATCATCAACAACGTCGTCGTAACCATCAGCTTCCTCGTTGTCTTTTCATGCAGAAGTCTTGTTTCACCATTTTCACGTAGAACATATAAAATCATTGATCAACATTGTTTACGGCAAAATAACAGCAGCGAGTCTATTTTATATTTTTGTCTTCCTCCCAAGTTAAGTCTATGAATTGCCATCAAGACGACAGCGGTTACTTCCCTTATATCTAACATCCAAATCACATCACCTACTGTTTATTTTAAAGAAATTATATTTACATGATAGTGCTGTTGACTTTTGCCGGGCATCTGAGATAGGCTAAGCTAATAATAATAATAATAATAATAATTATGATAATAATAATAAATGCCCTGATGCAGTACCAGGCAGTGGCTCTCATGGTTTCTGATCTTAACTGATTGGAAGTGTTATCATGTACACTCTTTTGTCTTGGTATAAAAGATGGGCTACAGCAAATATTCTGCCCAATACCACAGATTTGCTTGTCAGTTGTTTGACCTTAAGCAGTTGAACCTGTCCCTTAGTGGCTGATGATATATGCATCTCTGATCATGAGCAGAAGTAGTGGGGGAAAATCATAGCCATGTGTTGAGAGGAATTCTTAGATGTTTGGATAATTCACCTTTGGAAACATGGGTGGTTCATTCAACAGCCTCAAACAATCCTTATTCAGGGACCTTTTGAGCTACTCGACTAGAAGAAAATTCTAACTAGGACCCACCTGCAAGGTCATGCACTGTTTATCTTGATATGAGATCACCATGTCGTGCACATATGGTTGTGATGCATGTGCCTGGTGTACCCTTATCAGACGGGTAGTTATGATGGGTATACTGGGCTTTGTATATTTTACCCCAGTGTCACTTTGATGGCATGCACTGCCTTCTCACTCAATAATGATGATAATAATAATAATAATAATAATGATCCTTTCTACTGGAGGCACAAGGCCTCAAATTTGTGGAGAAGAGATTAGTCGATTACGTCGATCCCAGTGTTTCACTGGTGCTTAATTTATCGACCCCAAAAGGACGAAAGGCAAAGTTGACCTTGCTGGAATTTGAACACAGAACATAGCAGCAGACAAAATACTAGTAAGCATTTCACCCAGTGTGCTAACGATTCTGCAAGCTTACCGCTTTAATCATCATTTAATGTTCATTGTCCATTTAATGTCCATTGGCATGGGTTAGACGATGTGACTGGGCTGGCACGCTGTGCCAGGATCCAGTCTGATTTGGCATGGTTGTCTATGGCTGGATGCCCTTCCTAACGCCAACCACTCCGAGAGTGTAATTGGTGATTCTATGTGCCACCAGCACGGGTGCCATTTGTGTGACACTGGTATCTGTCATGACTGATTTTGCTCAGCCTGATAGGTCTTCTTAATAACAATAATAATCATATCTGCTGGAGGCACAAGGCCTCAAATTTGTGGGCAGGGGTCTAGTCGATTACATCGACTGCAGTGTTTCACTGGCAGAGTCTTGAGGTTGACTCTACCTTCCATCCTTTTGGGGTCAATGAAATAAAGTACCAGTTGAACACTGGAGTTCGATGTTATTGACTTACCCACTCCCTTGAAATTCCTGGCCTTGTGCCAAAATTTGAAACCATTATTTAGAGCTTCATTTATTTCAAGTCCTACCGCTAAAATCAATTTATTTTACATCTCTCAAATTTCTAACTTATATAAATGAAAGAATCGCAGTAAGACGACCAACATTGATATTATGATACAAAGCAAAACAAACACAACTTTAAAAAATATTTATTTATTACAAACATTCGTTTTTGATCATTGAAAAAAATATATTGTTTTCTAAACAAATATTGAAATTTTTAGAAAAATATAAACAGTAAACCTTTTATCAAAGTATTGAAATATCAGTGATATCGTGTTGATAAACACAAATACCTCAGTGATGAAGTTTTGAAGAATTGCTGACAAAAGGAAGTCATGTAATTTAGCAATTTCTTGTTTCTTTAACTGTCCACTGTTTCTGGGAAGATTGTGAGAGAAGGTGAAGATTGTGGCTTCCTCAGGCACCTCATCTATTGAGTTGTCTCAGAAACCACTATCATCAAATTTCCTGCCGGATTCCCAAGTATGACCCACAGAGACTATCGATAACCTATTTCTAATTTTTATAACAAAATGAAAACAAACAGCCGCAAGTCTTGTATAGGAAGATAGTAAGTAGATGGAAATGGTAAGGTTCTGGAGGAAATGATGTTACAATATTGGGATTTTTTTTTTGTCTTTCCATATCTGAGTTCTAATCATGTTAAGACCAATTAGGAAAATCTATCACCTTTCATCACATTGGTATTGGTTACTAGAGATAAATTGCTTGTTTGTTGAGTTAAATACTTAAATTTACATGACTGGCCATTCAGTATTTGACCCTTTAGCATTTAAACCAGCCATATCCGGCCCAAATATTGGGCCTGTTTTAAGTTTAAACTGGTCAAATACAGCCTCTTACACCTACCCTACCATACCATTCGAATAATAAACAATTGCCTTATCAAAATCTTAAATTTACAAGATAATGGAGGATTAATTCAACAGAATGTGAACCAATAAACATTACATTCGAAAGAGAAATCTGAATACTAAAGGGTGCTGAATACTAAAAGGTACTTCAGGACTACTGTCTGATGTTTAGTTACCTCATGGTTACTAATGTTCAGTGTTTAGTTTCATTAACTCTTTTGATATCAACCCCAGCCTGAGACCACTCCTGGTTTTATGACTCAAACTTCCAGCTTTAAAGAGATCTAAATTTAAAACTTCCATCGAAATTTCATGTTAATTTGTGTTCCAAACTCTAGTTTAATATTGAGTTATTTGACAAAATTCTTCATAGTTCGTATTTGTATTTGGTTTGCAAGATTCTTGTGAATTCGTGTGTTGAAAGAAATACTATTGAACCTTGGGAGGAGCATTATACCAGTAATAATAAACATACGCACTGGTTTGGTCCTTTATTGTTATTGTTAGCTAATGGGTTAGTTACTCTGCTAACAAACTTATCGGTCAGCCATTTTTTTCTAGTTTTTCTAACTCGTATGTTAAACACTTTAGTCCAACAGGTAATCAATAGTTCAATTGTTCATTATAGTTCATGCCATTTCTTGTTTTTTTTTTATCAAATAATTATCTCATTGCATTCTCTTCAGTGACATGTCTCTCTACTTCCATTTCTACTGAAATTATGTTTCAGCA
The DNA here is from genome assembly GCF_006345805.1 of Octopus sinensis. Lineage (NCBI taxonomy): Eukaryota > Metazoa > Mollusca > Cephalopoda > Octopoda > Octopodidae > Octopus > Octopus sinensis. The sequence continues at coordinate 38,436,672 of NC_043006.1, forward strand.
TTGGGTTTTGTCCAACATGAGTATGTCTGTATGTGTGTGTTTATATGTGTGCATCCATGTATGTTTTAAATACTGACTTATGCCATTTTTCATATATATAAGATAGTGGTTTTGGTTTTCTTCACAAACACTCACATTCATCCATATAACGTTTCTCTCTTTATTTAATAAAAGTTGAATAAATTGATATCTATCCGTACGTAAGTATGAGCATGCATATGCGTACACGTGTGTTTGTGTGGGCATGTGTGTATGAGCATGTCTGTGTGTGTGTATGTATTTCTTTATGTATGTTTCCATGTATGTGCATAAGTGTGCATGTGTGTGTGTGTGTGTGTGTGTGTATATCTGTGTCTATGTGTGTGTGCGTCCGTGGTTCTTTGTAAGGCCTTTTTTATTGAGAGTATTTACTATTCAAAACCGGTTGTTTCATTTATGAAGATTGACTCCTGTATCTGTCATAGCGGTGCATGGTCAGGATGTCTAGACAGGATTTCTATGCTAATCCAGTTCAGCACATCACCATGTTGATTTTTGGCATACTAGTAGAGTATCAAGGCTTGTCTTTGATCCATGTACCCCCTCCAATGTTCATTTATAATTTCAGCCAAACTTCTTGCTGTTTCACCTATGTTTGCAATCTTCCAGTTTTTACAATCACCATCCATGCAGTTTATTTGGTAAACTACATTTCTGGCTTTGCAAGTTGACACCAGGTTTATATTTGCACACTACACAATTCTCCTCTACACACATGGTATTTCTGAAGGGGTATGTTTTGCATATTACTGACCTGATAGATCTCCCTAATTTTTCTATGACTTTTATGTTCAACTTAATATCCTTCAGGATTTTTCTAAATCTGCAGGTTAGTTCCCCATGTGGTGTGGCTTCTACAAACATCATCCCTTGAAACTTGTCAGCATTGTACCGCATGTTCTTTTTGTTCAATTTATCATAAATTCTTTGTGTTTTATTCCATTGCTTATTATGGTACCTAGGTTGTGTTCTACTGGCATCTTTATTCACAATCTCCTCAAATTTCTTGCTAGTTCCCATGTACAGTAGGATCCTATCTTTCTGGGTGTATCCCGAAAATTGCATGCAATGCATGAAGTCTTGTAAAAAAAACAGCTGATTGATAAGTTTGTTAGTGAAGTAACTAACCCATTAGCTAACAAGAACAAAAAAGGACCTAACCAGTGCATGTGTTTATTATTACCAGCATAATGCCCCTCCCAAGGTTCAATAGTAAATTCTTCATTATTTTAGGAATTAATCGAAACAAAGACGGTGTATTTTGAAAGAAACATGGTAACATAAAGATTAACAAATTGGTGTTTTGTATTTTGATTGAATATCCTGCAGCATTCTGAGAAGTAGCATTTTTATATTTAGCTATGTCATGAGGATGGATTTTTCACTGTTAAGCTTAGAAAGTTATGATCTGGGCTATACTGACTGGATCACAGCTGGTTACATTCTGAGCAACGGTTTCTGTTGTTTAGTTATGTTTCGTTGTGTTATCGCGAGACACCGACTGATGACCTGCAACAAACAGAAAGAAATATTCAGAAAAGAAAAAAGAAAAACAAAAATCTGTTATGTAGCTTTACTTGGCATGGTTACAACAGCTGAGTGCTTTTCCTATTACCATTCACTTTACGGATTGTACTCACCATTTAACAACCATTTTTCCATGCTTGTATAGGCTAGATGGAACATGTAGGAGCATATTTTCTACAGTCAGGTGCCTTTCCTGTTGCCAACATTCACCTGTTTCCAAGTAAGGTTTCTCAACAGCCAGATATATTTTCACTTGCACGAGATAGGTACTCTTTATAATCATCATGTGATGTGAAGTCAAGAGTACACACTTGCATATATCTATACTATAATAAGGAAAACCACTTTATTATTTGGGATTATGTAACTTTTACTTGAAGAAAACAGTTATTAAAGTGTAGACTGTCTGGAAATTTTTTGTAAATTCTAATTTTAACCCTTTTGTTACCAACCCAGCTGAAATCGGCTCTGGCTCAGAGTACAAATGTCTTGTTTTCATAAGTTTTGAATTAAAATCTTACACCAAACCTTAGTCACAATTTATGTTCCTAACACTAGCTTAATGATAACTAAGTTATTTTACTAAATTCTTTGTTGTGCAGGTGGCACGTAAAAAGCACCCACTACACTCACGGAGTGGTTGGCGTTAGGAAGGGCATCCAGCCGTAGAAACACTGCCAAATCTGACTGGGCCTGATGAAGCCTTCCGGCTTCACATACCCCAGTTAAACCGTCCAACCCATGCTAGCTTGGAAAACGGATGCTAAATGATGATGATGATGATTTAAAGTAATTGAAAGAAAAACAGAGTATCTCAAAATAAATACTGTAATGATAGGATTAATGCATCTTTATCAAAATGTAGCTTTAAATTTCTTTATAATTAAATATTTCAAGAACATGCTTCAGTCACTAATCTTATTCAATATGACATTTCAATTTACTGTGGTGTTTAACAGCTATATATACTCCTGAAATATACATGTTGTCCAAACATTTGCAATGATACTTTCAACAAATAAGTTTAATCCAGTGTCAGCCAAATTATGTTGATTCTAATATTCATTAATACTTGTTGGGTGTTCCTGAAGAAATACGAAGCTGAATAAGAAAAGTGATTTTAATTTACATCAGAAAGCCCCCCCCCCTCCTGTTGATTTTGTTTCCTCATAACTTTCAGGGAAATAGATATTTTTCTAATGAAATTTTCAACAGATACATTTCAGATAATGTTGATTTCATTATATATCAGAATTTTGGATGAAAAATATTTTTAGAGGTGGGAGAAAGGTATTTTCTCCCATAATTCATTTTCCCTTGTAAATTTTCCCATGTAACTTTCAGAAAAATGGATATTTTTTTCCTCAGGAAATTTTCTACAAATACCTTCCACATGGAGCAGTTTGAGCCTGTGGTATCCATTTAAACTAAACTCAATCGATAAAAATTGACTTTGTGTTTCAGAAGATAAGGAAAGGGAGACATACTATAATTGTTTGACAGAAACACTTTCTAATATCTACATACAGGTGTGGCTGCATGGTTAAGAAGCTTACTTCTTGACCATGTGGTCATGGGTTCATCCCCATTGTGTAGCACCTTCGGCAAGTGTCATCTACTATAGCCCCAGGTTGACCAATGTCTAGCCAGTGAATTTGGTAGACTGAAAGAAGGCCATTGTATATGTGTATGTATGCATGTTTGTGTGTGCATGTACCTTTGTCTTAACATCATGTGATGATTGTAAATGAGCATCACTGTCATACAAGCAGTGTTGTTCATTCCCAATCTTCTGCAAAAAACATATCTGGCCATGGGGAAATATTACCTTGCTTGGAAACAAGTGAGGGTTGGTGACAGATAGAGCATCTGGTCATAGAAAATCTGCCTTAACAAATTCCATCTGACCCATGCAGGGATGGAAAAGTGGACTTTAAATGATGACGATAGAAGTTTGGGTTTTTTATGACTGTTCAACTAACCTGTCGAGTATCTTCTGGCATAATTATTCCATCATTCCAAAGTCTGCTGGAAGCATACACAGCTGAAGATTGCTTCTCCAGTTTTCCTCTCATCTTCTTCTCTGTTTCTTCATCCATGTTAACATCCTATAAAATTATTAGAACTTTATTATCAGCCATTTCATTTTATATATATATATATATATATATATATATATTTCTGTCATATGACTACAAATTAGGAAAGCAATGTGATAAAATCTTTGTAACAAGTTTTGTTCTTTGTATGCCTTGTGCCCAAGGACCCATAAGGCCCGTCACCAAGGTTCCATGATGTAGTAGTCACCAAGATCACATTTCCACTGAAGGGGATGCTAGTCCATTGTAGAGTTCAAGAACTGAAATTTTTGAGGGGAGGGGGAAAGTCAATTATATCGACCCTAGTACTTTATTGATATTTTATCTTACCAATCCTGAAAGGATGAAAGTCAGAGTTGACCTGAGCAAGGTTTGAACTCAGAATGTAAAAAGAGCTGGATGAAATACCTATGAGTGTTTTGCCCAACATGTTAATGATTCTGCTAGCTTCCTACCTGCTATTGGCACTTACGATGATGAGGGCTCCAGCTGGTCTGATGAACGGAACCACCTGCTCATGAAAGTAATGTGCAAGCGGCTGAGTACTCCATGGGCATTCGTACCCTAAATGTAGTTCTTGGGGAGATTCAGTGTGAGACAGAATGTGACGTGGCTGGCCCCTTTGAATTACAGGTACAACTTGTTTTTGCCAGCTGAATAGAATGGAACAATATGAAATAAAGAGTCTTGCTCAAGGACACAATGGATTGCTTGGAACTGAATTCATGACCTTACAATCTTGAGCCAAATACCCTGACCACTTGACTACTTGCCTTTACTGTTACCTTTTAAAACATATCAAAGAACAAAAAATACAATTAATTCCATGAATAAGTCTCTCTTACTCTTTTATTTGTTTCAGTCATTTGACTGTGGCCATGCTGGAGCACCGCCTTTAGTTGAGCAAATCGACCCCAGGATTTATTCTTTGTAAGCCTAGTACTTATTCTATCGGCCTCTTTTCCTGAACCGCTAGGTTACGGGGATGTTAACACACCAGCATCGATTGTCAAGTGATGTTGGGGAGACGAACACAGACACACAAACACATATATACAACAGGCTTCTTTCAGTTTCCATCTACCAAATCCACTCACAAGGCTTTGGTTGGCCTGAGGCTATAGTAGAAGACACTTGCCCAAGGTGCCACAAGTCTATAAAAGTCTATTAATTCAATGACATGTTGTAAGTCTATAAAAAAATACAAGTATGAAATGCGGAAATATTCAGTGTAAAATATAAACATGAACTAAAGGAATATTCGAGTAAAGATAATTTAACAACATAACATGGCAGTCCTGGTTTAGGATGAATGTTGCTGTAATTAAGCCCCAGGTGACATTGTCTCCAGCTGGCTATATGACATGATCTGTGTCTTTATATTTTCGAATATAAAGGAATATTTCAGCAGAAAATACAAAAAGATGGGGTTGGTGATGATGATGAAGCAAAAGTGAATGAGAATGTCTGCCTTGTCCGACCATACCTGTTTCATAGCTTGCAGAATTTCTCCTGCATCCATAGCACCAACTTTGGCATTTGGCCAGCAGAAGACAAAATTTGGACCAACAGCACGACCTCCCTGTGGATAGACATTCAAAAGAACAGGAGAAAATCGGAGATTAACAAGGATTCAATAGAGCAGAACTAAAAGTGTTATTGATACATTTATTGCGTCCCTAATGTTTTTGATGTTGAAATTAAAGTTTCCTTTTCTCATATAATTTACAGTGATCAGATTAGCTGGTCACAGTTGGATTGCCTCCACATTGTTGCTCCTTCTGCAATAAATACTTTCAAATCAAATGTCTCTAAGTAAAAATTAGAGAATACTTTGAATAATGTAGTCTGAATAAAAGATGTGGTAGTTACATGCAGAATACAGAATACAGACTCAGGGTTAAATAACAATTACTAAATGGATTACACAATTACCTGGGTGTGATCCAATGAATTATTCAAAAGCTTAGGTTTAATCCAGTGATGTTATCCATTGGATTAATCCAATGGTGTAATCTAGTAAATTACACAATTGTCTAATCGACAAATTGGCAAAGTTGTTAGAACATAAAACAAAATGCCTTGTGGTATTTGCTCTGATTCTTTGTATTTTACGTTCAAATCTTGCCAAGGTCAACTTCACCTTTCATTTTTTGGCAGGGAGTCAAAAGAAATAAAATGTCCAAAGCGTGTAATTGGCAGAACTTTGAAAACACCAGACAAGATAAATTGCAATATTCGTTTAGATTGTTTGAATATTTTGAGTTCTTAGGTTGTACCCTTAATCCATTACCTGTTTTAAGACCACCACCATTCAAACGTGGGTCGATGCCAGTGCAGGTAGCATGTAAAAAGTACCATCCGAATATGGTCAATGCCAGTCCTCCCCACCCCCACAACTGGTTCCTGTGCTGGCAGCACGTAAAAAGCACCATCCAAATGTGGTCGATGCCAGTACCCCACCAGTCTGACTGGCCCCTGTGCCGGTGGCACATAAAGAGCAACATCTGAATATGGTCGATGTCTGTGCTGCATGACTTGCTCCTCTGCTGGAGGCACGTAAAAAGTACCATCCAAATGTAGTCGATGCCCGTACCCCACCTGCCCGGTTGGCTCCTGTGCCGGTGGCACATAAAGAGCAACATCTGAATGTGGTCGATGTCTGCTCCTCTGCTGGTGGCACGTAAAAAGCACCATCCAAATGTAGTCGATGCCAGTACTCCACCTGCCCGACTGGCCCCTGTGCCGGTGGCACATAAAGAGCAACATCTGAACGTGGTCAATGTCTGTGCCACATGACTTGCTCCTCTGCTGGTGGGACGTAAAAAGCACCATCCAAATGTAGTCGATGCCAGTACCCCACCTGCCCGACTGGCCCCTGTGCTGGTGGCACATAAAGAGCAACATCTGAATGTGGTCGATGTCTGTGCCGCATGACTTACTCCTCTGCTGGTGGCACGTAAAAAGCACCATCCAAATGTAGTCGATGCCAGTACTCCACCTGCCCGACTGGCCCCTGTGCCGGTGGCACATAAAGAGCAACATCTGAACGTGGTCAATGTCTGTGCCACATGACTTGCTCCTCTGCTGGTGGGACGTAAAAAGCACCATCCAAATGTAGTCGATGCCAGTACCCCACCTGCCCGACTGGCCCCTGTGCTGGTGGCACATAAAGAGCAACATCTGAATGTGGTCGATGTCTGTGCCGCATGACTTACTCTGCTGCTGGTGGCACGTAAAAAGCACCATCTGAACATAGTCAATGCCGGTATCCCCATCCCCACCCCACCCTGGCTGGCTCCAGTTCTGGTGACATGTAAAAAGCACCATCTGAAAGTGGTTGATGCCAGTGCCGCCTGACTGGCTCCTGTGCCAGTGGCACATAAAAACCACCCTGTACACTCTTGGAGTGATTGGCATTAGGAAAGGGATCCACCTGTAGAAACCTTGCCAGATCGGATTGGATCCTGGTGCAGCCTACTGGCTTGCCAATCCTCAGTCAAACCATCCAACCCATGCCATCATGGAAAACGGACGTTAAACGATGCTGAAGATGATAACCTGGTCTTTGGATACCTTCAGCAGAGTTCATGTTGTTGCAAATATTTAGACCGAGTCTCTGGTTTGAGGATAACTGACCCCTTTAAAAAAATCACAGAAAGGAAGAGAGATGTAGCATGTAGAAATTTCAAAACAAAAACAAAAAGAAAACTAACCATTAAGTAGTGATCTTGGCCAAAAGCATTCCCGGTGATAATTGTGATTTTCGGAACAGTAGCACAGCTCACGGATGCCAACATCTGAGCATGGCTTTTGATCTTGCTGGACATGTACAGACCTGAGGTAGAAGGAGAGACCAAACAGAAAAAAAATGGTGAGATGGAGGGGTATATGGAAGATTAGAAAGGATTAAGGGAGTAAAAGATAGGGAGATGGCGAAAAATATTGGAGAAGAAATTAAGAGAAGCCAGAGATAATTATAGAGAGATGAAAGGAAGAACTGTGTGAGGAAGATATAGGGAGTAAGGGAGAGGAAGATATAAGGTTAAAGAAAGATTACAGTAAGATTGAGTGATAAGATTTGTATTATGAATGAAGAAGATGGAGAGACAGAATTAGAGAAAGAAAATAGCAGATTCAGATGAGTATACATAACAGTAAATTGTGTGTGTGAGAGAGAGAGAGAGAGAGAGAGAGAGAGAGAGAGAAATGACAACTATAACAGTTACTTTGCCATTGTTTTATGGACAGTTTGTAAAATGTTTTAAACAACCTAAAACTTACAAAATGGTTATGAACAAGTTGAAAAATTATTTAACCCTTTATATTGCATTTGCTATTTTGATATAAGAGCAAGCAGCTCTTAGTAGCCATGAATGACAGTTCAATATACAGAGCTGATGAAGCGTAATGACACAGAAACTCATGTCCTAAGGCCTGGTAATGTAATTCAAGGCCTAGTCACGTGTTTATATCCATACTGTCTATAAAGGGAATTTCTTCTCTCAAGGTCACTTGCGCAACATGTTGTCTTTCCATGTCCAAATGCACATGAACATGTTAAATACAACAGTCCATAACTATATTTAAAAAGACAAGAATAACACGTGGGACAGTTTTTGAGACTTACTATATGCTCCTGAGGGTGGTGTTTGTCCTAATGATGTCATGGATGAAGTGTTTTGCAGGAATACAAGTGGAATGTCTCTTTCACAGCACAACTGAACAAAATGGCATCCTTTGGTTGCAGCAGTGTCTGATAATTCACCATTGCTGGCTATAATACCAACTAAATGACTGTAAAAGAGAATTAAAAAATTACAATTGAAAGGAAAATTATAGTTGCTAATAAATCATAGAATTCTTTAGAATAAATGTACAGAAAAATAGGCATAAAGAGCTTGTTGATATTGCAAGATGGGAGCTAAATTTTAACTGAAAGTTATACTATTTTTTTTATTTACTTTTAAGCCCTTCACTCCCCAAGGAATATAGGCCATCATTGACTCTTCTTCACTGTTCTTGACTCTGGGCTGTCTTTTCAGGGTTATTCCCTCAGTATGAGGGACACCCATGTTGCTCAGAGAGAAAGCCTTCCTCTCTCAGGTTTTATTGGTTCTGAATTGTCACTGATGCTTCTGTAATTTTGCTTTTTGGCTAAGTATGTATGTTGGCCCTATGCAAACCCAGTTTTACTTCTGCAAAGAGGTGGCGCTTATTACTTCAGTTTGTCTCCTTTGACAAAAAAGAAAAGAACTAAAAAAGTCTTTTGTAGATGAAATTTTTATTTAGCACTCACCTGTTAATATGTGAAAAACCTGTTACCAGACCAGTACCATATCTTTTTTTGAATTCTTGGAATCGGCTGTCATCAGTGATTCTGGCTATGATCTGATAGGAAAAAAAAAATTAAATATGGTTTGGTCTAAGCTGTCACGGGCCTTGTGATAAGACACCTAGGGCTCCATTACAGCATTAATTAAGGTAAGCCTTTTGCTAATAAAGCTCATTCAAGAGACCCTTTAAATTTGATAGATGGAAGGATTGAATGATAAAATGCAACTTTAAGTGTTAAAGTGGTAGAGGTGGGGGTTTACTTAATATTGGGAGAACACAAGAAAGGGATGTTCCAGGTAGCAGAATATCCAGGTGCAAGGATATTCTCATTTAAAGTCTGCTTTTTAATGCTGGCATGGGTCAGACAGAATTTGTTGAGCCAGATTACATCTACACTGACCCTTTCTAAGCAAAGTAATACTTTTCCACTGCTGGACATGGTCTTCATGGAAGACTGGAAATTAAGTCTCACTTGTATGATGATGATGTAAATGGATGATTTACATCCATTTTTAAGGTTTTATATATGGAGTACAGATTGCAGCAGCATCACCACCACCACCACCATCATCATCACTTACTATCATCTTAAACCTCTCTTTCCCTTGCTGTCCTCTCCACACAATTTCCAGCTTTCTCTTCACTTTCTCATCCCCTGCCTCCCCTAGACACACCCGACTCCTCTTTTAACCAATGTCCCTCCCTCTTCAGCTTCTCCGAAGCATTATTGCCCTCACTTATTTTTTTCACATGTCCTTTCCTTTACCTTAATTCCATATGCACCCACTAAACATAGGATAGTACTAGATCACTCCTATACACTTCATCCTATCACCTATTCACTTTGTTCCTCTCTCTCTTCTCCCTCCATCATAAGTGCAGATATGAAATTTGCTTCAGGGGCTGTAAAACACATTTTCAGGTTGGTGTTCAAAGCATTTTCACCACCCAACCACTGCACCCCCACCCCATCCCTGACCCTATGCCTTCAACTGCCATATCTTCCCCACAATAGATCTGTTCCCTTTATCATACTTCAGCATTTCATCACCTTACCTAAAATCATCACCCACCTCTCTCTCTCTCATTTCTTTTTCCACAGTTATGATTCTTTTGTCTTGCCAATTCCGAGGTGACCTCACCAGTGCTGGTGCCAGAAAAATAAAGGTCCCTAATAAACTCTGTAAAATGGATGGCATTATGAAATGCATCTAGCTATACAATCTTTGCTAAAATTGAGACCTTCAAACATGACATTGTCTTTTAGAATATCAGATCCTATCAAGCTGTCCAACACATGCCTGCATGGTAGATAGCTGTAAAATGATGATGAAGATGATGGTGGTGATGATGATGATGATGAGGAATACAGTATCTTTACATTCAGTGCCAAGATAATCATCATGGGATTTATAGACAGTGGTTCCAAAGCTGACCGTAGAACCTGCCACTGTTCATTGGTTTGCCAGCACTCACCAAACTGTCCAACACATGCCAGCCCTGAAAGCGGATGTTAAATAATAACAATGACTGACTTACTTTATAAGGGTCCATCGCATGTTGGTTCTCTTCTGGTATCAACCCTAAGAGTTCTGATGGATCATAGTAAGGTGGTGGCGAAACGGAGGTATTTTCACACGGGGCCAGGTTCAGGGTGGCCACAATGTCCCTCGTTATGCTGAATGCTTCATCTTCAGTGTCTGCATAATGGTCACTACAGCCACTCATGCTGCCAAAATATTAAAGGTCAATAATTTCAGACATAATCTGAGAATAGGACGACCATGTCAGCTATCATAAAATTGAACATAATGAGGTCATCTGTAAGAATGTTAAACATTGCGAACCCATCCATGCTAATTATGAATTGTGAACCCATCCATGTGAAACCAGCCATGCTAATTATGAATATAGATTCTGGTAAGAGTGTGTGGTTAAGAAGCTCATTTTTTATCCACTTGATTGAGTATTTAGCCCTACAGCATGGCACCAAGTAAAGTGTAGTCTACTAGAGCCCATGGCAGACCAAAACCTTGTGAATTAATTTGGTTGAAAGAAGCTGTAGAAAAGCTCATTGTGTGTGTGTGTGTGTCTATATATATGTTCTTTTACTTGCTTCAGTCATTTGACTGCGGTCATGCTGGAGCACCTCCTTTAGTTGAACAAACTGACCCCAGGACTTGTTCTTTGTAAGTCTAGTACTTATTCTATCAGCCTCTTTTGTTGAACTGCTAAGTTACGGGGACATAAACACACCAGCATCAGTTGTCAAGTGATGTTGAGGGGTGGGTGGGGACAAACACACACACAAACATATACACACACACATTTATATACGATGGGCTTCTTTCAGTTTCTGTCTACCAAATCCACTCACAAGTCTTTGGTCAGCCTGAGGCTATAGTAGAAGACAGTTGCCCAAGGTGCCATGCAGTGGGACTGAACCCAGAACCATGTGGTTCAGAAGCAAGCTTTTTACCACACAGCCATTCCGAAAATGAATTTAAAAGAATATATTATCTTGGCAAGTACCATATTTTCTCTCAAATCTGTATCAGATGCTAACCACAATGGTCTGCATGTAGTACTTGAGTTCACCATGAGTTGTAAAGCGCTGGTAACTTCTCCCATTGGGTAATTCTGTGTGTCTTGTTCAGGATTGCATAGGTTCTGTAGAGTAATTAATAACATTGGTAACATTATTAAAATCTCCATTCTCCTTATCAATATTAATATTAGCTGTGTGGTAAGAAGCTTACTTCCCAGACACATGGTTTCAGGTTCAGTTCCACTGCTTGGCTCCTTGGACAAGTGTCTTCTAGCATCGGGCTAACCAAATCCTTGAGAGTGGGTTCGGTAGATGGAAACTGAAAGAAGCCTGTCGTGTGTATGTGTGTGTATATATATATATATATATATATATATATATATATATATAAATATATGTGTGTGTGTGTGTGTATTTGTGTCTGTGTTGTCCCCATACCATCATTTGACAACCGATGTTGGTGTGTTTATGTCCCTGTAACATAATGGTTTGGCAAAAGAGACTGATAGAATAAGTACTAAGCTTATAAAGAATAAGTCCTGGGGTCAATTTACTTGACTAAAGGTAGTGCTGCAGTCAGATGACTGAAACGAGCAAAAGAGTATATATATAAATGGGTCCTGTGCTGGTGGCACGTCAAAACACCATTCAAGCGTGGTTGTAGCCAGTACCACCGGACTAGCTCCTGTGCAGGTGGCACGTAAAAAGCACCATTTGAGCATGGTCAATACCAGTACCGCCTGACTGGCCCTTATGCCAGTGGCATATAAAGGCACCAACTACACTCTAAGAGTGGTTGGCATTAGGAAAGGCGCCCAGCTGTAGAAACTTTGCCAGATCAGATTGGAGCCTGGTACTGCCTTCTGGCTTGGCAGCCCTGTCAAACCATCCAACCCATGCCAGCATGGAAAGCAGACGTTAAATGACGACGATGATGAGAGGTGATGCCGGTATGATTGGGCGACTGCTGGTCTTCCATAAACAACCTTGCCTGGACTTGTGCCTGGGAAGGTAACTCTCTAGGTGCAATCCCATGGTCTGTGTCATGACCAAAGGGGGTCTCAGAATTCTTAAGCAATATTTTTGACAGTGACTTCAGAGTTTCGGCAAGTTAACCCATCATTGGACTGCAATCTGACAATGGCATAACTGATTTAAACTTCATAGTCACTCTCAATAATACTCTTAAGTGTCTAAGAATAATAATGTTGCCTTTGATGTCTTTTCCTTATCTTCCCAACTTACAGGAACATGAATATAGGAGAAGTTGTCCAGAAGATTGGACAGGGTCTATGGGTTAACGAGGAATTAAATCTCAAATTAGAAATCAGTTCTTATGTTTTGGATGTTCCTGACATAATAAAACCTTTACCTTGAATGTAGAGCTGCTCCACCTAACTCCTCAGCAGAGACAATTTCTCCAAGGGCTGCCTTCACTAAAGGAGGACCTCCAAGGAAAATAGCACCGATTCTCTTAACAATGACCACCTCGTTGGACATAGTTGGCATGTATGCACCACCCGCAGTACAATGACCAAGCACAACTGAAATCTGAAAGTAGTGGAAAAGAACAAATGACAAATTAAAAAAGTGACATCCCCATCGCCACCACCATCTTCTATTCAGTAATTTTCAATCAAGTGTGGCTGTGTGGTAAGAAGTTGGCTTTGCAACCTCATGGTTTCTGATTCACTCCCACTGCATGGTACCTTGGGCAAGTGTCTTCTACAACAGCCCTGGATCAACAAATTCCTTGTAAGAGGATTTGGTAGTTGGAAACTGAAGGAAGCCTGTTGTGTGTGTGTGTGTGTGATGCTGTCTCTTTGCCTTGTATTGTGTCATCAACATCATTATCATTTAACAACTGTTTTCTATCCTGGCATGGGTTGGCTGGTTTGACAGGTTTCTATGGCTGGATGCCAACCACTTTACAGAGTGTACTGGGCACTTTTTATATGGCACCAAAACCATAATTTTTTTGATGTGCAATAACTGTAACCAAGTGTCACTGTCATGCATACAATGTCCTTCTCTTCCAATCTTCGGGGTAAGCATGTCTGGTCATGAGGAAATGTTACCTTACAATTATCATACAATGTCAAGACAAGGAGCCACAAAAATATACACAAACATATGAATGTGCATGTGTGTGCATGCAACAGGTTTCTTTTAATTTTTGCCTGCCAAATCTGTTCAAAAGGCTTTGATCTGCTTAAAGCTATAGTAGACACTTACCTAAGGTGCCACAGTGGGACTGAGCATCTTTTAGCATGCAGCATTACCTTCTAACTGCTCTTATTATAATTTCATATGTATATTTATAAAATTAATTACTTTATATTTTCATCATAATTGATTTTTACATGCTGGCTGCCAGATAAAATCCTGTATAGATTTTATTCTTAATTTTAATTAATAAATATAAATTCACATATGCATATATATATATATATACATACATACATACACAAACGACAGGCTTCTTTCAGTTTTCATCTACCAGATCCACTCTCAAGGTTTTTGGTCGGCTCAAGGCTATAGCAGAAGACACTTGCCCAAGGTGTCATGCAGTGGGACTGAACCTGGAACCATGTGGTTGGTAAGCAAGCTACTTACCACATAGTCACTCTGGCACCTATGTATAAATGTCTATAATTATGTACTTTGCGTTACGTTATGTTGAAGATCGTAGAATGTAATACATCACTAAACCTGAACATGATCGATATATGACTAAACTTTTTCAGGAAATCTTAATAGTTAATATCTCTTTCTCACAAGGATAAAAATATGAATCTGCTAGATTCAATCTTTCCGCTTTATTGTTTCTGAAGTTCATTGAATTCAATTTATACTTTCTGACCTGAAGTGTACAATGGTATATATAATTAGATTTAATTAATTTAATCTAATTCAATTCAATCATAAATCTGCATTATTTCTATATCTCTGTAAATAACGATCGTCTGCATGAATTAAAATTCTCTTATATATTTTAACAACTGGGCTTCTCCATTCTTAACTAAACTGATGAGTTTTATGGGACTTCTTTCTATAAATTCACCACACATCATATACAAGTATTACCTTCGTATCTTCACAAGCTTACACCTGTAAACTACCAGCAAAATATGAAGGATCAACATTAGAAATCTTTTTTGGAAACCTCCAGATTAAAGGATGAATCTACATTTAACCTTTTTATACCTATATATATATATATATTGTTGGCAATTTTCTTTCTGTCTTCCCTTCCTTGGGCCTTTCCTTTTTCTATGTTTCTGACGAAGAGCTCCGCTCGAAACATTAAATCCTCCTCCTCTCTTTCCTTTCCTGAGCATCCAATAACATTATACTTGTTCCACGTCCTCGCGTTGTTGTGTTTTCTCTTTGTTCATGTTTGGATTTACTATATATATATATATATATAATATGTATTATTTACCTGAGGTATACTCTGTGATGCCATGTTGGCAATATTATAAAAGACTCGACCGCCTTGTTCTTTATCAGGGAATATTTCAGACTGAAAAATGTTCCAAGTAGAAAAGAGAAAAACAAGAATAGAATTGAACATCTAATACAATAATGAGCATAGGGTTTTTATATATTCGTATATATGTGTATATATATTTGTCCAAAATCACACAGGAGTGAATGATGAAGGGAGAGGAGATAAATAGTAATTCAGTGAAGAAACAGTGAGAGTAATAGCCATGACTGAGAGGAATTTAGAGAATGTAATAGCAATGAGAGAGAGGAAGTGGCAAAGCGAGCATTGTGTATCTTCTACTATAATAATCTACTGTAATAATACTCTTGTGTATTTCTCTGTCACAACATATGAATGAGAAAGGAAGGGGTGATCCACCGATGGAAATGGGATGGTGAAAAGTCAATGGTGGAACAAAAATCAAACAGCGCTTCAACTTTGTGTGTGTGTGTGTGTAAAAGGAAGGAATGTGAATGTTTGTGTATGTTTGTGTAAAATATATTTGAGTGAGTGTATATGTGTTTGTGTATGTTTATTTAGGAAGATACATAGAAAATATAATTAGACACATGCGCATATATTTCTGTTTCTCTTGTTTACTCTTGTGGGTTCAAGAGACAGAAACAGGCAGAAACAAGGAAAATGCCACTTGTATTTGAACACTATGCAAATATTCTTTTAAAAAACTTTTCTTTTAATTTTTCCAAAATTTGTTTTCCATACTTACAATGACTGAAACTGGTACTGAAATGTTTTTTATAAAATTATTTTAGCATTTTCTACCTTGACTTTTTTTTTCTATATATATCAACTCGTGTGTTCCTTTTCAACCTTATACATACATATGTATATATATATATATATATATATATATATAAACAGACACACTTAGAAAGGAAGGAAGCAGGCAGTGACAAAGTATAGAAAACCGCGTTAGCTACAGACTGTGCTACTCATGCATATAAATACACACACACACACACACTCCAAGTTAAAGCGCTGTTTGATATTTTTTTTTCACCTTTCTGTACCCTTTTTATATATAAACTACTTCAATTATCTGTTTTTGACAGCACGGAATCAGCTAGTTAAAAATAGAAACAAACATAATAATGACAAATAAGAAAAAAAAACCCCAAACAAACTGCATTCAAACAATTCGATTATTATTTAAACAATATCACAGTATTGACCAGTGGTCAATGACTGGACCATCAGATGCTGTAATATACCTCTGATCACGATGCGCTTCCAATTCTGTCTTGATTGCACCGTTCTTTTCCATCTTGACCCAAATTGCTTAATTAAATTGTCTTCCCATCATTTAAGTTCATCGGATTTTAGAAGTTATTCG
This sequence comes from Octopus sinensis, assembly GCF_006345805.1. Taxonomy (NCBI): domain Eukaryota; kingdom Metazoa; phylum Mollusca; class Cephalopoda; order Octopoda; family Octopodidae; genus Octopus; species Octopus sinensis. The sequence goes on from NC_043006.1 coordinate 38,453,069, forward strand.
GCCACTCACCTGCAGTGGTAGAAAAGCACCGCCAGAATCAACCAGATAGATGCAAGGGAGACGATTCTGCAAGGCAATTTCCTGCAGTCTCAGCTGTTTCTTCACGCTTATAGGGAATATGCTGCCGCCTTTGACTGTGGCATCGTTGGCCAACACTAAACATTCAATGCCATGGACACGACCAATGCCTGAAATTAAAGACGATCCACTTTATCATCATCATCGTTATCATCATTACCACCACCACCACCATCATCATCGCTGTCGTCGTCGAAGTTTAGTGTAACAACAGAGGGGAGAAAAGAAGTCATGAGGGCTGTGAGATGTGTTTTTTTTTTTAATAAATAGGTTTCTCCAATAGAAAAATAAACATTCAAGCTTTGCCTATTCTATTGTTATTTGTTCAAATGTATCTAAGAATACATTATCCAGTGTGTTCTTTCTTTCTGTGGTGGTAATGTGAGCTTTAAAGGAGATCTAGGTTGTTATTTCTAGCAGGTCCAACAACCAGAGGGGTTCACCGCTAGGTAGGTGAGTTGAAGACACCACCGAAATAGAAATGGCATGTATTAAACTAAATACAATAAAATAACAAAATCTTAAGGAAAAAACAAAAAGAAAACATCCTCAGTGAAGTGATTTAAAAATTTTTTTTATATTTCATAATTTATCACAATCCCACTGCGTGGGACCTTGGGCAAGTGTCGTCTACTATAGCCCCGGGCTGACCAAAGCCTTGTGAGTGGATTTGGTAGACGGAAACTGAAAGAAGCCCGTCGTATATATATATATATATATATATATATATATATATATATATATATGTGTGTGTGTGTGTGTGTGTGTGTGTGTGTGTGTGTGTGTGTGTGTGTGTGTGCGTGTCTGTGTTTGTCCCCTACCATCGCTTGACAACCGATATTGGTGTATTTACGTCCTCGTAACTTAGCAGTTCGGCAATAGAGACTGATAGAATAAGTACTAGGCTTACAAAGAATAAGTCCTGAGGACGATTTGTTTGACTAAAAAGGTGGTGCCCCAGTATGGCTGCAGTGAAATGACTGAAACAAATAATACCAAGCAAGTCATAGCAGTGTGGTAAAGAAGTTCGCTTTGTAACCACATGGTTCTGGGTTCAGTCCCACTGCATGGCATCTTCTGTTATAACCATGCACTGACCAATATCTGGTGAGTGAATTTGACACACGAAAATTGCAGAAAGGCATCCAGCCATAGGAACCATGACAAAACAGACAATTAGTCTGGTACAGTTCTCTCTCTGGCTTGCCAGCACCCATCAAATCGTCCAACAAATGCCAGTATAGAATACAGACGTTAAATGATGATGATGATGATGACAACACAAGATTGAACAAATGACAAAGAAAGAGGAAATCATGCAATGAACTTCATAACTTTACAGCTGTTTCTATTATAAGGTGCATTGCACTCAGAGCTAAATGTTAGTGCATTACCTTAGAGCAGAAACAGCTGTAAGCTTTATTTATATTATTTGCATTTGACGGATATTTGTCCTCATCTTGTTTGTTGTTAATACAAAGTTTCGGCTAATATACCCTTCATCAGGTGTCTTGGGGGAAATTTCGGATCTGGGTTCTCATTCCTAAGGTATTTTTTGATATTATTATTATAATTATTATTATTGAGTGAGAGAGCAGTGCATGCCATCAAAGTGACACTGGGGTAAAATATACGAAGCCCAGTATACCCATCATGACTACCCGTCTGATAAGGGTACACTAGGCACATGCATCACAACCATATGTGCGCGACATGGTGATCTCATATCAAGATAAACAGTGCATGACCTTGCAGGTGGGGCCCAGTTAGAATTTTCCTCTGGTCGAGCAACCCATTCCTCTCAAAAAGTCCTTGAATAAGGGTTGTTTAAGGATGTTGAACGAAACACCTATGTTTCCAGAGGTGAATTATTAAAACCCCAAAGAATCCCTCTCAACACATGGCTATGATGCTCCCTCACTACTTCTGCTCATGATCAAAGATGCATATATCGTCAGCCACTAAGGGACATGCTCGACTGGTTAATGTCATACAACTGACAAGCAAATCTGTGGTATTGAGCAGAATATTTGCTGTAGCCCATCTTTTATACCGAGACAAAACAATGTACATGATAACGCTTCCAATCAGTTAAGATCAGAAGCCACGAGAGCCCTGCCTGGTACTGCATCAGGGCATTTACTATTATTATTATTAAGATTGCTGTCTGGAATCGAACTCGGAATCTTGGGGTTAGTAGCCCGTGCTCTTAACCACTACACCATATGCCTGTGGGCATAGTGGTTAAGAGCGCGGGCTACTAACCCCAAGATTCCGAGTTCGATTCCAGGCAGTGACCTAAATAATAATAATATCGAAAAATAGCTTAGGAATGAGAACTCAGGTTCGAAATATCTCCAAGACACCTGATGAAGGCTGAAGGATATATCAGCCGAAAAAGGTGTATTAACAACAAACAAGATGAGGACAAATATCCGTCAAATGTAAATAATGTACATAATTCCTCATCTCTTAAATATAGAACTGTACCAGCTAATGGAGTTAATTTCATAATTTCTTGTCCCTCTGTCATTTATTTAATTTCTTATTCCTGCTCTGTACAAAACAGACGCTTTGTTCCGAAGCATTTGTGTATTGAGTTTTAACACCAAGTTATTAGTATCGCTATAACTAAACGAAATATTAGAATACATACAAATGAGGTGTGGGAGTGTGGTAAGAAGCTTCCTTCCCAACCACATGGTTCTGGGTTCAGTCCCACTGCGTGGCCCCTTGGGCAAATGTCTTCTATAGCCTCGGGCCAATTAAAACCTTGTAGACGGAAACTGAAAGAAGCCTGTCGTTATATTCATGTATATATTTATGTGTGTGTGTCTGTGTTTGTCCCCACGACGCCGTCGTTTGACGACCGATGTTAGTGTGTATACAAGCTTACAAAGAATAAGTCCTTGGATAAATTTGTTTGGCTAAAATGCATTACTCCAGCATGGCCGCAGTCAAATGCTTGAAAGAAATAAAAGAATATATACACACACACACGCGCGCGGCATATGTTCTGCACGCAAACCGGGTCAGACCAATCCAATTATCTCCCTTACACGCTGTACAGGAAATCGGTCAATAACCGATGAAGTTTACGAAAGCGATGACATAATAATTATAAATTGCTTTGAAGAATTAAAAGTACTCGTGTGTACTTTCTTCGTTTTTGTTTGAAATTAATACTTATAACATTAAATGTTACGTCAAGCTGAAAGTCTAAGCTGTTACTTTTTACAAAGAATGAAATTATAATATTGATTTCAAATTTTGGCACAAGGCCAGCAATTTCGTGGGAGGCGACAAGTCGATTACATCGCCCCAAGTGCTCAACTGGCATTTATTTTATCGACCCCGAAGGGATGAAAGACAAAGTCGACCTCGTTGGAATTTGAACTCAAAACGTGAAAGCGGACAAAACGCTACCTAACATATTGCACAACGTGGTAAAGATTCTGCTAGCTTGCAACCTTAAATGAAATTATTAATATCAGAGTTGTACCTGCATAGCAAGTGAATTTATCGAACCGTTCGTTTGAATTGTTATTTGTAATGGGTCGAATTACCACGAAAATACGCGTGACCTAGTCATTAGGGTGTTGCACACACCATCGGAAGATTGGGGTTTCGATTCTCAGACCGGGCGGTGCGTTGTATTCTAGATCCAAACGCTTCATGTTGCTTCAATCCACCCACTCAGCTGCAGTTTGAATGTAGTGATTTTGGTCACTTATACGTCATGGAAAGCTGGTAACCGGCCCGACTAGTCCTTAGGACACGAAACTGTAATGTGCCCAAATTTAAGAAGTTACCACATTGGCGCTGCCGATGACAGTGCCCAGCCGAAGTCTATATCTCACTAGTAATCCCGGTCCATCATTTTGATAATGGATCCAAACGTGTTGATAAATGGTAGCATGATTTTAGCTGGTGTATCTATTTAACAGCCTCTTAAAAAATGAAACAATTATATTGTAAAAGAATCATTGTAGCCATTTAAAACAAACATCGTTTATTGTTAAAACTGAGACAACAAAATTATAATATTAAGCCAGTTGTCTTGTGTGGGACAGAAACTTGGATAATGGACAGAGCAATAATCGAAATATTTATAATTGTAGGTCTTTTCAGTGAGCGTTGACCAGACGAAACAGACCAAGCAAACAAACAGGCCTCTATGTAGCTGATCGACCTGCTAAAAATAGCAAGCATAACCTATCATCTTGAAGTACAAATGAGAAATAATTACATATGACAGGATGGACATAACCAGAACGCCCTTTTTAAAAAATTGCCAATTGTTTCAAAAGCCATGTCTTAGGTTAGATTTCCGACGGTCAATAACTGGAACACTACCTGACAGTCTGTACGACCTGGAACAAATACATAGAGGGTATTTTTGTCAGCTAACACCATTTTTTTCCTAATTTCCTCGCCAATATTTACATTTTTCCGTGAACATTACATCCATACCATACATGTACAAATGGTGTGTATATATTGGTATGTATGTGCATATGTAGGAGTGTGCATGTGCAGGTTTGTACTGCAGTTTCCGACTACCAAATTCTATTTACAAAGCAATTATGGTACTTGTTGAAGGTGCTGCACTGCAGGGTCGTAATTGCTGAGTGAACTTGCTGATCGAAAGCAATAATGCATGTGACCGTAAGTCTATTTGACAAAGACTAACATAGAGCTTAAATAGCAATAACATGCATCAAGCAAGTCAACGAGGGAACCTCCTCGCTGTTGCTTGATGTGCTAGAAATAGCAGTCAAATCTCGCTTAGATCTCATTCTACCCTTTTAAATAGAATGGACACTGGACACTGATGCGTGTAATTCTCGACATAATAACATCTGGAAAAAATCATTACAATGGTGTTCATGTAGTTATTCCAAAACACCGATCGTTGATCACATGTCTGCTTAACCAGAATTGACCTACACAGAGTAACAAAGATGACACACGTCCTTGCACATTTACAAAATATAAAACAAAAAGAAGAAATTCGGTTTATTTCACCTGATAAAATTCCAGCTTGGGGTATACTTCCATATTCCATTCCCATCCCAGCTATCTGCAATAATTCAAAGAAGGAGGAATCGTCATCGAGGACTTGTTTAACTCTTTCTCTGGCCAAAAGTTTCCTGTGAAATTTGGTGTGTCTCTCGACAGAGCGGCTTCCACCTCCAGCCAGAGACTCGTTGAGCAAATGTTTATATTCGCTGGCCAAACGTTCTGCTTGTTTTCGGTTCTTCTGGAAGACATCCTGGCTACGATCTATAGTAACGTTTTGAAGGCGTGGAAATACTCGGGACTTTGATCCTCTGCTCGTTACATCGGCATCTGGCTGTTGGCATGTTATATTATTTTTAAAACTAGAGGTAGTGTTAACCGATCGTTTAGAAAGTAAATGCTGGCGACTGACAGATAGAAATTCGTGATTCGTTTGAAATTGTAAAATGCATCGATTGATTTGATGGTGTTTTAAAAATGAGAACGACGGAAAAGCTTTCATAATACTTAATTATTATCCAAATGGTTTATGAATGGTTTTCTGCTTGAAAAGGGAGATAAATCTAATGAATTCTTTTTGTAAGTCTACAGATAAAACCTGACTGCAGTCTTAATTGGCGAAATAAATAAATAAATAAATAAACAGCAACAGTTGTTTCTGTAAAGGTGACAAGGCTCTAGATTTGGGTCAGGGAGGGCATTAGTCAATTGTATTTACCCTGGTACTTCTACTTTATGTTTTTGACCCCAAAAGAATGAAAGGCGAAGTGGCATACCTACACAAAAGTGCATCCGCCTCACGACTTTGTTTCCTCATGCCTTTCAGAAAAATCAATATTTCTATTATGATTATATGATTGCAAATTACGATTATATAAGAACCTAAGGGAACATTTGTTTCCGTTTTTCCGAGGGTTGGTGAGAAGTTTCAGAAAATTCACACAAATCGGCTTTATTTCCTCATAAGTATTTTCTAATGAAATTTTCTCCAAATACGCTTTCAGATGTCTAAATTACAATTATATCAAAATTTAATTTGAAATTGGTGGATTCATACACATACATACTGACACGCACCACGATTTTTTTTGCAATTTCAGTTTTTTTTTTTGTAGATATACGTGATGTTGTGTGAGCTCACCGATTTCTATTTTTTATATTAAATTCCATTATAATCGCAATCTACACACTCTGAAAAATATTTTTTGCAAATTTCATAAAAATTCATGAATTTTTCTGGAAGTTATGAAGAAACAAAAGTAACTTGTGTAAATTTTCAGAAATTCCTCACCCCACGCTCGGAAAACATTTTTCATCTCAAATTCTGATATAATTGGATTGTACACCATCTGAAGCATATTTGTAGAAAATTTTATTTAAAAAATCTTTTTCTGGAAATTATGAGGAAACAAAGTCAGTCGCGGGGGAGGGACACATTTGTGTAGGTATGCTGATGAAGTTGACCTTGGGCGGACTTGAACTTTGAATGTAGAGAGTGGAAAGAAATTTTGCCTGGATATAACATCATCAATGCTACTAAACATAAAAAAGAAAATCAGTGATGGCTTATAAACATTTCTACTGTAGATACATGGCAATTTTTATTTTTTTTCATTAGAGAACTGACTGTGAAGTAACACACTTTAAAATGGAAGAATGAGAGCTTCACATTTCGCACAGGAACACACACATACACTTTCTCTCTCTCTTTTTTTTATGTTAAAAGATGCATGTATGTGGTTTTACTCAACGTTCATTATTCCAAATTGATGAATGTGTATGTATGTATCTTATTCATCATTTTACATCAGATTTTCATGGCCTGAATTCCGATTTGGAATAACTGCTCACCTAGATAATTTAGAGGGCCCTGTCCTGCTCATATGTTCCATTTTTCATATGGTTTCTTAGTTAGATGCCCTTCGTAACACCAGCTTCTTTACAAGTTGTACAGGGTGCACTCTGTAAATAGATCCAACAGTAGAGGTTGCCAGGTTTTTGACAATATTAAAAACAACGCAAGAGCGGCTGTGTGGTTAATAGCTTGCTTACCAACCACATGGTTCTGGGTTCAGTCCCACTGTGTGACACCTTCGGCAAGTGTCTTCTACTATAGCCTCGGGCTGACCAAAACCTTGTGAGTAGATTTGGTAGATGGAAACTGAAAGAAGCCTGTCATATGTATATATCTATATATATGTGTATGTGTGTTTTTGTATGTCCGTGTTTGTCCCCCCCAACATCACTTGACAACCGATGCTGGTGTGTTTACATCCCTGTAACTTAGCGGTAACTAGGCTTACAAAGAATAAGTCCTGGGGTCAATGTGCTTGACTAAAGGCGGTGCTTCAGCATGGCCATAGTCAAATGACAGAAACAAGTAAAAGAGTAACCATCTTGATTCCATGGCTCTTGGCTGGTTGAACCACGTACCCTACAAAGTGTAGTGGGAGCATTCTGTTGTGACATCAGCATGGCGAGGTTGCCTTGTTCATTGCAAGATGAAAAGAAGGAACCCTTAATATGCTGCGCTGTTTCCATTCATTCAATGCAGTTTGACGAAGAGGGTAGACTGAGGAGCAGGTGGTGACAGAAGATGAACAAGTGGGTGAAGGCAAATATATGACAGAGGAAATAGACTGGAAGGTAAGAGGGTGGCAGAAAAGAGGGTAATGAAAGAGAAGCAGTAATAGTGAGTAATAGTCAGTAATAGTGAGAGAGTGATTTATGTCAGTAATGTGTAACCTGAGGGAGTGAGTAATGGCTAGCAGTACAGAAGGGTGATGTTTGGTGGTAAAAGAAAGTAGGTGATGGGTAGTTGTAGGGATAGTCAGTGTTAATGGAGAGTGATCGATGTTGATAAGTGACCTGGTGGAGAGGAAGGGAGATAAGCCATTACCTAAGTGGTAGATGTTTTAGTAAAGCCATTGTTGATTTGACATTAGCCATTTTATGTTTCTCTCTGTCCCTCTGTGAACAACAAGTTATGTTTGTATCAGGCACATACCCTCAGTAATTACTCAGGGTAGGCAGCTGGTGACATTTATGTAGTGAAATACAGGCAAGCGACTGAGTTGAAGGCAGATTTACTTCTGCTTTATAGGATGTAAAGAAAATGCTATTGCAGGAGTGTATGCAACGTATGTACTACAGCAGTATTATGTGTAGCTTAAATACTGAGATTGAAAGGCAGGGGCGAATTATGCCTACCTAATCTACAAAAAAATGAAATAGTTTGTATTTTATGCCAAGTAATCAGAGTAACCTTCATAATTTTATTGAATTAGATGCATAAAAAGAAAATGTTGCTATCAATCTATTTTATTCAAGGTAGGCACTGCCTACCTTGCCTACTTAGGCGGCACGTCCCTGGTGTGTATGTATGTGTAATATCTCTGTCCACATACACATTGGAACTCCATCAGTTACAATGACAGGGATTTCGGCTGATCTGATCAATGGAACAGCTTATAAAATTGTGCAAGTGGCTGGGTACTCCACAGACATATGTACCTTAACATAGTTCTCTGGGAGAATCAGTGTGACAAGGCTGGGCCCCCGTTTGTAATTACAGGTTCTACTCATTTCTGCCAGCTGAGTGGACTGGAGCAAAGTGAAATAAAGTGTCTTGCTCAAGAATACCCATTCCACTCTGTATCACTCTGTTGGTTACGAAAACGAGGGTTCCAGCTGATCTGATCAATGGAACAGCCTGCTCATGAAATTAACGTGCAAGTGGCTGAGCATTCCACAGACATGTATACACTTAACGTAGTTCTTGGGGAGATTCAGTGTGACAAGGCTGGGCCTTTGAAATACAGGTACAACAGAAACAGGAAGAAAGAGTGAGAGAAAGTTGTGATGAAAGGGCACAGCAGGGTTCACCACCACACCCTGCTGGAGCCTCATGGAGCTTTAGGTGTTTTTGCTCAATAAACACTTACAATGCCTGGTCTGGGAACTGAAACCATGATCCTATGACTGCGAGACTGCTGCCCTATCCACTGGGCCATTGCGCCTCCACAACCCATTCCACTAAGCAACACACATATACACATGCACACACACACACACACACACACACACACACACACACACACACACACACACACACACACATACATGCAAATCTGCAGGCATGGTTCCAGGAATTTTTCAAAGGGAGTGCACAAGGTCAGAAGGGAATCCAATTCCAGGAGAAAAGGGCATAATATTATTTAGACGGGAGCACATCTTTTCTTGAGGAAGGCACATTTCCCTCAGCATTCCTAATTCTGTGGGTCTGCCTCTGCATTTGCATATTCTTGCCTCCAGCGCCAGTGTTCTGTCACAAAAAGAGGCTGAATATCCTGTCAGCTGTATCAAATCAGCGTCCAGGCCACTGAGCCCTACCTTTTCATTGTGTTACCTAAAAGTGATAGCATGGTTCTTTGTCATGCAGGCTTCGTGAAAAGAAAGAGAGAAGTAGTGATTCAAATAATGGTTGGCAAGGATTGAATGTGGACAGATGCGATGATATTCCTCATTACATGGGTAGCATTGTACAATAAAGAGGGGAGTTTGAGGTTTGGAGAGAAGGCAGTGTCTGAGTGAGTGTTGGAGAGATGGGAGAGTGTTTGAGAGTTTGCGTGAAGGTTGGAGAGATGGGAGTGTTTGAGAGATAGTCCCATATAGAAGTAAAAATGGAGACTGCAGAAGAATATTCTGGGAGGGAGATGCAAATGGAGGAATGCTACAAATCCCAGTTTCCATCACAACCAATGAGAATAAGTATTTATCTGTCTCAGTCATTAGGCTGTGGCCATACTGGAACTTTGCCTTTGAAAGATCAGATTGAACAAATTCGTCCTACAATATGCTTTAAGTCTAGTACTTATTCTATTAGCCAATTTTCTTGAACTGCTAAGTTATGGAGATGTAAACAAACCAACACAAGCACACATATGCAGCAGGTTTCCATACAGTTTCCATTGACCAAATTCTTTTGCAAGTCATTGGTCAGCCACAGGGTTGTAATGTCTCATGTTGACATAAAACTACAAATATATAGGGAAGGTAGTTATTTGTATCATCGTCAGTGCCTGACAAATATTCACTTTATAAATCCCTAATGGACACAAAGCAAAAGCCAACCCCACTGGAATTTATACTTGGTGCTTACAGAAATAAAAACACAGTGGTGAGGTAGCAGAAACGTTAGCACGCCGGGCGAAATGCTTTGCTGTATTTCATCTGCTGCTACGTTCTGAGTTCAAATTCCATCGAGGCCGACTTTGCCTTTCATCCTTTCGGGATTGATTAAATAAATACCAGTTATGCACTGAGGTCGATATAATTAACTTAATCCATTTGTCTGTTCTTGTTTGTTCCCTCTGTGAGTAGCCCTTTGTGGGTAATAAAGAAATAAGAAATAAAAGCATAGTGGAGAGGTAGAACATGAAACACAAGTTCAAGAGAAGGAGGGAGAGTGAATAGAGGTAGAAGAGATGATCCAGAACCTCTCTATTCCTCTTCTCTAAGCCACTTACTCCACCCCCATCCCTGCCTTTTACTCTCTTTCTCCCTCTGTGAACTGCTTTTGCCAATTTCTTCTTACTGGTTGCATACCCATAACCTTTGCACATTCCATCTGCTAATTATCAGCTTTACGATCATGACATAATTCTGAGCTTCCAGAAACAGTTGTCGAGATAAAAGTATCTGCATTCTCTCTTGAGCATTCTGTAACTTTTATGTTTCATGTAAATATATTTGCATTGTCTTCTGTTTTTGCAGTGACTTTCCTTGCTTGATATATGGCTGAAATTTGGTGATTTTAATTGGATCCCATGGGTAAAAAGGTACATTTTTTTATATTATTTAAATTTGATGGATATTTGTCCTCATCTTGTTTGTTGTTAACACAATGTTTTGGCTGATATGCTCTCTAGCCTTCATCAGGTGCCCACAGGCATATGGCGTAATGGTTGAAAACACAGGCTACTAACTTCAAGATTCTGAGATCCATTCCAGGCAGTGACCTGAATAATAATAATAATAATAATAATTATAATATGGAAAAGTATCTTAGGAATGAGAACCCAGGTTCGAAATTTCCCAAGACACCTGATCAAGACTGGAGGGTATATCAGCCGAAACGTTGTGTTAACAACAAACAAGATAAGGACAAATATCCATCAATTGTAAATAATGAACATAATTTCTCATCTCTTAAATATAGAACTGTATTATGTAATCAGTACAGAGCCGAGATTAGACTTCAATGGAGAAATATAGAGAAACTCCATCTAAAAAAATTAAAATTAAGAATAAAAAACAAAAAGCCCACAGGCATATGGCATATCCGTCAAATGTAAATAATGTAAATGATGTAAATAGTAGCTTAACATATTCATCTTAACATGTTTATGGAGATTCAGGCAGCAAGCTGGCAGAATTGTTAGTATGCTAGGTAAAGTGCTAAGTGACATTTTGTCCTTCTGCATGCACTGAGATCAAATTCCATTGAGGTCAATTTTGCCTTTCATCTTTTTGGAGGAGTGGCTGTGTGGTAAGTAGCTTGCTTATGAACCATATGGTTGAAGGTTCATTCCCACTGTGTGGCACCTTGGGCAAGTGTCTTCTACTATAGCCTCGGGCCGACCAAAGCCTTGTGAGTGGATTTGGTAGACGGAAACTGAAATAAGCCTGTCGTGTATATGTATATATATGTATGTATGTATGTGTGTGTGTATATGTTTGTGTGTCTGTGTTTGTCTCCCCAGCATTGCTTGACAACCGATGCTGGTGTGTTTAGGTCCCCGTCACTTAGCGGTTTGGCAAGAGAGACCAATAGAATAAGTACTAGGCTTACAAAGAATAAGTCCTGGGGTCGATTGTGCTTGACTAAAGGCAGTGCTCCAGCATGGCCACAGTCAAATGACTGAAACAAGTAAAAGAGTAAAAGAGTCAATTAAAAATAAATGCCAGTTGAGAACAGGGATTCATAAAACTGACTCACTCCCTATTCCTGAAATTGCTGGCCTTGTGCCAAAATTTGAAATCCATATTTTTCAGCAGATTAGGGTGGTGAGCTGGCAGAATTGTTAGCACAATGGGTAAAGTGCTCAACGGCATTTCATCTGTATATCCTGAGTTCAAATTCCATTAAGGCTGACTTTACCTTCCATCTTTTGATGTCACCATTATCATCATTTAATGTCTGTTGTCCATGTTGGCATAGGTTGGACAGTTTGACCAGAGCTGGCAAGCTGAGGAGCTGCACCCAGCTCCAGTCCAATTTGTCATGGTTTCTATGGCTGGATGCCCTTCCTAATGGCAACTACTTTACAGGGTGAGCTGGGGGATTTTACATAGCACCACACAAGCACTTTTACGTGACACTGCACAGGCACTTTTACGTGACACTGCACAGGCACTTTTACGTGACACTGCACAGGCACTTTTACGTGACACTGCACAGGCACTTTTACGTGACACTGCACAGGCACTTTTACGTGACACTGCACAGGCACTTTTACGTGACACTGCACAGGCACTTTTATGTGACACTGCACAGGCACTTTAACGTGACCCTGCACTGGAACTTTTACGTGACGCTGCACAGGCACTTTATGTGACATCGCACAGGTACTTTTACATGACACAGCGCAGGAACTTTTATGTGACACTGTACAGGCACTTTTACGTGACACTGCACAGGCACTTTTACGTGACACTGCACAGGCACTTTTACGTGATATTGCACAGGGACTTTTACGTGACACTGCACAGTCATTTTTAAGTGACACCACACAGGCACTTTTATGTGACACCACGCAGGCACTTTTACGTGATACCGCACAGGCACTTTTACATGACACCACACAGGCACTTTTACGTGACACCGCACAGGCACTTTTACGTGACACCGCGGACACTTTTACGTGACACTGCACAGGCACTTTTAATTGACACCGCACAGGCACTTTTACCTGACACCGCACTGGCACCTTAACGTGACACTGCACAGGCACTTTACATGGCACCACACAAGCACTTTTACACAACATTGCACAGGCACTTTTACGTGACACTTCTACAAGTGCTTTGAACCACCAAAAGAATCGGTCTTAACACTTTGATAAAATAAATGCTAGTTGAGCCCTGGAATCAATGTAACCAACTCACCCCCTTCTACCTGAACTGCTGGCCTTGTGTGAAAATTCAAAACAAACAAGTTTCGGAAGATTCAGATGTAAATACGCTAATCACTGTTGTGTTTGTCACAGGAAGAGAACAACTTCTCTTTCACAACAAACATGTGTTCATAACACACTCAATTCATTAGTACAAGGAATTCTGGAGCATTCAGTGTTTCAACATCATTGTAGATTAAAAAAACAAACAAAAACAAAAGTCTTGTTGACAACTTTTATTTATTTATTACAGTCTTTCATTACATAAAGATTTCATTACATAGAGAGATATTTATTACATGGAGAATGTTATTACACAAAGACTATCATTACATAGTCTTTCATTACATAAATACTTCATTACAGTGTTATTTATTACAAAGTCTTCTTTATATTACAAGGAAAAAAAAAAAAAAACCAGAAGAGACAGCGAGAGAATTTTATGTCATAGTCTTTTTTATTAGTACAAGAACTTCTATTACGTGTAGTTGTTCGTTATTTAGATTCTTTCATGATAAATTCAAGTAACTTAAAAAGAAAAAAAAACCCCAGAAGATTATTACATGAAAAGAAATATGAAAATGGAAACAAATAAAAAAAATATAAATAAAAAATTTTCCTAAATGAGTACACAAGTATGTTTGTCTGCATGTACGTGTTTTGGTGTGTGTATATGCGTATAAGGTTGTGTTTGTAGGTAAAGCAGTGTATATATATATATATGTGTATATATGTGTGTATATATATATGTGTGTATATATATATGTGTGTATATATGTATGTATATATATATATATATATACACACACACACACAAAGGTAATAACGACCATGTATGAATAAATATTTTCATACATATCATGCATGTATATACACATATATAAATATGTATATATTCGTGTGTGTGTGTGTGTGCATGTGTGTGTGCGTATGTATGCATATGTGCATGTGTGTA
>NC_043006.1:38472300-38519800 GCF_006345805.1 Octopus sinensis
GCGACAAACAAGTAAAATGTTAAAACGATGTGTGTGTAAATATCAATCAGTGCTTTCTCTGTAGATTTTAGCTATAGACAGAGTGGTCTCCCTTGACAAGAGAGTAATCTAGGTGTTCAAAGTTACCTCCCTTATTTAACACCCGTAAAATTAATTCTCATTATGTTACGCATGAATACACACACATTCTGTGATATCAATATACATATATGTACACATACTAAACACATATAGCTATTTCCGTGAAGGCTACGTATATATATGTAAATACACACACACACACATACCTGCGTACATATAATCAATTAACCTTTTTGCTTGTTGGAATGTGTTTAATTGAAATCTTGCATGCTGCACAAGGTTCCAGTCTGATTTGGAATGGTTTCTACAGCTGGACGCCTTCGCCAATCACTCCAAGAGTGTAGTGGGGGCTTCATACATGCCACCAGCATGGTGCCAGTTACAAAACCCCTGCACCAGCCATGACTATGGACTTACTTGGCAAGGCAAGGTTCTCTGCAGCACGGTTGGGGTTATATATAAACAATGACAGGGTTCTTTCAGCTTCCATCTACCAAAACCCACTCACAAAGCTTTGGTTGACATGTCACTTATATCATAAGACATTTGCCGAAGGTACCAAACAGAGTGGTTGAACCTGGAACCATTCAGTTGGGAAGCAATCTTTGTCGTACACAGTTATGCCTGAACCCTATATGTCTTTTTTATTTTATTCTTGAATGTAAGAATGCAGCAAAAATCAACCCACAGAAGAGAAGAGTGCTATGCAGGGAAAACCAAGATGTACCATCTCTAACGCCAAATTCCATAACAACTATGCATCTTACATCTATCGTCCCCCAAGTTACCATCGGGACACACAGCTTTGCAATGTCCTCCGAGCTGCTGCCAGGAAAACAGCCACTTATGTGTTTATTGCAGGCGATTTCAATCATCCTGAGATCGATTGGGAGACCTTCCATTGGCCACAGAGTGCAAACGATTTTGTTGAGCTTGTGCTGGACTCAAACTGGTCACAAGTAGTCACCTCTCCAACAAGAGGTGACAACACCTTGGACCTGCTCTTCACCACAACTCCTGAAGCGGTTATCAATTGCACTACGGAGGAACCTCTAGGTGACTCTGATCATGCTATGATCATCGCCAATCTGGCTCTTGCAGGCAACAAAAACCTGAACCATCTCCAATCTGCTTCCTTCGATTGGAAGAGAGCAGATTGGAACCTGTACCACACTGAACTACAGCACCCAAACTGGCGTGAATTCTACAACTCTGGAGATGTGAATACTATACTCCAGAGTATCCTGGACTCAATATGGGCAGCATGTGCAGCATCAGTGCCACGTAAACAAAAAAAGAAGAACCGCCCCAAAAGGGCAATTTGGGAAACTTCAGCGGTCCGACTTGCCAGGAGGGAACGTCGGACTGCTGAACAGGAATACAGGTTGCATAAATCAGACACCAACAGGAAGAAGCGGAATAAATCCTCCAACCATCTCAAGCAAGTAACAAAAAAAGCAGTGCTTGAATTTGAACAGTGCATAGCAGCCAATCCTGACAGTAAGGTTTTCTGGAAATATGTGCACTCAAAGCAGAGACCTCACTCTCCAGTGGGCCCTCTTCGCAACCCTCACACAAACCAGATCACTGACGACCCCAAGGAATGCGCAGAACTCATTGCCGAGTGCTATGCAAACATATTCACTGTTGAAAGTCAAGATGTACCATCTTCACCATCACTAACAGCAAACTTCATAACAACTATGGAATTTACACCTGCAATGCTGCAACGTCACCTTCAAAATAAGCGCAACTATGCCTCCCCTGGTCTCGATGGAGTTACATACCTGCTTCTCAAACGTGGCAGGCACTTCCTTTTACACCAGCTTTCTATTTTCTTCCAGTACTGTCTCAACAATGGTGCTACTCCGGAGCAGTGGAAAACTGCCAGTGTCATTCCTCTGTTCAAAAAGGGCGACCGCACATCACCTGTCAACTATCGCCCAGTCAGTCTCACTAGCTGTATTGCAAAACTGATGGAATCGTGTGTCAGAGAAACACTCTGGAACTTCTGGAGCTCTCACAGTCTCATCCGACCCTCACAATATGGATTTGTCCCTAACTCCAGCTGCAGTGACCAGCTTGTCGAGTTCCTTGAGGACATTACTCAGATTACTGACAGTGGCTCATGGGTGGATGTTGTCTACCTTGACTTTGCTAAGGCTTTCAACTCTATGCCACACAAAAGGCTTATGGTGAAACTCTCTGCAATGGGTGTGGGGGATGACCTTTTTAACTGGTTGAAATCCTTCATCCTCAGCCGAAAGGAGGTTGTCACAGTTCTAGGACAGCACTCTACACCATATGAGATGTCATCGGGTGTACCACAGGGATCTGTCCTTGGTCCCCTCTTGTTTGTGGCATACATTAACGACATAGATGCCAATTTAAAGAATGCCACAGTATTGAAATATGCAGACGACATCAAGCTGTACCTTGAAATCAAGAGGACAGATCCTGATGTCTACAACTCTTTCCTGCAATCAGACCTAGACACAATGCAGCAATGGATCACAGACTGGCAACTGAAACTGGCTGTGGACAAGTGTACCACCATGCATTTTGGGAGAAAAAACCCTGCGTTCACATACTCCTCCACAACACTGATATCAAGAAATCCTCTTGCGAGCGTGACCTAGGCATCACTGTCAGCAGTGATTTGCGTTGGACAAAGCATATCTCTAAGATTGTCAGGAAGGCCGAGGGTGTCTTGGCATCACTCAGCAGGTCTTTTGTTAGCCGCTCTCCAGCCATCTATTTAAAACTGTATACAGCTATGGTACGACCACACTTGGAATTTGCATCATCAGTTTGGAACCCCTATCTTGCACAGAACATTGACCTCCTGGAATCTGTCCAGAGACGTGCAACCAAACGCATACCCTCCATCAGACACCTACCATATTCTGAGCGCCTTGTTTCCCTGGGCATGGATTCACTGAAGCTCCGGCGTCTGGCGACGGACTTGGTAAGCACCCACAAAGTTATCAACCACCTCACCAACAACAACACTGAACACCTTTTTGATCTCCATGTGTCTAACACACGTGGACATGCCTACAAAGTCAGAAAACAATACAGCTCTCATGACTTTCGGAACATTTTTTCACGCTCAGAGTTGCTGAAGCATGGAATAAACTGCCTGCGTCAGTTGTTGACTGCCATGACACTGCATCTTTTAAGGCCCTCATGCTTTCCGAATCCACCGAAACTACACCTGATTATATATACACTTTAGATGAGTTGTAGTGCACCTGAGCACTGTACACAATTATTATTATTATTATTATTATTATTATTTAATACTGTGACATCACCTTAAGAATAAGTGCAACCATTCTCCTGGTCTTGGTGGTGCTACATAATACGCTTGGAGGAAAAGACAACTGGCAGGGGACTTAGGGGTAGACCTCGAAAGAGATGGCTGTATGATATCCATACTATCAATTGGTCATCCTTGAGAATCTAACAAGGAAACAATGGTGGTTGCTTCTGATAGGACCCTATAGAGAAAGTGCCTGAGGACTCTGCTTCCAGAAATTGCAAGGGGAGAAAATGAATGTAGGATTATATATCACAGTGATAGTACTGGTGCCATGTAAAAGTGTTGGTGATGGTGCTGTGTAAAAAAAAAGTACCTGTAAAGTGGTGACATTAGGAAAGGAATGCAGTTGTAAAACCCTTGCCAAAACTGATAATGGAATCTGGTATGATTTCCAGACTTACCAGCTCCTGTCAAGCCATGCGACCCATACCCACATAGAAAACAGATGTTAAGCGATAATGATGATAATGCTGATATACCGGCATATATATATATATATATATATATCACGTCACGTGATCACGTGATATATATATATATATACACACACACACACATTTCAAAATGTGACCGCGTGTGTACCATTGGGGATTTTTTTTTTTCCTCTGTCTTCCCTTCTCTGGATCTTTCCTTCTCCTGTTTCCGACGAAGAGCTCCGCTCAAAACGTTAAACCCTCCTTCTTTCCTGAGCGTCCAATAATACTATATTTGTTCCACGTCCTCACGTTGTTGTTTTTTTGTGCTTTCTTATTTGGATTAACTCTCTCTCTCTCTCTCTCTCTCTCTATATATATATATATATATATATATATAATGTATGAGTCTCGATCTGGTTATTCTGGCTGGCAGCTTGCCTATAATTATTTGATTTCCACATTCCTGATTTTGAAATTCTAACCCTAAATAACTCTTGCCCTTAAGCATTGAGTAGCTTCGAACTTCTTGCCTGTTCCCATGCACACTACATACAAGCATGCATATAAACAAGCACTTCTACATGCATACCCACGTCTCTCTCTCATCATCATTGTTCTAATGACTACTTTCCCACCTGACATGGATCAGACATGACTATATTTCAGTAGTTCTCTACCGCTAGATTTCTTCTTGATGCTAACCTGAGCAGGTTTCCTAACAAAGTAATAATCCATAAGCCTGCTCATTGATGAGAAGTTCAGATATACTCTTAGAGAAAACTGAAAATAAATGACACTGTGATGCTTTTGTCTACAGGACACCAACATGTCAAGACATGCCAAAAACGCCTGGACTGTGCAATAATGGTGTGTTGCAAGCAAATGATAATCACTATGTGAATGAGGAGACCTTTTATTTACAGTTGCTACACAAGTGTGTGAAGGGGAGGGGAAGTATGAACAATCTGACACACATACACGCATGTGCTTCAGTTGTTAGACTGTGGCCATGCTGGGGCAGTGCCTTCAAGAATCTTTTGGTTGAATGAATCGATCTTAGTACTTATTTTTTTAAGGTCTGGTGCCTATTCTATTGGTCTTTTTACTTTACTGAACTGCTAACTTATAGGGACATAAACATACCAACACCAGTTATCAAACAGTGAGGTAGGTGACGCACAAACACATGATGGGCTTCTTTCAGTTTCTGTCTACCGAATCCACTCACAAAGCTTTGGTCAGCCAAAAGCTAAAGTGAAAGACACTTCCCCAAGGTGTCATGCAGTGGGACTGAACCCAGAACCTTATGGTGCGGAAGTACATGAAGCTCCTTATCACACAGCCATGTATTTTCATGTATTTTTTACTATTCTATTTAGAATTAATTTTGACTGGTTGCCTGCTTGATAGCAAGGTTGTGAAGGAAAGCATCATGTTTCGTTCATCATCCTTTAAACCTGAAGAAGGTCACGCAGATCTTTGTATACCAGATATTGGGATCGTTTATAGCGTATGATCTAAGGAATTACATACCCCCACCCCAAGAAACAACTCATTACAGATAGTATTTGGTGAGATGAGCTTTCATACTGAGACAGCTTGCCTTTTCCAGTAGTTCTTTGTTATGTGTAAAAGGTTTGCAACTTATGCTTAATATTAGACAGCTCAAGAATGACGTTGTGTTTAAGAAACTCACTTGTGGTTTCAAGTTGAGCTTCATTCCACAGCACTGTGGGCAAATGTCTTCTAAGTGCTGGGCTTACCAATGTGTTGTGAATGAATTTGGTGGAGAGAATGAATATATCAAAGGCAACACTCTTTTGGGAAGCTCTAATATACAACTGTGGGTCCCCAGTTTACTATGTAGCATGCATGGACCCTACCCCACTCAAATCTTATATGGACCCCCAGGAGTTATATGGATTCCTTGTTGAGAATCAATGCTGTAGAGGGAGGGCTTATGGGAGCTGGGTAATATGATCAAGATGGGGAACAATAAAAACCTAGAATGAGAGGTTGATGGAGACAGTGATGGTCAATACCAAAGGTGGACAGAAATAAGAGCAGCTAACAGGTGACAACAGAAGCAGTCCAGGGGAGAGTGAGTAATGAATGGCAGGGAGTCAAGGGTTTTGGGTGTAAACAGTTCAGTGCAGTCTCTTATACATGGATCTAGAGGCAAAAAAAAATGATGAGGGCCCTGGTGGTAGTGGTAGTGGAAATTCCCTTGTTGCTAGAGAGCATCACATGTGGTGAAGAGATGAGAGATGCCTGAAATGAGTGGGGAAATGATGGGTGGTTGGGGGCACAAGTAGAGTGATGAGGGTGATTTGATATAGACACTTAAAAACACACACACACACAGACTTAAACATTACATTAAATCTTGCAAAAGTCCAAGAAACTCCCTCAATCTGTCTTCAACCCATCAACAGCACAGAAAGAATGCATTTATATTCTTATTTAACTCACACTAAGGCTTTGTAATTTTAAAATTTATTTTAGTTCTTCTTATACTATGCTGTGCATTACACATCCATCCATCCACCCACATGCATACTCTGCTGAGTGGTTGGTGTTAGGAAGGGCATCCTCCAGTTAAAACCTTGCCAAAACAGACACAGAAGTCTGGTGCAGTCTTCTGCATGGTGAGCTCTGATCAAATGGTCCAACCAATGCCAGCATGGAAGGTGGACATTAAACGATGATGATGATACATAAAGAGAAGGGTTATGAATGACCATGGGATTGCACCTAGAATGTTCCCCTCTGAGGGACAACTCCAAGCAAGGTTGTTTAGGGAAGGCCAGCAGCCGTCCATGCATATCAGCCTCCTTTCTCCACGCCGCCAATTTAAAGCAAGGGAAAGGCAAAAGCCGATACAGCTTAGCACCAGTGACATCGCAACTCATTTCTACAGCTGAGTGACCTGGAGCAACGTGAAATAAAGTATCTTGCTCAAGAATACAACACACAGCATGGTCCAGGAATCAAACCCACTACCTCATGAATAAGCCTGACGCTCTAACCACTGAGCCATATGCCTTCATCATACATACATACATACATACATATATGATATGTGTGTGTGTAAGTAAATGCATGAACTTATCTGCTACTGATGTGAGCCAAAATTTCTTCTACCTTATTCGCTTCCTGTTACTATTTGGCATGATTTACACCATTTGAGAGAAAGAATTAAGAAATAATAATAACAGTGTAGCAACTATGAAACTCGTGTCTTAATTTCTAGTTCTTTGACAACATACCAATTCTAACCCAAATAAGTATGGCTTGTTCAGTCTATAGACAAGTTCCTGATCATTAATTTATACGATGCCGTAACTATTACACTGAATAACTATGATAAATGTATAGCTTCTTCCTTACAGAAGAAAAATCATTGCAATCTATTTTATGTACACCAGACAAATGTGACCTGAATAATAATAATAACAATAATAATAATAACAATAATAATAAAAATAACATTGAAAAATATCTTAGGAATGAGATCCCAGGTTCAAAATTCCCCCAAGACACCTAATGAAAGCTGGAAGGTATATCAGCTAAAATGTTGTGTTAACAACAAACAAGATGAGGACAAATATCCATCTAATGTAAATAATGTTAATTAACGAAGTTAGATTATGAAAGGCAACAAATGAATTAGGATAATTCATAGTACTGGATTGTATATTCTGACTATTTCTCTCTCTCACATTCTCAATCTCACTCTGTATCTCTATCTTTCTCCCTAAATCTCTCCCACTTTTCCTCTCCTTCCTTGTCCTACTGGGGTAGCCGAGTATCTCCTCTATAGCAAGACAACTACCTTTGTCCCTTCTGTCATACTCTAACCTCTCGCCTGGCACACATCCTCTTCCCTCTGTTTTCCATTCTTTCTCTCAACTATCAGGTCTTTCTTTTGCGAGTTGGCAACCCTGCTGGTGCCATTGCCACATAGAAAGCACCAATGCACTCTGTGAAGTGGTTGGGCATTAGGAAAGGTATCTAGCTGTAGAAACCAAGCCAAAACAACAGACAATTGGAACCTGATGCAGCTCTTTGGCTTGCCAGCTCTAGTCAAACCTTCCAACCCATACCAGCATGGAGGACAGATGTTAGATGATGATGATGATAATGAGGAGGAGCAGGAAGAGGATATGTGTGCATGTTCTTGTCTGTATTTGTCCTCCCCACCCATTTGACAACCTGTGTTGGTTTGTTTACATCCCTGTAACTTAGCAGTTTGGCAAAAGAGTATAATAGAATATATACCAGACTACTTAAAAAAACCCAAAAAAACAAGAAAAGCCATGATTAAAACTATAACTAAATTAGATATAATCCTGTCTTTTATCAGAAATCCATCTTAGAAATATGTCAAAGAAAGACTATTTTTTCCTTGCAACAATACAAATAAGTCCATATCTTTTCTTAAACAATATATTAATCACAAACCTATTAGAAGCCATCACCTGTCCCTGGTTTCTCATCATTCATTGCTCATCATTCACTACATTCAACTCTGCCCTCGTCTCTTAACATCTGTTAATCTTCCCTCATCTCTTAACACCTGTTATTTTGCCCATGTCTCTTAGCATCTGTTACTCTTCCCTCATCTCTTAACACCTGTTACTCTGCCCTTGTCTTTTAACACCTGTTACTCCGCCTTCGTCTCTTAACATCTGTTACTTTTCCCTCGTCTCTTAACATCTGTTACTCTGCCCTTGTCACTTAACACCTGTTACTCTGCCCCCCACCCGTCTCTTAACATCCGTTACTCTTCCCTCATCTCTTAACATCTGTTACTCTGTCCTCGTCTCTTAACATCTGTTACTCTGCCCCCCCCCCCCATCTCTTAACATCTGTTACTTTGCCCTCACACTCATATGAAACTAACCATCCTCCCCAACCAGCACATCAAGCGTATTCTCTCTTATCCAGGCTATGTCTGCTCTTATAATCGATGGTCACTTGGTCATCAAATCCTTTGTGGTGTTCAACAATCAACGCCAAGATTAGCTGCTGTAGACCACACTATACCAACGTGTATATGCATGCGACCAGGGGTCATCGTGTGAACTTGTATTCCCACTAAAACTCCAAACAGAAATTCTACACCTCAACAGTGAATGTCAACTATAGCTATGATGTCTGTGCTATCCACAGCCAACTGTCAAATATGGTCAGCTTGTGGGGGTGGACTTGTTGGTCACAGCTGGTCTAAATCACCCTGGGTGAATGCTACCACACATACAAGTATGGTACAAGCATTCTCTCTCTTGTCTTCATTTTGTACTCTGAGTCTACTCAGTTACTTCATCACTCCCATCTTTATCTTTTTCCTAGGTACTCACCCTTATGTGGGTAGCCATGTAACTATCTGTAAGACGTCTCTACTTGTCCATCTGACATACTTCAGCCTTTAGGCACCTGGCATGAAAGCCACCCCTCCCTATCAAATATTCCCTCTATACACTTAGTCTGGGAGGTTTTTTTCCATTTTCTGTTCCTTTTTGTCAAGTAACTTATTCAGTGACCTCACTTGTACCAAGGATGCAAACAAAAAAAATAAAATGGTTATTAAGGGCGTCCAACCATACAAAACATGGCAACGGTGACACTGGCACTTGACACAGCCTTGTAACTTGCTGGATCTTGCCAAACCATCCAACCCATGCCAGCATGGAAAAATGAATATTAAATGATGATGATGCTGATGATGATGATGATGTCGATAATGATGATAATGATGACTGCTAATGAAGGATTTTGTTTAGCAATGGATTAACAATATTTCGTAAGATTAAGTAAAAACATTTACTGTTCGCTGCCATACCAAAAAAAAAAAACAAAAGACTTCTTTGTAACAGAGATACCAAAGAGACAAACCAAAGAACTTTACCGATATAGATTTTTTTATCCGTGTTCAATGAACTAAAGGTTCCAGGTGAACTTCCTTCGAAAACAAACTGGTTATCAACCAACAAGTATCCATCTTGTTTATCCCTGCAATGAAAATTGATAGAAATAGTTTAAGACAAAGTAAAAAAAAAAATATACTTCTTTGCTTTTGTTTTATTTTTTCATGTCAATATTCCAATATTTGGCATAACTGAGAGATTTAAAGATAAGCTTCCAGCATCTTTTAATTGTAATTCTAATGGTAAGAGCAATTTATGTCTTTAAAACAACACAAAAATACAATCCACACTCAAGATTCTTTAGATAAATATATATTTTACTAACATACACATACTCCAGCTCACGTGTACACGCATGCACACAACACACAAACAACAATACACACACAAAATTAGAAGAGTTATTTTAAGCTTCAACTTACATCCTACACATGCATGCACTGTCTCTCTCTCTTTCTTACACAAACACACACATCTTTGCAAGGGAAACAAAACTGGTTATCTTTACACACACACAAACACATATATGTATATATGAATGTAGACTTCAGTTATATTTTTAGCTTTCACAATGTTACAAAAAATATATATGTATGTATGTAGGTATGTAGACTTCAATACACACATACACACACTCACATATATGTATATATGTAGACTTCAATTTTTATATTTTTAGCTTTCAGAACATTGCAAAAAAATAAATAATAATAATAATACAGGCGTAGGAGTGGTTGCATGGTAAGTAACTTGCTTACGAACCACATGGTTCCGGATTCAGTCCCACTGCGTGGCACCTTGGGCAAGTGTCTTCTACTATAGCCTTGGGCCGACCAAAGCCTTGTGAGTGGATTTGGTAGACAGAAACTGAAAGAAGCCCATCGTATATATGTATGTATATGTTTGTGTGTTTGACCCCACCCCCAACATCACTTGACAACCAATGCTGGTGTGTTTACATCTCCATAACTTAGCAGTTCGGCAAAAGAGACCGATAGAATAAGTACTAGGCTTACAAAAAATAAGTCCTGGGGTCGATTTGCTCAACTAAAAAGGCAGTGCTCCAGCATGACCACAGTCAAATGACTGAAATAAGTAAAAGAGTAAAAAAAGAGTAAAGAGAGTTCCCTTTGGCACTTTTGCACAGTCTGTAGCTAGCTTTTGGAAGCTGCTTTTTATAAAGAAGCTTTTAAAGAAAATAAATTCCACAGCATAGATTTTAAAGATATCATGTGAGGTCAGGTATGGCAGCATGTGCCACTGCAGCATGTTGCTGCATTCAGTGTTTGTCAGTATTTGCTTGGGTCATCTTGTGCAACCCTCCAAGTAGTGTCCCAGTTGGTTCCCATCTCTGCGAGATACTTCCTCATCTACTGTGACCATGGGGCATGTAACAAAAAAGAAAAACAAATGTAAAGTTACCTTGTTGAGTCATACCAACTTATAAGGACCGGTTTTGCAGTTTGCATGGTGTATATAGACCCCCCTCCCACCTGGATAGGATGCCAGTCTGTTGCAAGATTACTCATTTTTACCAGCTGGGTGGACTGAAGCAATGTGATACAAAGTGTCTTGCTCAATAGCACAACGCGTTGCCCTGTCCAGGAATTGAAATCACAATCTTACAATCATGAGTCCAACATTCTAACCACTAAGTTACATGGTCTCCACGCTGGCATGTGATCAACCAACATGAGCCATTACACAGGATCCAACTTGGAAATTTTCTCACAGACACTTGCACACACAGTGTCACTTGCTCATGCACACACAAACTCTCTCACAGTCACTTGCTCATGCACACACACACCCACACAACCTTACACACACGCACTCGGGTACATACACACATCATCTTTATAGTGAGGCCTTACCTCTGAACTCGGACAAAGTGCCAACTGCCATCAAAGAAGTTTGTTGCATTGTAAGAAATGATGACTTCACCACTGCCAAGATTGTAGCGGAACTGCAGGATGGATTCAACGAAGCCAATGGCTAAGTAGTCACTGAATGCTGACCTCTGTTCTTTACCCACCCAGAAGAGCAGGCCATCTCTCTTTTCTGGTTTCACCCACATCTGAATGTCGATCTTGTTACCACGGGTTCTGAAATAACAGACATAAGACATGAATTGCAGACATGAGGGAATTACATAATAATAATAATAATGGTTTCTGCTGTAGGCACAAAGGCCTGGAATTTGGGGGAAGGGATTAAGTCAATTACATCGACTCCCAGTGCATAACTGGTACTTATTTAATTGACTCCCAAAAGGATGAAAGGCAAAGTTGACCTCACTGGAATTTGAACTCAGAATGAAGTGATGGGTAAACTGCCGCTAAGCATTTCGTCCAGTGCGCTAATGATTCTGCTAGCTTGTCACCTCACTATTAATGATGATGATGATGATTTCAATAGTATTTTTTCAAATTTTGGCACAAGGTCAGCAACTTTTTAGAAGCAGGGCAAGTTAATTGCATCAGCCCCAGTGCTTAACTGGTATCCATTTTATTGTCCCTGAAAAGATGAAAGCGAAGGGCTTGGAACAGACCTCTGGCCACCAGCTCTGGTCAAACTGTCCAATCCATGTCAGCATGGCAAACATGTTAAAATAAGATAATGATGCTAACTATTGCCCAGTGAGCTCCATCGATAATTGACATCTTTTGTCTCTTTAAACCACTTAATTTTAGTCAATGACAGAAGATTTGTGGAAATAACCACGTTCTTCAGATCATTATCAACCCTGGACATTACTGTTCTGAGTCTTAGGATTCACAGGGCTGTTGCAGGGTGTACCTGTTTACAGCTGAGTGGACTGTGACAACATGAAATGAAAACATTGTGAGGTGATTTAGTATATAGAAACTGTGGGAAGAAATATATATATATGTAAGCATGTGTGTGTGTGTGTGTGCATGCAGATATGTTGGTGCCTCCTTGTCTTAATGATGATCTTTCATGTAGCTGAACAAACAATCCCAACCAGACAGTGTTCAAAGTGCAGGTTGTACTATTCATCCTTTCAGTTGTTGGATACAAAAACATGGTTTGCTAGGCCTCCAGTCAGGTGGTTTTCTTGAGTGACCATCTCACCCTTCTACACCAACAATGCAAGGTTACCCATTCATAGCTGAATGAATTGGAACACCCCTTCCCACATGGTAAAGTGGTATGAATCAGCCACTATAAGGTTAGACAGTCAGTCGTTGTAGGAGTTCAGTAGTAGTAGAGTCGTTGTAGGAGTTCAGTAGTAGTAGAGTCGTTGTAGGAGTTCAGTAGTAGTAGAGTCATTGTATGAGTTTCTCAGTTGGAGTAAGTCAGCTATGTGATATATACGGGTTCAAATTACTGTCAAGGTAGACATTTCAAGGTCATTGTCTTGTACAGCTATCAGCGATAGCATGACAGATGAGTCAAAGATAATAAGACACAGAATACTGCCACAACATAACAGTAGCAACAAGAATATCACAATGCCGACAACAACATACAAGTGGACCAGGATCTACATTATAACAGAATGCAACACCCCAACTACTAGGTCATGTGCTTTCACTGTTATTTCTATAGAATCTGGAAAAGATACCAGTATGAGAAGTGACCAGTGTTGATATATTTGCCAGATCAAATGTTTTCAGTTGTGCCATTTCTGTTTTGTTGGCATCACATTTAAAGAAAGCAGAAGACAATGAGACTAATAAATGTAACAACTTGATTGGCAATTATCTTTTTTAGATGATTGCACAGGAGACAACCATCCTTAACAGCCCCTAACTTTTTGTTTCTGAGATCAGGGTTAAAAGAGCTGCAGCAACTGGAGAGACAGAGAAGATTAATTGGTTCTGTAAGAGAATCTAAACTGACATAATGAGGGTCAACTCCACCAGTATTGTGTATTATGTCGCTGGCTCATTAGAGCAATGATTTTCTCTTTATAACAACAACTGCCTTCAAACATCAAAGAAGCTTGCACTTTGTATAGAAATTATTATATCACAAGGAATACATGAAGTGCACAGCAGAAACAGACACTGAAGTATCTGCCTGTCTTTTGCTTAACTGTTACTATGTATAGCTTATCTCTGATCACTGTGTGGCTTATTGATTCGATGCATGTAGATGAGTGAAGATATGCAGCCTGGTGATCTGAAGATCATGGTTTCAATTTCTGGACTGGCTGGCGGATTGTGTTCTCTTGTAAAACACTACATTTCACATTGCTCTGTGATCACTTTGACATTTGACCTTTGGCACACCATGTCCAACTATGTTGCACCTTGGGCAAGTGTCTCATACTATAGCCTGGGGCTGACCAAAGCCTTGTCAATGGATTTGGTTGACAGAAACTGAAAGAAGCCTGCTGTACACACACACATGTACATATATATACATATTTTTTCCTTGTTTCAGTCATTTTACTGCGACCATGCTGGAGCACTGCCTTTAATCAAATAAATCGACCCCAGGACTTATTCTTTATAAGCTTTATGTTTATTCTATCGGTCTCTTTTGCTGAACTGCCAAGTTACGGGGATGTAAACACACACAAATACATACATACATTCATATACACACACACATGCACATACACACAGATATATATATATATATCATGGGCTTCTTTCAGTTTCAGTCTATCAAATCCACTCACAAGGGTTTAGTTGGCTTGAGGCTATAGTATAAGACTTGCCCAAGGTGCCATACAGTGGGACTGAACCTGGAACCTTGTGGTTGGGAAGCAAGCTTTTTACCACATAGCCACGTCTGAGCATATAGATGTGTGTGTATATATATATATATATATATATATATATATATATATACACACACATATATATACACACACACACACATATATATATATATATATATATATATACACACATATATACATATATATATATGTGCATGTGTGTTTGTGTTTGTTTCCTTAAAACCAGTGTTGGTGTGTTTATGCCCTTGTAAAGAGACCAATACAATAAATACCAAGTTAAAAAAAAAAACACTGGGGTTAATTTATTCAATTAAAAAGAATTCTTCAAGGTGGTGCCCAGCATGGCTACAGTCCAGTGACCAAAACAAGTAAAAGATGAAAGGTGCAGATACCAGTTATATGCTAGGGTAATATAATTGAGAATACACTTTGTCAAAATTGGTGGTGGCCTTGTGTCAATGTTTGAAACCAATATTAGTTTTGTTCCACAAGCTTTTATGAGGCTGTTTGGTCTGCTAGAAATTGCAGCAAAATCTTCCTTCGATGATGTCTTATCCACTTAAAAAACATACATGGAATGCATGAGAGAGAGTATGCCTGCACAAAATACTGGATAGTCATGGCTGGAATGGTTCTGATCATAGGTCTGCTGGAATAGGGTTGATTTAAGGTCAAATAATATCATCATCATCATTTAACGTCCATTGTCCATGCTGGCATGGGTTGGATGGTTTGACCAGGTCTGGCAAGCTGAAATGCTGCACCAGACTCCAGTCTGATTTGGTATAGTTTCCTAATGAAAACCACTCCAAGAGCGTAATGGATGCTTTTACGTGCCACTGGCACAGGTGCCATTTGTGTGACACCAGCAATAATAAGAATAAAAAGAATTGGGCTGGTGCTTTGCCGAAAAAGAAAAAAACCATGTTGTTTTAGACTGTCATTATCTTAAAAGAAAGAGAAGGGGAGAGAGAGGAGGAAGGGAGAAGACAGAGAAAGAGAGAGAGAGGAAGTAAATGCTGAAAGAGAGGGAGAGAGAGAGAAGAGAATTACATTGGACTCACCGTTTAACAAAAGGTGTACTCTTGTACATGAGGTAGCTGCCTCCTGAGAACTGGGCATCATTAATTTTTTCAGTCTCTATAAAGGAAGGTGAGAAAGTCAGTAACATAGAAGAAATATCTTCACATCTATTTATAACACTGATACTAACAAAAACATCACATGCTACCACAATATCACATGTCTAATATCAAATAACTGAAACACAACATGCCAAACTAAGTTGGAAGGTAGCAATTCTATATTTTGTTCAATGGAAGACAAATTTCACTTAATACAGCAGCAAAATTGGTAGTGTTCCAGACCAAATGTCACATCACCCTTAGTTACATTACATACTTTTTACATTACATACTTTTTGATCCTGAGTTCAAATCCTGCCAAAACCCATTTTATTTTCATTATATTAATCCTTTATCATCCAGATTGATCCGTCAAATGAAATGCTAATTTATCCACATTGTTTTAAATTAATCATGCATTATCTTGTAGCTTCAAGATTTAAATGATGTGACTGTTTATCTTTTGAATGACATTGTAGGATAGGTATGAGAGACCAAATCTGACCTGTTTGAACATAAAGCATGTAAAACATTTAGGTTTGATATGGCCAGTTTAAATGGGAAATGGTTAATTAAAGCACTATAGTTACAGGTGTGGCTGAGTGGTCAAGAGGTTTGTTTTCCAACTACATGTTTTTAGGTTCAGTTCCACTGCATGGCACTTTGGGCAAGTGTCTTCTACTATAACCTTGGCATGATCAAAACCTTATATATATATATATAACCAAGAGAGAAGATGGAGATAAGATTAATAAAAGTTTATTAATACATTGACGAGACCTACAATTGTTTCAATTCATCACTTGTGGCATAAAATCAACCAAATTTAATTTAACTAAATCAATTGATATTTATATCATTGTTTAATGTCCATCTTCGATGCATGTATGCGTAGGATGGTTGACAGGAGCTAGCCAGGTAGAAAAACTACCTAAGGCTATGGCATCTGTTTTGGTAGGGAGTTTACGGCTGGACAACCTTCCTAACACAAACCACCCTATAGAGTGAGCTCAGTGCTTTTACTCTGCAGAGTGGTTGGGGTTATATATATACACACACGATGGGCTTCTTTCAGTTTCCATCTACCAAATCCACTCACAAAGCTTTGGTTGGCATGTGGTTTATATTATAAGACATTTGCCCAAGGTACCAAACAGTGGGACTGAACCTGGAACCATGTGGTTGGGAAGCAAGCTTTGTAGTACACAGCCATGCCTGAACCCTATATGTCTTTTTTTTATTCTTGAATGTAAGAAAAATTATGATGCATCTAATGTAACCATATTGTGGATGGAATATTGAAAGTATGGTGAAACATATCAAATTTGTTTTTACCATAAAGTTAACTTATTTTTCTGCTAGGAAATATAATTTACTGAGGTTAGTGTTGAAGATTCAGTACAACAGAAGTTTCTGTGATATCAACCACCATATACCTCCGGCACAGACTCACTCATCATTACGTTCCATCATTTAATTTGAAATTAGTTTAGGATTTCAGAGTTATCACCCTTGTATTTCTTCATAAGAACTATCATTAATGCTAATGCTTTTATTTTTTACTAGCAGTATTGCCCGGCTTGTGCGCTCTATGCATGCGTGAATTAAGCTAAACTTAGATGAAGTTCAATCAAAATTCAATTATTTTGGTTTTAAAATCAAGCATTTAATGCCCTCTATTTTTGCGCTTATGTGTTCCATTTCCTCAATAGGAAGTACATAGAAGCGTTTCATAAATTTTTGTTGATCAAATAATTGCATTGTTGAATTATTCTTTTAGATCAGTATTTCTCAACGGGGATTTCAGGGGAGAGTTTCAGGGTGTCGCTGGCGATGTATCATGATGATCAAAAATCCGGCCTGCTAAAATTTGGTTAAAGTGATTCAAACTGCAGAATCAACACAAAATGGTCACATTTAATTCAAAGCGTTAAAAATGTTATGTAAACAATTGGTATGTGTTCACAAAGTCCAAATGATTAATATGAAAAAACCCTCTAGGCTACATCCCGAAAATTCATTTCTTTGCCGAATTTCTACAATGTTTACGGCGATTCGTTTTTATATCTTGATTTGTTATTTTTCATGCAATTTATGCATGCTTGCACGCGTCGTGAACACAGTTCACGTCAAATAGCTGACTGAGTAAAGTTCACTATTCAATGCATGGGATAAGGCCTAAACAAACATATTATCGATTTTTTACACTTGCAAGATGAATTTCGGAACAGAAATAGGGCAGTTCAATTTTCATTCGCCTAAACTTTAAGTGACCATTTTTGGTGGTTCTATGATTTGTTGGCTAGGAGGAGAGATGTGCCGGGAAGTTAAACACACAGACACACAAGTTGAGTTTTATATATATATATATAGATTATTAGTGTAATATTAATTGATTGAACATTTTTTTCTTTTTGCTTGTTTCATTAAATATGATCTACCTCCCACTTAAAATAAAGCACTTCATATATATTTAACCCTTTTCATGTGGCACAAAAAACATCACGTAGTCCACTCTGTAAAGTGGTTGGTGACAGGAAGAGCATCCTGCCATAAAAACCATGTCAGAGCAGACATTGAAGCTCAGTGCTGTTATCATCAGACTGTTCAGCCCATACCAACATACACGAAGCTGATTGGTAAAATTGGCTGAAATGGATTTATAATAGTATAAATATTAATACACCCACACTATTGACAAATATACGAGCACATGTTCTTTCTAACTTATAGATTGCCAGCACTATATATATATATATATATATGTATGTGTGTGTGTGTGTATCGTCATTTTATCATATAATTGATTCTATTTATGTATGAAAGCAAATACATTAACTGAATAAAGAGCAGAATATGGAATGTAAAGATAAATATAAATGTAAAGATAAACATAAATGTATTTATTTTTTAAAAGATAGTGGTGACATTGAAATTACATCATGTCTGGTTTGCCAAGCTGTTTGTTTGAAAAGTGAGATGTGGTGAAACTTGGAAATCATAGAGACTGTCTCTTTGGCATGAATGAGACTATAAGTATATACAAACAACCAAAAAAAGAAAAAAAAAGAGCAAAAAAGAAACAAAAGTAAAAAGCAAACAATAAATGCAAAACTGACAGGAAAAACAACAACAATCTTTAAAATGAATGCAAAATCTGTTCTACAACAACAAAGGAAACAAAGAATTAATAATATACTTTTCTACTCTAGGCACAAGGCCTGGAATTTTGGGGAGAGCGCCAGGCGATTAGATCAACTTCAGTATGTAACTGGTACTTAATTTATCGATCTCAAAAGGATGAAAGGCAAAGTTGACCTCTACAGAATTTGAACTCAGAATGTAAAAGCAGACGAAATACCACTAAGCATTTCACCCAGCATGCTAATGTTTCTGCCAGCTCACCATCTTAAAAAGAGAATTTTTTCTACTCTAGGTACAAGGCCTGGAATTTTTAAGGAGGGGGCCAGTCGATTAGATCAACCCAAGTACACAACTTAATTTATCGACCTCAAAGGGATGAAAGGCAAAGTTGACATTGGTGCAATTTGAACTCAGAACGTAGAGACAGACAAAATACTGCTAAGCATTTTGCCTGGTGTGCTAACGTTTTCTGCCAGCTTGCAACCTTAGAGAATTAATAATATAAAAAGAAAACTAACTTTTCTGGCAGTTGTTTCCTTGGAAGCCAAGTGGACAGTAGCAGTTATAGTTATCATGTCTTGGTACACAGACACCTTCGTTCATGCAGGGTCTGCCCTGACAAGGATGGTCACAGTTGTAGATATTTACTCCTTCCTTGGCTGACTTAAACAAGTCTAGGGGCTTCTCGTTGATTACAACCTAAGGAGAGAAAAAAAAAACAGGAAAAAGACATGAACACAGCCCAAAGAGAAAACAGGAAAAAAATTCATGAATATTTTCAAGGTGATGCCCCCCAGCATGGTCAGATGACTGAAACAAATAAAAAAAAAGTGATTTTTAAAAATGAAAGGGACAAAGATAGGGGGAGATACCCTTCTACCATCTTAGAACATACATGCACACAATCAGACAAGTGTCTGCATGTATGTATAAATATAAATAGGTGCAGACATGGTTGTGTGGTAAGAGGCTTGCTTCCCAACCACATGGTTCCAGGTTTGGTTCTACTGCATGACAACTTGGGCAAGTATCTTCTTCTACAGCCTCGAGCTGACCAGAGCCTTGTGAATGGGTTTGGTAGATAGAAACTGAAAGAAGCCCATTGTATATATTTGAGCGTTTGTGTGTTTGTGTCCCCACCATTGCTTGACAACTGATGTCGGTGTGTTTACATCCCCCATAACATAGCGGTTTGGCAAAAGGGACCAATAGAATAAGTACCAGGCTTACAAAGAAAAAGTCCATGGGTTGAGTTCTTCAACCAAAAGGCAGTGCTGCAGCATGGCCCCAGTCAAATGACTGAAACAAGTAAAAGAACGAAAGGATAATATATATATATATAGGTGCAGGAGTGGCTGTGTGGTAAGTAGCTTGCTAATCAACCACATGGTTCCGGGTTCAGTCCCACTGCGTGGCATCTTGGGCAAGTGTCTTCTGCTATAGCCTCGGGCCGACCAATGCCTTGTGAGTGGATTTAGTAGACGGAAACTGAAAGAAGCCTGTCGTATATATGTATATATATATGTGTGTGTATGTGTTTGTGTCTGTGTTTGTCCCCCTAGCATTGCTTGACAACCGATGCTGGTGTGTTTACGTCCCCGTCACTTAGCAGTTCGGCAAAAGAGACCGATAGAATAAGTACTGGCGGTGCTCCAGCATGGCCGCAGTCAAATGACTGAAACAAGTAAAAGAGTAAAGAGTAAAAGAGTATATATATATACCATTAACCTGATTCCACTGATCACAAAGTAAGCTTTTTAACCCCACACCCATGCTTGCACCTGTATATTCAAAATATAACTTATCTAAGACTACACTATATCATATGTCCCTTTCTTAAATAAAACATGCTGTGATCTGAAAGCAACTTGGCTGCTATTTCTAGCGAGTCAAAGAATCTTATTGAATCACCCTTATTGACTTGCAGAGGGGGAAAGGAAGTTGTGAGTCAGGCAAGGGAATACATTTAGCTGGAGGAATACAATGACTGACTGCTGAAAGGTTTCAATTAACAACCCAAACAATCAATAGATTGGGATCTTAGCCTTCCTGCCATTTTTGCTTATAAATAAGCTTTTATAAAAACGAAATGATGTGTTACAATATTGTTAATTGTTCTAGCTTGATTAGGTTTTGATGCTGACTGGTGATCCATCAGAACATTGATCAGTGACTCTTTCAAGTGGTCTGACCAGGTTAGGGTATGCTACACTGGTGTTATTATTCCATATGTCTTGTTCATGCATAGTTGAACGAACCCATCCGTATCTAAGAAATAGGTTTATTACAGGTGAAACAGCCTCTCTTTCTCTGACATGGTAGTCTGGTTATACCACTGCGCTGTTGTTATTGTAACGTTTGTTTCCAATTATGAAGCTTCGAATCAAGCAACCTGTTCACACATTCTCTCTCTCTCTCTTTGCCTCTCTCTCTCTCTCTCTTTGTCACTCTCTCTTTCAGACATGCATGCACGCGTGCACACACACACACACACACAGACATCATCGTCACCATCATAGTCAATCATCAAGTATCATCCGTCATCAATCATCATCCATCATCCGTCATCAATCATCATCATCATCATCAATATCATCAATCATCATCCTCATCATCATTGTCACCATCATCAATCATCATCATCATCATCATCGTCATCATCATCGTCACTATCATCAATATTTAACATCCATTTTTCATGGTGATATGGTTTGTTCATGCTGGAATGGTCTGGATGGTTTAGAGAGCTGTACCAGGCCCCCACCTGTCTAAGTTTGTCATGGTTTCAACAGCTGGATGCCATTCCTGATGCCAACCACTTCACAGTGTGTACCAAGTGTTTTTTATGTAGCACCAGCATGGGAAGTTTTTTTACATGGCACCAGCACAGGGGCTTTTAAAGTGGTGCCAGCACAGGTACCTGTTATGTGGCACCAGCATGGGTGCTTTTCATGTGGCTCCAGAACAGGTACTTTTTCATGGCATTTAATATAAAAGGTGTAAACATGTACATGTGGTTAAGAAGTTTATATCCCGACCAAGTGATTTCAGGTTCAATCACAGTCTTGGCTTTAGTCCCACTGAGCATTATCTTGGGTGAGTGTCTTCTACAATGGTCCTGGGCTGACCAAAGCAGTCTGAGTTTATTTGGTAAATGGAAACTGAAGGAAGCCCATCGTGTGTGTGTGTCCTTGTCTGGACATCACATGATAGTTGTAAATGAGTATGATCATCATCATATAAGCAAGGTGGTTCCATTTTCCAGTCTTCCATGAAAAACGTCCAGTTATGGGAAAATATCCCCTTGCCTGGAGACAGGTGAGGGTTGGCAACAGGAAAGGCATCCGACTGTAGAATATCCAAACCAATAAATTTTGTTTGATTCTTGCAGCATGGAAAAGTGGATATTAAAAAAAAAAGACACACATTAAATAATGTAGTCCCATATACATATAAAATCTGGGATGGTCACAGTTGGATTGCCTTTAAATACAGATTGGCTGAGCCATAAGAAAAACTAGGGGCCAGTCTGGAACCCCTATCTTGCCCAGAATATTAATTGTCTGGAAGCTGTTCAGTGACGTGCAACCAAGAGAATACCCTCCATCAGGCATTTGCCATATTCTGAACGCCTTACTTCCCTGGGCATGGATACATTGAAGCTCTGACATCTGGCAGCTGACTTGGCAGACATCCATAAAATTATTAACATCTTACAAACAATAACTCTGAGCACCTTTTCAAACTCCACCTGTCTAACACCTGTGGACATGTTTACAAAGTCAGAAAACAGCACAGCTCCCATGACTTTCGGAAACATTTTTTCATGCTAAGAGTTGCTGAAGCATGGAACAAACTGCCTGCATCAGTTGTTAGATATCTTGTCCATGAAAAAACAAACAAACACAACTGAAGACAATACCTCTGCCTTCCTTAAGGCAGAGATAATTAAGGGCACAGAAGCCACTGTGCCAATATGCTAGAAAATGACTCCAAATACGTCCAACCAATACAAGATTCATTTCAATATACACAGGTTGAAAGCGGGAAAAGTGGACAAACCAAATATTCAAAAAATTATTCGGGTAATCCTAGATTGATCAATTTCTGGATAATTATAATAATAACTCTTCTATATTCTACTGATGAAGGAAGAGTTATACTTATCCAGAAATTGATCAATCTTGGATTATTCAAATTATTTTAAACATATATATATAAATAAATTTTACTAAAATGGTTTTTTTAAATGCTGTTCACTGATAAGATTCATTAATTTTTAATGATTTTAATCTTTAATCATGTTTTTATATATTTATATATATTGTTTGTAGAAAGACATAAATCAGGAGATCTCAGGCCAGCAGTGTTTGGGGTCTGAAGATACACCATAAGGCTAAACCCCTTTGAGCGAAATCCAGGGTAACTCCCATATCCCAGCCTACCCCACTATAATATATATATATATATATATATAAATTTTTTTTTCATAATGAGATAAAAAATCCCGAGACTGTGTAAATTTTAGAACATTTATAGATAGATATCTATAAATGTTCTAAAATCTACACACCCTTGGTTTTTTATCTCATTACAAAAAAAAAAAAGAAATTTATAAACACGCTGACATATGACCAACATTAAACCCCTTATTCGCATAATCATTGAAACTGGAACTTAACTATGGTCTTATCTATAGCACTTATTCAACATTACCTGACACCTTTGGGTCTCAATGACACTATTACCTCTCATAAACTCTCTCTCTCTCTCTCTTTATATATATATATATATATATATTATATATATATATGTATATATATATATATATATATATATATATATATATATTATATATATATATATATATATATATATATATATATATACATACACACATACATGAAGGGCTTCTTTCAGTTTCCATTCACCAAACCCACTCACAAGGCTTTGGTGAGCCCAGGACCATAGAAAAAGACACTCGCCCAAGATAACACACAGTGGAATTGAACCCAAGATCACATGGTTGGGAAGCAGGCTTCTTAACCACACGGCCACACTGTTGCTACCACAACTCAAAAGTAATTGTTTTTCTTTTTTATGTTCGTGCTTATTTATTATTATTATTATTATTTTTTTTTTTTGCCTTATAAGGCCTAACGACCATTAGCAGAAAAGAGAATGAAGATATTTTTGCCAGGAATATTCCAAAAAACAAACTGCAAACTCCAACTGCTTGGCAAAGTGGTAGAATTGATACTTTTACTCTTTTACTTGTTTCAGTCATTTGACTGCAGCCATGCTGGAGCACTGCCTTTAGTCAAGCAAGTCAACCCTGGGACTTATTCTTTGTAAGCCTAGTACTTATTCTATCGGTCTCTTTTGCCAAGCCACTAAGTTACAGTGACATAAACACACCAGCATCAGTTGTCAAGCGATGTTGAGGGGACAGACACACAAACATATACACACATATTCATATACACATATATACGATGGGCTTCTTTCAGTTTCCGTCAACCAAATCCACTCACAAGGCTTTGGTCGGCCCGAGGCTATAGTAGAAGATACTTGCCCAAGGTTCCACACAGTGGGACTGGACCCGGAACCATGTGGTTGGTAAGCAAGCTACTTACCCCACAGCCATTCCTGCGCCTATGTTTGATAGCAAACAAACAAAAACAGCAAGAGTCTCATTGGTCAAGGCTCTTCTCAGAGTCTTCTTCAAGACCAATATATATATTTATCTATATATATGCTCTGGAAATTATAGTAATAATAATAATAATAATAATAACAACACTAATAATAGTAGTAGTAATAATAATAATGAAGTGCGTTCTCTTGTCCCTATCTACCATCTTGGATTTTATGAATGTATCTCCTGATGCTTTGGTACCAAGACAATTAAGCAAAAAGACTGTCATGAGGCCATTGCAGAGAGAAAAGAAAAGGAAAAAAGGAGGAGGATGCTACTACTTGTGATGCTGATGATGATGATGAAGACAAGAAAGAATGAATACAACAATGGAGATGGCGGTGGTGGTGATGGTTTGATAATCAAGAGACAAAGAGAAGGAGGCAGATACAAAGGGGGAAGAGGAAGAGGAAAAAGAGAGAGGGAGGTGAGAAGATAATGGTGAGGTGGGAAGAGAGAAATGAAAGCCATTCAATGGAGAGATGGGTAGAGGTGGCTGAAGAGAGAGAGAGAGAGAGAGAGAGATTAATGTGGGTGTGTATGGGGGTGGTATTTATAGGGGTAGGTGGTTGGGTGGATTATTGATTAAATGCTGATGTATATGTATGATTTTGACTGGCAGGTTTGTGATAGGTGTGTTGGTGGTGGTAGTGATGGTAATGGTGATTGTGGTGGTGGTGGTAGTGGTGAATGTGGTTGTGGTGATAGTAGTTGAGGTGGTAATGGCGATAGTGGTGGTAGTGGTGTTATTTGTGGTGGAGTAGTGATCTCTGCAGTGGTTGTGGTGATAGTGGTGGATGTGTTGTTGGTGGTGATGTTGTTGGTGGTGGAGTAGTGATCGCTGTAGTAGTTGTGGTGGTAGTGGAGGTGTTAGTGGTGGAGTAGTGATGTCTGCAGTAGGTGTGGTGGTAGTGGTGGTGTTAGTAGTTGTGGTGGTAGTGGTGGTGGTGGCAGTGGTGGTAGTGGTGGTGGTGGCAGTGGTTTTTGTGGTAGTGGTGTTGGTGATGGTGGTTGTGGTGGTAGTGATAAGGGTTGATATGCTAGTAGTTGTGGTGGTGGTTGTGGTGGGTGTGATGGCTGTAGCAGTGGTGTTGTCTGAGTAGTGATATCTGAAGTGGTGTTGGTGGTAGTTGTGACGGCGATGCTTATAGTGATGGTGGTGGTGTTGATGGCAGCGGCTTTTGTGGTGTTCACTGATTGTGTTGTTGTTGTTGTTGTTGTTGTTG
Source organism: Octopus sinensis (assembly GCF_006345805.1). Taxonomy (NCBI): domain Eukaryota; kingdom Metazoa; phylum Mollusca; class Cephalopoda; order Octopoda; family Octopodidae; genus Octopus; species Octopus sinensis. The sequence continues at coordinate 38,497,962 of NC_043006.1, forward strand.
TTAGTCATATTAGAACTATTAGTGTTGTATAATTTTGAATAGCGGAACAGCAAAAACATCAGTGTTATTGTTGTTGATGTTGTAGTTGGTGGGGGTGGTGGTGGTGGTGGATAACGTTTTTGCAGTAGTAGTAGCAGTAGTAGTAGTAGTAGTTGTTGTTGTTGTCGTTGTTGTTGTTGTCGGGGTGGATCGTGTGAGTGTTGCACGACTTTGATAAGCGCTGTAGTTGTTGATGTGGTGTGGGGCCCGGAGAAGATTGGGGTCAGTGGTGGTAGAGACGGGGTAAAAGAAAAAAAAAAGAGGTGCAATAGGGGTGGGTGAGCGGTGGTGGTGTGGACGACTGGATGGAATGTGGTGGGGTGTCTGAGGTGGGGGGGATGCAGGGTACAGTCCTGTTTCTGCTGCTGAGTAATCAACAAATTAAGAGATGCACAACAAAAAGGATTCTGCTGTGGCTGCACTTCTTAATGCATTTAGCTCAATGGAACCATATTTGTTTTGTTGTTGTTGTTCTAACTGTTGTTGATGTTTTCATGTTATCCGTACAGCTGTTGTTGTTGTTGTTGTTGCTTTTGCTGTTGTTTATATTGTTGTTGTTGTTGTATGCTGTTGTTGTTGAATGTCATTACAACAAATGTTATTCAAAAGCTGTTGCATTGTTTACCTGCAAGTTTATACAATGTGTGTGTGTGTGTGTGTGAAAGAGAGTGTGTGTGTGAGTGTGTGTGTATGGCTGAATATATGCACATTTATGTATGCGTGGGATGTGTTCTGTTGTGCATATAGGGGAGGATTGTCTGTACATGTGTGTGTCCGTGTGTACACACACAAACACATGTATGTATGTATATATATATATATATATATATATATATATGTATATATGGACAGCTATATGTATATATATATGTATGTATATAGGGACGCATATATGTATATATGTGTATATATATATGAGTGGTTGTGTGTATCTGTTTAAAGGTAGGACATGTATATTCATACTATGTGTGTATAGTGTATACATGTGCATGCATGTATGTCTATACATGTATATGCCTGCACAAATGTGCATATACACATATATATATTTATATATATGTCTATATGTGTATATATATATATTTATATATATGTCTATATTATGTGTATATATATAATTATATATATGTCTATATGTGTATGTATATATACATATATATATATATATTCCCATACAAACACATATATATGTAATTGCATATTTATATGCATATATATGTATGTATGTGTAGATATATATATATATATATATATATATATATATAGGTGTGTGTATGTGTACGTGTGAACACACACAAACACATTCCTCCCCCCGGCCCCTTCCACGCACGTATCTATTCATTACAGGAACCTTTCCATCTTTCAGATGCAGCTGACCAAACAGTGATGACTCACAGAATAGAAATGATGTTGATATTGTGGATGTTGTTGCTGTTGTTGTTGTAGGTAGCTCCAGTCCATATTGAGTTTTAACTGGTAGTCCAAACCATGACAATAGAACACTGGATGTAGGTATAATGGTGGTTGTTGTTGTTGTTATTGTTGTGGTTGTAGTCATAATAATAGTTGCTATTTTGCTTCCGGCATATCTTCAATGAGCAGAACTGAGATGAAAGCCATTTCAACGATGCCCATCGTGTCTTATTTTCAGTGTTAGTGTATCTTGGAATATAATATTTAATGTGACATTTATTTTTTTGTGATTTGAGTGAGATTTGGTAAGTATTTCTAGCAGTTTGGATGACCATAAACAGGCTCCTTCATTAGTTTGACTTATAACAAGTACCATATTTGGTGGCGTAAAAAACATAATTTTCTCCTCAAAAATTCACCCTAGGTGTTATGTGCTTCAATGTTCTTTTATTCTTTTATTTGTTTCAGTCATTTGACTGTGGCTATGCTGGAGCACCACCTTCAGTCGAACAAATTGACCCCAGGACTTATTCTCTGTAAGTCTACTACTTATTCTATCGGTCTCTTTTTTCCAAAACACTAAACAACATCAGTTGTCAAGCGATGGTGGTGGGACCAAACACAGACACACACATATATGGGGAAAAAGTCAAGGTAGAAAATGCTAAAATGATTTCATAAAAAACATTTCAGTACCGGTTTGGGTCATTGAGACTTTTTCAACTGTAAGTATGGAAAACAATTAAATTTTGGAAAAATTAAATGAAAAATTTTTAAAAAGAATATTTGCATAGTGTTCAAATACAAGTGGCATTTTTCTTGTTTCTGCCTGTCACTGTCTCTCTTGTTTACTCTTGTGGGTTCAAGATCGTTGTGAATTCTTGGCATAGAAGAAGAAGAAGAATGTGAGTGTGCTATGATAGTAGTAGGATGTTAAATGGTCAAGTGCTCTGAAAGTGACTTGTTGTAGATGGTAGTTTCTGTCTACCAAATCCACTCTCAAGGCTTTGGTTGGCCTGAGGCTATAGTAAAAGACACTTGCCGAAGGTGCCATGCAGTGGGATAAGAACCCGGAACTATGTGACTGGTAAGCAAGCTATTTACCACTCAACCACTCCTGCGTATATATGCTAACAAATTTTTAATTAGTGCTATGTAAAAGCAGTTGTGCTGGTGCCGCATACAAAGAATCCATGCTGGTGCCACGTATAAAGCACTTGGTACACTCTGTGAAGTGGTTGGCATTAGGAAAGCACCCAGTCATAGAAACCATGTCAAAGCAGACAGAAGAACTTGGGTGCAGTCCTATGGTTTTCCAGCTTTCATGAAACCATCCAACCCATGCCAGCACAGAAAACAGACATTAAATAATGATGATGATGATAATGATAGAGTGTGTGTAGTATGCATGTGTATCTTTTTGTGCCATCAAATACAGTAATATCAAAAGATGTGATCTTTCAAACAATCTTCTTAATCAAAGAAGAAAAAGAAAAAATATTAAGTTTGAAGAATTAGCTTTCATCAATTCGATATTTCAAACATTAAGTGGATGTTTGGGGAAGAATATACTTTTTAATTCCTAAAGTTGGAACCTGGATATTTCTTCTTTTTTTTTTTTGCACGATACCATCATGACAGTTAAAATGCAGATAAGATGTCTTGGCTCTCAAAACTCAAAGACAGAGCTGGAATGAGTACAGTGAAGAATTTTGACCAATATTTCAATAATTCTGTAGTTCACTGCCTTAGGCCATTTGCTAGGTCTGTTATGAGTCCTAAGATTTATTAGGGCTGGAAAATCTAATCTATTATATGACAAAAGTCACAATATTCTTACCTGGATAGGATGCTAGTTTGTCTCAGGGTTAATTTCCTAGTTATTGTTGGAATTCATTCACAGTTGAATGAACTGGAGCAACATGAAATGAAGTGTTTTGCTCAAGAACACAATGCACTCCCCAGTCTGGGAATTGAAACGATAATCTTACAATCATGAATGCGACAGCCTAACCACTGGGTCACTTGCTGTCACTTTGCTCATTCCCAGCAAGATCAAATCAAAAAGATTTTCTCAGGAGCAAAGTAAATGAAACATTTGGTGATGACTAACTGAATGAAATAACATCATCATCATCGTTGTTTAACGTCTGCTTTCCATGCCGGCATGGGTTGAACGGTTTGACTATGGGCTGGGAAGCCAGAAAGCTGCACCAGGCTCCAATCTGATCAAATACAGTAAGGTTTCTACAGCTCCAAGAGTGTAGTGGGTGCTTTTAACGTGCCACCAGCATGAGGGCCAGTCAAGCAGTACTGGCATCGACCACGCCTGAATGATGCTTTTTACATTCCACTGGCACAGGAGCCAGTCAGGCCGTACTGGCAATGACCATGCTTGAATGGTGCTTTTTACATGTCACCGGCACGGGAGTCAGTCAGACAGCACTGGCAACGACCATGCTCGAATGGTGCTTTGTATGTGCCACGTAGGATAGGAAAAAATAAAAAACAATAAAAATAAAAAATTATAATTTGCATTAATTTCTGCATTCAGTAAACTGTTTGTACTTAATCTGGATATAACAAAATCTACCATCAAAGACAACAGATCAACTCTAAAAGTAGCTTTTAATCCTTTTCCTGTTGTGTGTCTCACATGTGGTACCCAGGGCTTATTTCCCAGGCTTCCAATCATCTTCTATGATACATATTCCCAATTTTTGTCGACCATCAGAATAACTTGGGACTTATGAAAGAAAAGCTTAATATTACTCAGAACGTATGAAACAAGGGCTATGTATAAGCCTAGGGACAAGCATGGATGTTTAGAACAAACTTATGAGAATGTTCTGGACAGGCAGAGGATTAAAAAACCTTAGATTAAAGAATCTGTTATTCTAAATTAAAGTATTCTCAGAGTTAAGGGTTTTTGGCATTAGGAAAGGCACCCAGCCATAGAAACTTTGCCAAAGTAAACATTGGAGCTTCATGTTGTTCTTAGTCAAATTGGTACCTGTCAAACTGTTCCACTCATACCAGCATAAAGCACAGGGCTGGCTCAAGGTACCCATAACTCGAGCAACCACCTGGGGTACCATGTACTTTTTAGCCTACATTTTCGCTTTTTCTCCTTGTGAAAGTTTTAAAAAATTATACTTGTAAGGGTGCCAAAGTTCAGTTTACTCAGGGTGCCAGCAACCCTAGGGCCAGCCCTGATAGAAAAAGGATGTTAAATGATGATAATGATGATGATGATATCTGGCATATTTCCCGGGTGTTCATGCATCATACATGAAACATATTCTTAAATTTTGTCAATCACCAGAGTAATTCAGGAGTTATGAAAGGAAAGCTTCATTTAACCCAGAATGTATAAAACAAGGGCTAACTAAATGTCTGCTTATGAAAATGTCTTTGACAAACAAAGGATTAAAAAGTCATCTAAGTTGTTCAAGGTAGCTGCAAATTCTTTCATCAGACATTCCTCTGTTAATATTGTTGGTTTTGGAGGTGATGGTGGTGGTGGGTGTGGTGAAAGTTATATAGGAACACTGGAAGTAAATATTACAATAGCACAATTGTTTGTTCCCTGATTAAGCAGAAGTTAACCCCTACTTTACCATTTTTCCAGCAGGTAACAAATAAAGGATATGACTCGGTCACTGTAGCAGAGCTATTGAACGAAATGGAAATTGAAGGATGGTCTGAGAGCCTGAAAGTCCTATGTTGGTTGAGGCACTGAAAACTATTGGAGCCTTCAATGAAAGAATAAACTGTATTTACAATGGTTTCAAATTTTGACACAAGGCCAGCAATTGGGGGGGGCGGTTTAAAGTGAGTACTCAACAGGTACTTATTTTATTGACCCTGAAAGGATGAAAGTAAAAACTAATCATGGTGAAATTTGAACCCAGAGCACAAAGATGGTTAAAATGCCACCAAGCATTTTGCCTGGTGTGCAAATAATTCTACCTTTCTCTCCCCTCTCTCTCTTCTCTCCCCATGTGATAGGTATTCAGCCAAGCCTGACCTTTCTTTCTTGGTTCAGCCATTGTCCGTACAACATCTATATTCCTCCCTGTGCCTGTGAAATCGTGTATCCCTGCCGTAAGGCTTTACTTCCTCACATACCAGCTTAATTTAATTTGTCCTTAGTTGAAAGACACCTGTTTTGTCCTGTTATTTGTATTTGTGTAACATTCTCCATTTTTTACAGTCCTTGTTTTCGTATACATTCGCTGCTTTCTTCCAAGGAATCTAATGCTCTTAGTTTTGTTTTCCTTGGGGCTGGCCAGATTGGAGTAATCTCGAGTATAACCAGCCGAAATTACAAACATAATCTGGAACTCGACTGAGAAAAGAAAACTTCGAATGACCCATCCTTGCTTTCTTTGTATTGTCTATCTGAATGTTTTGTTGTCCCTTTTTGTATCACCTAACTGTCTGGATGTTTTGCGTTCTTGTCCCATTTTATATATATATATATAAATATATATATGTATATGTGTGTCTTTGTCGACCTGCTATCACTTGACAACCAATGTTGGTGTGTTTATATCTCCGTAACTTAGTGGTTCGGCAGAAGTAACTGATAGAATAAGTACCAGGCTTACAAAGAATAAGTTCAGGGGTTGATTTTTTCAACAAAAAGGCAGTGCTCCAGCATGGTCCCAGTCAAATGACTGAAACAAGTAAAAGAATAAAATAAATGAATATATATATATATATATATATATATATATAAATATATGACAGGTTTTCAGTTTCCATCTAACAAATCTACTCCCAAGGCTTTCGATGGCCCAAGGCTATAGTAGAAGACAGTTGCCCCAAATGCCATGCAGTGGGAGTGAACTTGGAACCATGTGGTTCAGAGGCAAGCTTCTTACCACACAGCCATGCCTGCACTTACAGACTAAATGTGCAACTAGTAATATTAGTTATAGATGTAGAATTTATGCATTCTGTAAGTCTGGAGGATTTTACAGATTTTTCTGTATAATAGGGTAGCTTTAATTTAAAATAGAAACCCACACATGTATTCTTTTTTACCTTTGTCAATCTGTTGCTTGTATGTGTGTGTGTGTGTGTGTGTGCATGCATGTGCATGTGGGTATGTGTGTCTGTGCATGTGTATGTGCTTGTGTGCATGTGTGTGTGCACATGCATGTGTGTGTGTATTTTATGTATGTATATATATATATATACATACATGTGTGCATGTGTGTGTGTGTATTTATGTATGTGTGTGTATATATATATATATATACATACACACTTAAGTCATATATACATGCAGATACTTTTACACACATAAATTTACTTACTCATATCTATGTATATATATGTGTGTGTGTGTGTGTGCATGTTTCTATACATACACACACATATAGATAGACAGATGGATACATACATACATGTGTGTATAACTGTGTGTGCGTGTATGTGTACCTGCGTGTATATGTATACTCCTACACACACTGGCATATATACACAGTGCTATAAATCTGCAGCCAACACAGAGAGTGAACACAAGAAAAATATATATATATACAAAAGAAAAAAAGAAAGGAAGAAAGAAAGAAAGAAAGAAAGAAAGGAAGAAAGGAAGGAAGACAGAAAGAAAGAAAGAAAGGAAGGAAGACAGAAAGAAAGAAAGGAAGATGCAATCAAAGAAAGCAACAAAGAAGGGAGGAAAGAACGAAAGCAAGAACTCCAGTGAAGCCTGACTGAAGACTACAAGAGAATGGTTGCTAATTCATAGTTTGTTGCTTCTCTTGTTAGACAGAAAATTCTTGTGGAAAATTCTGTAATTGTTGTGAAGTGCTATCCTGTGTCTTTGACAATAATCTTAACTTGATTTCAGCTACGAAACTCTACTGTCCATCTTTTTCTGATGGCTTTTGCTGATTTGGTTTAGATCAAGAATGGAACGGAACAGTGGTGGCGGCAGCATGGGTGGCGGCGGCAGTGGTGGTGGTGGTGGTGTGTGTGCTGGCATAGTTGTAATGTAATGGTATATTCTTTGGTGGCAGTGGGTGGTGGTGGTGTTGGTGGTAGTGACGGCTGTAGTAGTGGTGGCGGTGTTGTTGGTGGTGGCTATGGTGGTGTTGGTGATAGTGGTGATGATGGCTGTGGAGGTGGTGTTGGTGGTAGCGATGGTTGGGTGCTAATCATGGTGATTGTGGTGGAGGTGGTGGAATTAAGCTAGAGAAGTAGTGGTAGCAGGAAAGTGAAGTGGTTGGAGTCATGGCGCCAGAGGAGAGGTAGCAATGTAGAGAAAGGGTTGGGGTGAGAGAGAGAGAGAGATAGAGAGACACAAAGTAAGAAAGGATGTCTAGGATGATAGAGAGAAAGATACAGTGAGAAGAGAAAGTGAAAGAAATATCTTTTTCTTTTTTTCTTTCAGTCATGCTGGGGCACTGCTTTGAAGAGGTTTTGGTAGAATTAATTGATACCAGTACTTTTTTAAAAATAAAGCTTGGTACATAGTCTATCAATCCGTTTGCTGATCTGCTAAGTTACAGGAACATAAAGAAACCAAACCTGGCTGTCAGGTAGTGGTGGGAACCAAGACACAAACCTCGCCCCCACGCTTATATTTCACATTGTCTGCGGGAGACCAGTGGAATGTCTTAGAAAAATAGGGATTGGCCTAAGGAAGGCTATAAAGCAGTCACCTCCCACCCACTCGCCTAAAATGATGAAAAGTAAAATTGACTTTAAGAAGATTTGAACTTAGAATGTAACGATACATTCACAAGATACTTTACCTAACACTGCACTGATTCTGTGTTGTAAAGCAGTCTTTTGCCACTGTTGTATCTGTCTTTTGACAATGGTTGCTGCTTGGACAGATATTGTTATATACCAAAGTTGTTGATAGAATTCTTCTATCTGGCACTGTACGACCTCCAGTCATACAGTGTTATTATCCTCAAAAGGTTGAATCGATGTCATGTCCACTCTGTACCACAGTATAATTACTATATCAGCACAGACATGACTATCAACACAGTCTACACATACTCTTGACCTTCTGTCAACTGATTACTGGTCTATTTATAATGGCTGGTTACTACCACTTTTAACCAGGAGGGGTATACAATTTCAGTATACAATATTCAGCTAATCCACTGCAATGTCAATGGTGATAATGATAATCTTAGGAACTACACCTGTAAATCTCTACAGGATGACAAGTGAATCACAGGAGGTCTGAAGCTGGACTGACTTTGAACTAAAGGCCGAACCCTTAAAAAGGTTATGGCTGGCTAATGCACACACACAAAAACACACAAACACACATACAAGCAGTCATATGAGTGTACACAAGCAATCACACACACACTTACATACACAAACTTTTCGTTTACACTCACCTTGACCTCCTCTCCTAAACAAATACACATCTACATACACACATACAAGCATACTTGCACACACATAAAACCATTTCTCAGACAGAATCTGAGCAGACCTTGCAGAGAGAGGGCAAGTCATAACAATGAAAGGACTTCCACTAACAAACAACTGATTGATTGTTTAACCAGCACATTAATCAAATGATTGATTAATTAAGTGGTCTGATATTTCACTAGCAATAAAGAAGTGATATTGGACCAGTGTGTGTATTTGTTATCACTATTGGCATAATGACCCTCCCAAGACAACAAAATTTGTTTTAACACACAAATTCACATCAAGGATCTTGAAAACCAAATACAAAAATGAATTAATCTTATGTCAAATCAGAAACTCTCAATGGGTTCCCCACATTGCACTGGTGTTCCCCATATGGTATCTTGGTGTACCACAGATTTATAAAAAAATTCAGAATTTAGATTTTGAATGAAAGAAAAAAAAAAAAACCAGGTGATATACATAATCTTGTTATAGGTATGGATGATTAAAGAAAATATGCAACAGTTTTCTATATTGGTTTTTAAAGTTGTTAACTTTAAAATGGTTTTCTTTCAACTTTCCTTTTGAAGTTTGCTGGTAATTATTATTTGATCTCCAGCGCTTGATGAAGTGGGAAAAATTGAGGGTAGCAAGCTTAAATACTTGTTGTTGTTGCTTAGTCCTGAGGTCAGTTATGATTGAGCAGATCTATGACCAAAACCATTCTAACCATGACCAACCCCACTGTTTTTCTCAGATAAGTCGGCATTATCTAATACTCTTTTACTCTTTTTTACTTGTTTCAGTCATGTGACTGTGGCCATGCTGGAGCACTGCCTTTAGTTGAGCAAATTGACCACAGGACTTATTCTTTGTAAGCCTAGTACTTATTCTATCAGTCTCTTTTGCCAAACTGCTAAATTATGGGGATGTAAACACACCAGCATCAGTTGTCAAGCAATGTTGGGGGGACAAACACAAACCCACAAACACACACATATATATATACAATGGGCTTCTTTCAGTTTCCGTCAACCAAATCCACTCACAAGGCTTTGGTTTGCCTGAGGCTATAGTAGAAGACACTAGCCGAAGATGCCATGCAGTGGGACTGAACCTGGAACCATATGGTTGGTAAGCAAGCTACTTACCACACAGCCACTCCTGCGCCTAATCTATTCTTCACTTTTTATTAAGACTGTAAGACATGACTCAAATGAGATTTGGCTACTGCTTTTAGCAAATCACACAACTACCTAATGTCTCACTTATTGGTTTGTAGCTGTATAAATAGTTGTCACTGTCATTGAACCCCAGAACAGCTTTAATCGACATTATTTACATTATTTACATTTGACCACTACGCCATATGCCCACGGGCATATGCCATAGTGGTTAAGAGTGCAGGCTACTAGCCCCAAGATTCTGAGTTCGATTCCAGGCAGTGACCTGAATAATGATAATAATAACAATAATAATAATAAGTTTTTAGAATAGGTACACTCTAAATGTCATAGGTGGTAACTAAAAGGGCTGTAACAAGTAAAGTAAAGTAAAGGCTAAGTTTCCTTCTTGACTCATGCTGACTGGTTACTATGATATATAAATTCTCCGCCTGGACAATACACTGATCCGTCGCAAATTTACTCATTCTAACCAGCCGAGTGGACTGGAGCAACATGAAATGAAGTATTTTGCTCAAGAACACAATACATCGCCCAGTCCAGGAGCTGAAACCACAATCTTACGATCAAGAGTCCAACACCCTATCCACTAAACCATGTGCCTCTACACTAAAAGGAATGACTAGCCATAAAATATTACCACAAAATGACCCATCCAACCCAAAGGATTTAGGATTTCATTATCTTGCTGGGAAGGCGAGAAAAGATGTTAGCAGAAACTTGTCAGATACAGTTGAGAATGCAAGCCATTACATTCGGCGAGAGAGAGAGAGAGAGAGAGAGAGAGAGAGAGAGAGAGAGAGAGAGAGAGAGAGAGAGAGAGAGAGAGAGAGAGAGTGGGGTGTAGCAAGAACAAGCATTGAGGGTGACAGGAACATCTGGCCTAGAGTCACAATACCTGACTCAATGAAGCTTGTGCAGCTATTTTGGAGTTTTGTTGCCTATATTGGTGAGTAGCTCTGGTATTCAGAGCCACTATACTACCTGATCAGACACCGATTCCAGCATTTGGAGACAGAGTATAGAAGTGCTCTTAGCACACAAGTCTTTATCCTGAATGCGTCTTTTCCTTAAGACAGTTGGATAAGACTTGAGAGCAAAATTGCAGCTATTTCTAGCAAGTTGAACAACCACACAGAGGATCTTTTATCAGCTCAGGTGAACAGAAATGGCGAATAATAATGATGATGACCATAATGAAAAGGAAGATAATTGTGGTAATGGAATTGGTGGTGGGGTTGTTCCTCAGTAGAGGTTTGTTGGCCAAAGAACCTCTGTATAAACGTCTCTTTTATCAGCTCTCATGCCAGATCTTCGACGCCACTGTTTGATGCGTAATCAACAGTTCCACAGACAAAGACAGGAAAGATTTGATGTTTGTCATTTTTTCTTCTTTTTTTTTAATATTTTTTCCACTTCCTGAAACTGAATACTAACAAATGAAGAAGAATTTCTTCAGAAATTCTGTCTAGTATATCATATATTCCTATGTGTGAGTGTGTGTGTGTTTGTGTGCGTGTGTGTGTGCATGTGTATGAATGTGCATGTGTGTGAATGTCTCTGTTTACATGTGTGTGGATAAAAATGCGATGGAGGAGAATAAAATAAGACTTTATTTCTCCTTTATTTTTTTCATTCTTTCACACTTCACTATACATATATATATATATATATATATATATATATATATATACACATTTATATTTATATATATATATATACACATACATACATATATATATACACATATATACATACACATATATATTTATATACACATATATACATACACATATATATTTATATACATACATATATACACACACATATATACATATGTATACATACATATATATATATACACATATATATACACACATATATACACACACATATATACATACACACATACATATGTACATATATACATAAATATAAATATATACAAATATATATACAAATATACAAAGATATACAAATATATATATATATATATATATATACATAAATATATAGATATACAAATATATATATATGTATGTATATATATATTATATACATAAATATATAGATATACAATATATATATATATATATATATATATATATATATATATATACATAAATATATAGAAATACATACATATATATAAATATATACATGTATATACCCCCACATACACACAGACAACAGGCACACCGTACATATGAATAAATAATGAATCTATACATATAAGCATGTGTTCGTTATTTACAATAATTCTTCTTTATATCCAACCTAAAGCTTATAATAAGAAAACCAATATGAATATGAGTAACAAGAATCATAGTTGAGTCTAATTTTAGTAACTAGGCCAGCAATTTTGAGAGAAGAGTAAAAACAGTTACATGCGCCCTAGTATAAGACTGGTATTTTATTCATTTGACTGTGAAAGGATGAAAACAAAGTTGGCCTCAGCAGGATTTGAACTCAGAACATAAAGAGCCAGAGGAAGTGTTGCTAAGTGTTTTGTCTGATGGGCTAATGATTCTGCCGGCTCACTGCATTTAATCATTTCAAATTTGGCACAAGGCCAGCAATTACATCAACCTAAGTACATGACTGGTACTTATTTTATCAACCTTGAAAGGATGAAAGACAAAGTTGACCTCGGAAGAATTTGAACTCAGACTGTAAAGACAGACGAAATACCAAGGTGGTGCTACAGCATGGCCACAGTCAAATGACTGAAAACAAGTAAAAAAGTAAGCATTTCTAATGTGACTGCCAGCTCACCACAATAATAATAATAATAATAATAATAATAATTTCTTTCCAATTTTTGCTAGAAATTTTGAGGGGAGGGAGTAAGTTGATTACATCAGCATCAGTACTTAACAATTACATTACTGACCCAGGAGGGATGAAAAGCAAGATTGACCTCAGTGATATTTGAACACAAAATGTGAAAAATTGATATTTTCCCTGCCATTGTAAAGATTCCATCAACACTCAACCTTTGATAATTGTTTCTTATTTAGGTAAAATGTCTGAAAATTTGAGGGGTGGGGCAGAGCAGGCAGCTGATTTGCTGACGGGACATGTCAACAAATTCAATTATTTGTAGCTCAGCACTTCTTCAAATACACATGTATGCATATACAATACATGTCTTTCAATTTCCATTGAACAGTTCCCCTTACAAGGCTTTGGCCAGCCCAGGGTCATACCAGAAAACACTTGCCCAATATGGTACACACACACACACAGCCACACATGTATAAGTATATCAAAAGGTTGTGTTATAATATTATTCCACATATACAAAAACAGCCATACCAACATTCCTCCATCATCAGCTGTCCCACGGATATCATTATGGTTTCGACACCTGTGTAGTACCACAATCCAGCAGTGTCAAAAGCACTAAAATAAGTGTTGTTTGTGAGCAGACGTACCAAAGAAACCACAACTTTCAAACACATTTACCCTACATATAACAGTATCAATAAATAAATTCAATAAGTAAATCAAGTCTTCTTTCAGTTTCTGTCTACCAAATCCACTGATAAGGCTGGAGGCCATATTGTAGGAAACACTTGCCTAAGGTGCCACACAGTGGAACTAAACACTAAACCATATGGTTGGGAAACAGACTTCCTAACCATGCAACCATAACTGTGTAGATGTATACAGACTCTTGAAGCATTGTTTTTCTGCTGAATACTCTTCAACTGCAAACATCTTCAGAAACTGTTATTCAGAATTTCACATTCCCATTCGTTGGATAATTATTCATCACAACTGTCCAATGAATGGGAAGATGAAGCCTCTGAGTAACATAAGAAAATTACTATTTGTAAATCTCACAATGAGAGATATTCAGTAACAATACTTTGGAGTAAAGATTATTTGCCAACATAACATGGCAGTCCTGGTTTAGGACTAATGTTGCTGTAATTTAGCCCCAGGAGACATTGTCTCCAGCTGGCTATACAACACGATCTGTGTCCTTATATTTTCAAACAAGGGAATCTAGCACCCCAACTCAGCTCAAAACAATATCTGTGTATCGCAATTTCCAGGTTATTTCCCTTCATCAGCACAGAAAAATTATTTGGCTAGAGGTGGCGCTGCCATATTCCAGCAACATATGTCCTAAATCAGGACTGCCTTGTTATGTTGGCAAATAATCTTTACTCCTCTGAGTAACAATTTGTGCAGATGTTTGAAACTTTAGAAGAAGAAATCATAGTTGATTTAGCTGGTGTAGAATAATCTTTTCTACTCTAGGCACAAGGACCAAAAATTTGGGAGAGGAGGCAGTCGATTAGATTGACCCAGTACATAACTGGTACTTAATTTATCGACCCCAAAAGGATGAAAAGCCAAGTCAACCTCGGTGGAATTTGAACTCAAAACATAAAGACAGATGAAATACCGCTAAGCATTTTACATAGCATACTAACGTTTCTGCCAGCTTGCTGCCTTGCTGGTGCAGAATGATATAAGAGAAAGGAGACCCTTTGCAGCACTTTCATGATAAACAGGATATCTGCCCTCACTTATACCAAAATGATAAACACTACATCACTTATACACCACCACCACCATCACCAAACCTTGTAATCTATTAAATCATCATCATCATTGTTTAACATCCATTTTCCATGCTGGCATGGGTTAGATAGTTCGACTGGGGTCTGGGAAGCCAGGAGGCTGCACCAGGCCCCAATCTGATTTAGCAGTGTTTCTACAGCTCGATGCCCTTCCTAACGCCAACCACTCCGAGAGTATAGTGGGTGCTTTTTATGTGCCACTGGCACAGGAGCCAGAGGGGGCTGGCATTGACCATGATTGGATGATAATAAACAAATATATTAGTAAATAATAAAATAAAATTCTTACTTTTTGAATACATCCAGAAAATGATGTTGAAATGTTGGCGTATTTGGATGTCTCATCAAAGTTTTGATGTCCACCAATGTATAGGTCTTGTAGAAGTGTCAGCTGGGTATAGGCACCCTGAGACAAACCTTCTGCTCGTGGTTGATTGTCAACTTCCAAGATACCATCTCGTCCTGTACGTGATAGTTTCACAATGTGCCAGTTGCCCAGATTGACTGCGTGTGGACTCCTGAAATAGAAACAATGAATAAATGAACTTAAAAAAAAAGAAAAAACAACCATCTGCACCCCACTCAAAAAATAAAAAACAGGAAAAGTTACTTGAAAATCAAAATTCATGCAAATATTTACTGATGGTAGAGATGAAGGTGATGGTCATGGTGATGATGATAACAATGATGATGGTGATTCTGAGGAGGAGACAAAGTTTGCATGATTTCTGCAGACACTCCAAGACAGTTTGCTAGTCAAGATGATCATAATGAAGATGATAACATTATTTACAAATTTTTACACAAGGCCAGCAATTTCGTGAGAGGTAGTAGGTACATCATATCAATCGCAGCTCACAACTGGTACTTATTTTATCGACTTTTGAACTCAGATTGTCTAAACATATGAAAAGCTGCTAAGCATTTTTCCTGGCATGGTAACAATTCTGGTAGCACACTGCCTTACATGCCGATGCTAACTGGATAAATATAATCTATAAGATGTTGACTAGATAAACACATTCTGTAGGTATTGAAAAGAGAAATATAATCCAAAGTGAATAAGTGGATTATCTCTGTCTATAGATAATAAACAGTCTGATATCATCATCGTCATTTAACATCCATTGTCCATGCTGGCATGGGTTGGACGGTTTGACCAACGCTAGCATGCTGGAAGGCTGCACCAGACACCAGTCTGATTTGGAATGGTTTTCTGCAGCTGGATGCCCTTCCTAATGCCAGCCATTCTGGGGTGCGTTTCCGTGCCACCAGCACAGGTACCAATCTGCATGACACTGGTGTCTGCCACAACTACGATTTTTGCTTGGGTTGCTGGGTCTTCTTCTCAAGTACAACATAATGTCACAAGTCTTGGTCATTGCCTCTGTGAGGCCCAACATTCGAAAGACAGGATATATACTGAGAATTTGGTTTAATGGCACTATTTTTACCTGTTTCCATTGTGTTAATTTCTCAATTTACAGTATTATTGTTGTTTATTTATGTATTTTTTAAAGGAGACTAACAAAATAAAGAATTTTGTTATAAGAAAGCTAAGGTTTCTCAAGATAATTCTGTTTTGTTCCACATTGGTGTTTAAAAAATATATTCAATAACAACATCTTTGAAGTGCATTTCTTTTTTTTTCTTTTACTTTAGCTCACAGATTAAAGCAACAAGTGATAGATTTATTATCTCTTTACAAAAGCTATTAGCACTGATAATTATGACGGTGGGGCAGGGGGGAATACACAAACAAGACCAAATAAACAATGAACACTCAAAAATGAAAAAAAAAAACCCAAAAAACCCACAAATATAAACAAATATTTCAAAAGATGAAAAATATAATTTCTTAAATATAACAGTAAAATAAATAAATAAAGAACCCTTACAAAGGAAGTTGATTAGAGTATGGTATCATGAGGAATTACCAGTTTATTCCTATTTATTCATTTCTGTTGGTGGGCAAACATAAACTAATTTATCATCATTGTCTGGTTATTTGTTTGTTTGTTTTGTTGTGTTTGTTTGTTTGATGGCTTCCTTCTTTGATGGTTAAGAGGCTAGTTGATTGTCCTTGTTTTAATACTTGAAATTCTAATTTGTTTGGTCACAACTGGAAGATATATAGTTGCACGCGTGTGCACACACACAAACAAATACATGCATACACACACATACATATTTATAAAAATATAAAGTGTATAAAATATTTTTATAGGCATAGGAGTGGCTGTGTGGTAAGTAGCTTGCTCACCAACCACATGGTTGCAGGTTCAGTCTCACTGTGTGGCACCTTGGGCAAGTGTCTTCTACTGTAGCTCCGGGCCAACCAAACCCTTGTGAGTGAATTTGGTAGATGAAAACTGAAAGAAGTCTGTCGTATGTGTATATATATATATATGTATGTATGTATGTGTGTGTGTTTATGTTTGTGTGTCTGTGTTTGTCCCTCCCAACATCGCTTGACAACCGATGCTGGTGTGTTTACGTCCTGTAACTTAGCAGTTTGGCAAAAGAGTCCAATAGAATAAGTACTAGGCTTACAAAGAATAAGTCCTGGGGTCAATGTGCTCGATTAAAGGTGGTGGCCACAGTCAAATGACTGAAACAAGTAAAAGAGTAAAAGAGAGAGAGTATACACAGAGAGGAAACTCTTGACAAGACTGCTTACATGCTAGAAAGGGCAGTTAAAACCCAAACCATGAAAAAAGAATTCACGAGACACACTGTTATAACATCAGAACAAACAAAAATGCATTAAGATTAACTAATTCATTGTTTGTCTTTTTTTCGTGGTTTGGATTTTAACTGCCCTTTCTAGCATGTAAGCAGTCCTGTCAAGGGTCTCCTCTCTGTGTATAATGTTTATACACTCTTATATTTTTTAAAAACGTTATAGCTTATGACTTTTATTTATGTTAATTATGTTAATTTAATACCCTCATGTTTACGATTGTAATATACATATTTATGTGTATAAACATACATATATATATGCATATAAAAATACAGCGTACATTTAAACACATAAGAGATGGCCATAACAGGACATCTGACCCGCTAAAGGAGTAGTTAAACTCCAAACCACTATTAGGGGTAATTTTGAAAGGGAGTGAAAAATAAAAACATTTATCCTCTATCTCCTGTACCATGGTTTCAAGCAATTCCCTTTTGAAATTACTCCTAATAGTGGCTTGGAGTTTAACTACTCCTTCTAGTGGGTCAGATGTCCTGTTATGACCATCTCTTATGTGTTCAAATGTACACTGTATTTTTATATGAATAATATATAGTCTACTGACTAGTTTTTTCTTCTCACTAGACAACCGGTAGCAAAGAAATTTTCTAAATTCATTTTGCTACCCTGGAATTTATTAATATATATATATATATATATATATACATAGATATATATGTACACCCACACACTCGTGATCTAGTAGCTAGGTGTGTTGCACCCACAATCATGAGGTCATGGTTTCAACTCTCAGACTGGCTTCACATTGTCTTCCTGAGCAAAACACTCCCCTTCATGTTGTCCCAGTCCTCTCAGCTTTAAATGGTTAACTCTGCGATGGACAAAATTTCTGACCATAGGGAATGTTGATCTAATCACCTGGCCAATGCAAAGTGCACTGGGTCCAGCGGTGTTTCGCCTGTCTTTACACTCTGAGTTCAAATTCCTCTGAGGTCGACTCTGCCTTTCATCCTTTCGGAGTCTATGAATTAAGTACCAGTTGCATACTGGCATCGATCTAATCAACTGGCCCCACCTCCCCAAAAATTCTGGGCCTTGGGCCTAGAGTAGAAAAGAATATTGAGTATGACTTGCTACAAGAAGGGGAAGTTTTCTTTTTTGATCTTCCCACGAAAAAATATTGAGTAAACCTTCAGATTAATGCAAACCTATTTTTATCATAATTTGATTTAGAAACAAACATTAATATATATATAATATTAATTGCTGGTAAAGGCACCTTATGTGGAGGTGCGTGGTTTAGTGGTTAGGGTGTCAGCATCATGATTGTAAGATTGTGGTTTCGATTCCTGAACCAGGAGATGTATTGTGTTCTTGAGCAAAATACTTCATTTCACGTTGCTCCAGTCCACTCAGCTGGCAAAAATGAGTAATGCTGTGATGGACTGGCGTCCCATCCAGCTGGGAACACATACGCCATAGAAACCGAGAAACCGGACCCATGAGCCTGGCTAGGCTTTAAAAGGGTGCATTTATTCATTTTATATTTTTAAAAGCACCATATATCATTACACAACAATAATACACTACCAAGTAGACGAAAAGCTTATAAATTAATACTATGTCCTAGCTGTGTTAGCAGTGCAATTCAATCACTTTTTAAAGTTATCTTTACAGGTTTTCTGTAGAAACTAGAGCTAGCATTGAAAGTTACGACATTTTGTATATGAGTATGTCTATGTAAACAATGTGATCAAAGATATATGTGTATACATTTACATATAGCTATATGCAAATACTTTGTACAGTAATCCCTAACCATATCACAGTTCACCTATTGAACACTCAATACTTTGTGGTTCACCTATTGTGCACACAGTACATCGCAGATTTTTCTGGCTAATATATATAAATTTATATCATGGAATCTTCAGTTTATCATGGGTTTCTGTGACTGATAGGTATTTATATTTTTTTATATTTTAATCATTTCTGTGAGAGGTTTTGGAACATAACATCCATGATAGTTGACAGATTACAGTATTCTTTATCATAAAGTAAATATCCTTGAATAACCCCAAATGCTTTGCTTGTCCACCTTCCATTTTTGATCTATATATATATGCAATCTGTATATTTTGTATTTTTTCATTTGTCTTGCTCACTTACGTTCTGGTGTTTGTTAAATTTTCTTGAGAACATTCCTTTCCTAGTGGTAAGACCATAGGGAGTCGACTTCTAACATATGGATGTCCACTTAGTGGTCATCCCTCTTATATGTATATATGCATATACATGTAATTATACATATATACACATGTATACAAATGAACATTAAAATGATGATACATGTAAACGTTGATGCATAGATATATGCAGACACATACACACACATACATATATATATAGTTATTAGTAAATATATGTATATATGTACATATATATATATATATATATAAACATTCACACATAGATATATATCTTCATCATCATCATTGTTTTAATGCCTACTTTTCCATGCTTGCATGGGTTTGACCAAATTTGAGGCAGATTTGTTACAGCTGGATGCACTTCCTGTTACCAAGCCTCCTCTGTTTCCAAGCAAGGTAATATTTTGCCATGACCAGATTCATTTTCCTGGAGGATTGGAAAAGAAGGACAACCTGTCTTACATTCCGGTGACATTTGTTCACAGTTATCACATGAAGTCAAGACAGGCACACACATTCACACACACACGCACACCACACACACACACACACACCACACACACACACACACACACACGCAACAGGTTTCTTTCAGTTCCCATCTACCAAATCCACTCACAAGGTTTTGGTTGGCCTCAGGCTATATATAGTAGAAGACACTTGCCCAAGGTACCACACAGTGGGACTGAACCCTGGACCATGTTGTTAGTAAGCAAGTTACTTACCACACACCCACTTCTGCAGCTATATATATATATGTGTGTGTGTGTGTGTATATATATATATATATATACACAAACACACACAGATAGTTCCAGTGTGCTTTGGATCATGACCCTACATGTCTATATGTATGTGTGTATATGTGTGTATGAGTGTGTGTGTGTATATATGTTTGTATGTCCATATGTATACACACACACACACACATATATATATGCATACACATATATTATACATATTAAATATTTATATTGATGGACACATTACACTGATCACCATCATAATCATCAGCAGCAGTATTAGTTGTCATTGTCATCATCATCATATAATGCTCAGCTTCCATAGTGGCTTAAGTTGTACAGTTTGACAGCTTCTAATGATTTTGAAGGTTTGCATCAAAACAATTGCTGTGGCTGGGAACCCTCCCCCCCACCCGACATCAACCATTTTACAGAGTTTACCCGGGGGTACTTCCTTTTTGTTTTTTAATGGCACCAGCACTTGTAATCATTGCCTCATTATTTGCAAGGTTAAGGGCCTTAAGTGTGTTGTACAAGGAGAATAGAGGAAGAAAGGGTGCATGATAATTGGAGGCAGAGAGAAGAAGGGGCCATAGATAAGAGGAGAAGAGGGGTGAGTATGACAGGGAACAGGGACAAATGAAAGAGTTTAGTGACAGGGTTGGGAAAATGGGGAGGAATAGGGCTGATAAAAAAGTGTTTGGGTTGATGTGTAAGGGATGGCTAGGGTTATCCAGCATCATATGGAGGGAGTATGAATAGAAGGTGTAAGGGGGAGGGAATGAGCAGGGGACCAGTAGTGGAGAGTGAAAAGGAATCCTGAGAGAGTCATAAAAGGATTGAGAGATGTAGGAGGTCATGAGGGAAGGTCTGAGGAGGGAAAGATGAAAAAGGGTAGATAAGTTATGGGGGAGAAGGTAGTGAGAGAAAATGTAGAGGTGAGTAAGAAGCATGCATATGCATATATACACATACACACACACACACACACACACATATAGTTATATGGTTATGTATATATATATATTTATTACAAAAATATATTTAGATATATGTATATAAATGTGTGTGTGTGTATGTATATATATATATATAAATATATATGTGTATAATTATATTATATAAGAATGTGTGTATGTGCATGTGTGTGTATATATATATATATAGATATGTGAGTATGTATATATATTATAAATATATACATATATATACACATACACACACATGAATATCATGTATGTTATATATTATAATATAATTATAAATATATTGTGTGTATGTATGTGTGTGTGTGTATATATATACATATATATATATATATATATAAATATATATATATGCACACAAATGTAGCTACATACAAATACATCCACCCATAAATATACATATACATGCATACACATACATACATACATACATACATACATACATACATATATATATATGTATATATATATATATATATATACATATATATATATATGAATACATACACACACACACACACATACACACGCACACATATATATATGTACACATAA